>NW_006159512.1:1016433-1026716 GCF_000334495.1 Tupaia belangeri chinensis
CGCCAGACAGACAGAGAGAGACATAGAGACAGAAAGCAAGAAATCACCCCCCAGGGGGGATGGTCACACCACGATCCCTTCTCCTCCATTCTCCTCTCAGGATCTTGGGCACGCACACACACGCGCCCGGCGTGAGTTTTAAGCCACCAGGTCCAGGACGCAAACCGCAGTCGACTACGTGGGAGTCCAGCGACATAGCCATTACGCTAACTGCTGGGTTCCAATTATTATTATTAATTTAATAATTATTAAATTAGTATTCATTTAATTAATTATCAGTAGTAATTTTTAATTAAGTTTCCATCCACATCTATGTGGCTTTCTCCAATCACAAGTTCTTTGAGATGAGGCTGTCAGCCTTGGAGTCGTCTGAATCCCCCACCCTATGAATGGCCTGGCAGATGGTGTAAATTTAGAGCTGGCCATTCAACCTAATGGTATAACCTTATCCTAGTGTTGTCAGAGCACTTCTGCAGCACGTCCAGGTCCACGAATTCTCTGGTGTCATTCTGCATGTCGAGGTCATACCTACTGCCCCACTACCACCTGTGAGTGGAGAAAGGAAGCATGGGGGTGCCCTGGAGCAATATGAGCAGTAGGGTGAGGCAGAGCTTTGGCAAGCCCCTTCTTCCTTAACTATGGTTTTTAACGTTGGCATAATAATTTAGGGCGATTTCCATGAAAATATTAGACTATTTACTGAGCTGCTCAAAAAATTTTGACTAAGATTTTATTGGACTTTTTATATCTGTGGATAAATTCAGGGAAGAATTCATATTTTTATATTAGATTGCATCACCCAAGAACATAAAATCTCTCTTTGTCTTATTTAGAACATCTTCTCTTTCATTCAATTTCTAAGATTTCCTCTAGGTAAGGTTTGTGTATTCTTAGTTAAGATTCTTTTTGCATATTTTTATATTTTAAATTTTATTAAATATTTTGTTGCTTATTGCTTTCATACGATCTATTATTAATTTAGGTGTTTTGTTTCTATAGTTAGCCAGGAATGTGTATTATTTATCCTAATAGTTTTTATGGTTGTTTGTTTTTCTTTCTAATTTTCATTTCTCTTGTTTCTTTTTTTTTCCCAATAACATTGACCAAGACTCTAGAGCAATGTTAAATAGTGGCAGCAATACTGGTCTCATGTTAAGTTCTCCTGATCTTAAAATTCTTTTTTTTTTTCTATAGGGCATGTGAATTTGCCAGAGACAGAGAACTACTGTGAGAGGGAAAGTGAGAAATCACCCACCCCTATGGGAATGGCCATACTGCAATTCCTTTTCCTCCATTGTCTTCCTGGGATTTTGGGCATGCATGCACATGCACCCAGTGTGAGTTTCAAGCCACTAGGTCTGGGACTCAAATTGTTTGGCCATGTGGGAATCCAGCACTTGAACTACTTTGCCACCTGCTGGTCCCTTAAAATCCTTTTCTTTAGTCCTGAATTACAGGAGAAGGAGGGATACAGGTAGGTCTCTTCAAGGTTATGCAGCTTTCAGTAGTTGGAGCTGTGCATTTTTCAATTACAGAGACCTCACTTGATCTTTATGCAGATGTATTGCACTTAAAACAAACACTAGACTTAATGCATCTCAGTAAATATTTATTGATTACCTATTGGTAGAAATAAATATTATATTGAGTCACTTGTGGCTTCTGCCTGATATCTGTGTTAATATTTCATGAGAAACACACTTACACAAATTTAAAAACACACACACACACAATATATCACTTGATCTCAACCTCTCAAAAAAATTTTTTTAAATAAAAAGCTTGGAAATTTCTCAGCAAGGAAATTCCTCAAACGAGTAGTTAACCAGAAGATAGAATGAGAACACTGTCTTTTTTTTTAAGCATTAAATTATCCAAGTGAAAGCATAACATCAGTTTTATAAAAGGAATATTTTACTTTTCACTTGAATCGTAGGCCTTAAAAGCTAAAAGTTCGTCATTTCAAGTTTGCTCTTCCTTCAGAGTGGTGTTTGATTATTCATAATGAGAATGCAGTGCCTTTGAAAGTAGACTATAAGAAGAAATAGATCTTTAACAATTTTTTTTCTAGTGACTGTGCAAATGAAGGACCTCATTAATCAAGATGACTCCATTGAAAGTTGGCTTGGTCGCACATCACCATGCAGTTGTCATTTTTACTCTCTGTGATCTGTGTCAATTTCACACACTTGCAAAAGAATTTTAATCCTCTCTCATCTAATCAAGACTCTAGTCGCTTTGTCATCAAGTATTGGGTTATCGGAAAAGTTATGACATTTTTCTATACAAAAATGCATTATGACTTCACTGAGAACCTAATATTTTAAAAGTATTACAGTATTGCTGCCAGAGTAAAAAAGAAATGAACAGTGAAATTTGCTCAAGGATGGAGAATGGAAAAAATGAACACTGGAAATATAAGAGAAGGAGTATTTTTACTGTTGTTCATGGCACCTTGATTGGGTGAGAGGTAAATAAAACCAGACAGAAGGGACTAGAAGAATTGGAAGAACATTAAAAGACAATGGAAAATTATGTCCTAACCATGCGGAGAACAAAATCCAAAATGTTCACCAAGACTCACAAGGTTCTACACCATCTTGCCCCTGGTCACCTCTCTGAAAGTCCCAGGCTATTCCTTGACTAGAGTAATAGGTCAAGGAATTACTGCATGGTGTTAGCACCTGGTGTTTTCTCTGCTCAGATTACTTGCCCAAGATATCGATAAGACCTCCTTGTGACTTAAATTTAGGTTTCTCTTTTAATGTTGCCTCCTCAAAGTGGCCTTTCTCAACCCCTTAACTAATATAGCACCTCTTTTCACTATCCATTTCCTTGCTAAACATTATTTTTTATTTTTTAGTATATATCACTATTAGTATAGCACAAGCAATGTCTCTTTATTTCCTGTCTTTCCCACTAGACTTTAATTACAATGAGAACAATGTCTTAACAAGACCTTTGATCAACTAATTCTTTCATATATTTCAAAAACCAAACAATTTTAATGTGCAATGAAGTCTTACAATCCCCTATCATTCACTAAAACATAACCATATTTATTACATTTTTGTGTTTCTTTACAGGTCCCCTTACAAATAAGGCAAATATGAACATGTTCTTAGTTTCATTCTTTTTTTTTTTACAGAAAAGACTATGTATCAAACATACTGGTGTGCTCCTCGCTTATCCTACATTACAACCCTTCCCCTACAGAGAGTCTACATTTTTATTTTTTGCTTTGGGGATTTGGAGGTTATTGTTTGATTTACAGCAGCATAATGTTCCATCATATACCATAGTTTAGCTAGATCCCTATTAATGATCATCTAGGTATTTTCTAATTTTTCTTTATTAATTCAGTAAATACCTTCATACATACTTTTTGCCTGTGAAAATATAAATTCCTTGAAATGAGTAAAATGCTACAGACATTGATAATTCTGCTACACAAAGCCAAATTGCCTTCCACAGGGATTGTACTAATTTGCATTCCTACCAGCCATGTGTAAAAGTTCGTGTTTCCCCACCGTCTTGCCAACAGTGAAATTTTGCCAACTGGAAAGGTGAAAAATATCAGTGTTGTGTTTCTTTTATTATGAACAAGGTGGTGCTTCTTTTCTTACAAAAAAAAAGATCTTTTATATATTCATATGCATTTTTCTTGCCTATAAACTGTCCTTTTCTTTTTCAATCACCAGAGAGCACATCAGAGGGCAATGTTCTCACCCAAGAGATAGAGAACGAGAAATCACTCCCCTCCAACAGGGCATGGCTATGCCATAATCCTTTCTCTTTCAAATCCCCACCCTGTTGGGATTTGGGGCACATGTGCCCGGCTTGAAAGCCACCAGTACCGGGACTCGAACTGTGCATGGCTATGAGAAATTCAGCTCCCTTAACCACTAGGCTGTGGGGATGGCCTTAAACTGTCCTTTTCTTCATCACTGTATATTCAATTTCTAGAACAAGTTCTGATCTATAGTAGGCTCTTTAAATATTTGTTGAATCAATGAATATATTGAGACAGTGAAAGTGAAATGCTGGACTAAAGAAGTAAAGGAAAAAAGAAGTGGAAGAGGAAGGGAAAACTCCAAGATCACCATTGTAGAGATGGAGTAGTTTGAAATAGTGATGAAATGTAAAGAGTTACTGTGGAAGCAGGGGTCAAAACAATAAAGATCCTCATAACAGAGAGACGTGAGATCAAGGCAAGAAAGGTCATTAGTGGGGGACCAGCAGTTAGCTATGTCAATGAACTCCCATGTAGCCAACCGTGGTTTGAATCCAGACCTGGTGGCTTAAACTCACACCAAGCATGTGTGCGTGTGTTCCCAAGATCCTGAGAGGAGAATGTAGGAGAAGGGATTACAACATGGTTATCCCCTTTGGAGGGTGATTTCTCTTGCTTTCTGTCTCTGTCTTTCTGGCAAATGCACTATAACAAAGGCCTCTCAAAAAAAAACAAAACGAAACAAAACACACACACACACACACAAAAGAAAGGTCATTAGCACAGATGAGGACGAGAAATAAAGCATCACACGGTCAGCTGTTCTGGGCACAATGTGCATCTATGCACTTGCTAAAGGACACAGGTAAAAGTGATGTACCTGTAATCAGGCATCCTGTCAATTTCATTCAAGATGATCTTCTGGGCACCCAAGCCCAGCTCGTTATCCTACTTTTTGTATTCTGTTTCTGGCTCAGCTACCATAGCTTATCAACTTCTCTGACTCTGGCTCTACTCTTTCACCAGTGTCTTCTTTTCTTCTACTTAACAACTGTTCAGACTCATCCTCTCTCATCATCTCTGTCTTGGGTTTGGAATTCTGGGATCTGCTCCTTTCCTGACTTTATCTCCAAAAGGTTGATTGTTGGATATAGAAAATGATTTTTTTTTATATTTAATTTTATTTGTTGTTGTTATTTTAATTTAACAAGAGAAAAACAGAGAGAGAGGGAAAGGGATAGTGAACACAAGTCTGCAGGTCTGGGATTCAAACCAAGATCTGCCATGTGGGAGTCCAACACCATAACCACCACACTGCCTGCCAGCCCCTAGAAAATGAAACTTTTTTCCCCACTCTTATCTTTTAGAACCAAATGGAATCCTTTATAATTTGGCAAATTCTTTTTTCTCAAAAATATGGACAGCTGTCATAGAAAATGATTACTTAAATTCAGATGACTCTCTAGCAAATTGGGGAATGACAATCATTAAAATGAAAGTGTATCATTCAAGTTTTTGTAGAGACTCTTATCTGTTTTTGAACCTTTTTTATAGTGTCACTATGTTGTTTAGTACATTTCTTTTGTTCACTATGATATGAAAAGTAATCCTATTACTGCAAACTCAGTAGAATATAGAAAGAATTTACTGAGCATCTAGTAATGTTCTTAGCATTGTGCTAGAAGTGGTGGGAAAATAGATGAAGTATATGACATACCCTTGCCCTCCAGGAGTGTAGGATTTTACCAAGAAACAATATGTATGCAAATAATCCAATTAGCCTGGAAACCCACAGCGTGCAAATATGGAAAAGGAGAGAAAAAAATAAGTCAACTAGAAATAAATTATGCTCCAAAAACATTAGAGCATTTGTCTACACCGGACAAGCCAAACTTGTCCCTTTCTTAGGACTTATGCCCAGAAAGCATTACTGTTAAAATACTGAATAGCTGGTTTCTAATTTTTTTCTTTGCCTTAGGGCACACGTGCTCATCAGAAAGAGAATGAGGCAGATACAGTGAGAGGGAAAGTGAGAAATCACCCTCCAGGGGGATGGTCATACCACAATCCCTTCTCCATTTTCTTCCCAGGATCTTGGGTGCATACACACATGCAGCTAACGTGATTTTCAAGCCATCGACCATGGAGAGTCCAGCAATGTAACCGTTATGTCATTTGCTGGTCCCGCTGAATTCTATATTTCTTATCACTCATGACTCAATATGGCACTCCATATCACCCAATCGAAACTACCCAGACCTGTCTAGCTCCAAGCACACTTACTCTTTTTATTTTCTTTGTAGCATTTTAGTCTCTGAAATTATCTAGTTCATTTGTTTACTTACTCATTTTTTAGATTTATTTATTATTATTTTAATATGCTACAAGGGCTCATGTACTCACAAGGGAGAGACACATACAAAGAGAGAAAGTGAGAAAGCAAGCCACCGAGTTCAGAACTTGAACTGCAGTTGGCCATGTGGGAGTCCAGCACCTTAACCTCCACACCACCAGTTAGCCCCCCTACTTATTCATTTCTGCCTTCTCTTAACCAATATAAGCTACATGAGCACAGGCATTTTATTCTATTCCTTGCTGTACTCCCAGAGACTAAACCAGCACCTGGCATATGGTAGCTCGATAAATCCTTCAATTAATGGAAAAAAAAAAATGGCCACAATGTATAGGACTGACTCCTTTTTTTATTATTATTTTTTTTGAGAGGTTTTTGCTACAGGGCGTGTGTGCTTGCCAGACAGACAGAGACAGAGACAGAAAGCGAGAAATCACCCCCCGGGGGGGATGGCCACACCGCAATCCCTTCTCCTCCATTCTCCTCTTGGGAACCTGGGCATGCACGCACATGCACCCAGTGTGAGTTTCAAGCCACTAGGTCCAGGACGTGAACCATGGTCCACTACATAGGAGTTCAGCAACATAGCCATTATGCTAACTGCTGGCCCCAGGACTGACTTTCGTTAAGAGAGAAATTAATGGTTGCTGAAGTTGCAGGGTATGACTTCATGGATATGGTGGAACGTTAGGTAATATATCAATATTAGATGGTATTTCAATTATGAAAAGAAGAATTCTGATGGATTATCTGCTTAGCTACTAGGTGTCTTTCTTCTCATTATAGACGTGTGTTCAAATCAATATGATACACTCCCAAGGGGGCTATATTTTTCAAATCACAGCACATTGAACATTTTCTTGGATTAAGAGAAGAAGGATCCCTATGGCCAATGATAATCCAGAAATACCCATTAGGACACTGGTCTTTTGCCAGTGGCAGGACCTCCTTCAGGGCTCAAGGGTTTACTTAATACCTATAATATTACTGGAGGACATCAGTCTAAAGCAAAATTTCAAGATTTCTAAACAAAAAGACTGAGAGAAATTATTGAACAAATGTAGTGTCTATTATCCAGGATGTAACCTAGAGATACTTTTGTTCTTTTTTTCCCCCTCCAATCCAGTCAATCACCAAATCTCATAAAATCCCCTTTCTTGTAATCTCTTGAATCTGCTCGTTCTCCACTCTTCTCAATGCACCTTTCTCTGTGCGATTCTCCATAGTTCTTACCTGACTTACTACCAGATCCTTTTTAAGAGGATTGTCTGTCTCCACCTTGACTCTTTCACTCCAATCTAACCACTGCATTGTAGCAGAATAACGTTTAAGAAGGAAATCTGACACATCACACTACTGCTTAAATCTCTTAAAGTCTTTTTGTTATCTTGTAGATAAATTACAAACTTGAAATCATGATATTTAAGCCCATTAATGATTTATCTCTTTTCTCCTTCCAACATCATATATCAACATTCCTCCAAGCCTTTCTTCATCCCTACCATCTATACTCTGTATTATAGACATATAGAACCACTGTTGGTCTCTAAACCAGCAGATGTTCTAATTCTAAGCATAAATTCTCTTACCCTATGAACCCTGTCCCACAATTCCACCTATGCCCTTACCCAAGATGCTTTTCGTTACCATTGAGGACTCATCATGAATATGTAGGTGCTCTGGGGAGTTTCTTCTGGCAGCATCCCCACCACCCAGCCAATACTGGTTCTTCACAATGCCTTCTTCTGTTGTGCTCCCATCACACCTTGTATTTCTCACTGTTGTAACATACTCTATCTTAATTATTGTTTTATTTCTCTACTCTCCCAATAGCCTGAGAGATCAGGCTATTGATCTCCAGATCAGAATATGGGACCAGCTAGCACCTTGGTAGTTAAGGTGTCTGGGTCCCATATGATCTACTGCTGGTTCAGTTGGAGTTCTGAATCAGGTGGCTTAAAAAACACATGGTGTGTGTGTGTGTGTGTGTGTGTGTGTGTGTGTGTGTGTGCATGCATGCCCAAAATCTCAAGGGAGAAATGAAAGAGAAGGGATTGTGGCATGATCATTCTCCATGGGAAATGCTTTTTCTCTCTTCTTCTAGCTTTCCACCTCTCTCTGGTGAGTGTGCACACCCTCTGGCAAATTAAAAAAAAAAAAAGATAAGAATATGCCTTGTTTATATTTGTACTCACAGCATCTCATGTAAGTCTGTCACATTTCTAGTGGACACCCAATATGATAATTATTAACCAAATAGGATACCCAATACAAAAACAAGAAAAAGAAATTCACTAGAAAAGATCATATTTTCACCATTAGTTATCAATAACTAATAGTGGCAACCTCACAATATCAGTCAAGAATGTACAGGTAGGGTGAGGAGAATGGGGTTGGTTATTACAGTCTTTTGAGTTTATTGCTGCCAAGGAGCTGAAGACTTCTGCCAAGAAAGGTTTTAAGTTCTTATTTTCCCAGCAAGGCAGCAGCTGCTATCTGGCAGAAGGGGAATAGCGTTGCCATGTCACTGAGCAGCAATCGTGGAGTGGCCACTGAGCCAGCAGCCTAAGCACTCTTCTGTGGGCCAGAACAGGCTACAGGAAAAAGGTGGCAGCACAGCAAGTGTCAGCTGGAGAAAGCAGCAGAGGCCATGGTGGCTCCTGGCAGGGGAACTGCTTACCCAGACAAACTCTGCTAATTAAGACTAATAGGGCAGAAGGCCAGTCTGGAAGGCTAAATTCCCACATGTTAGCATATAGTGAAGCAAACACACTTTATAACATTTCCCATGCAAGGAACCTCAAAAATATCCTTCTGTTGCTTCTCATCACCTACATCCAGCTACTCACCAAATCTTGATGACAATATCTAAATGTCTAAAGACATTCTCTCCCACTGTCATTTTTTGGTCATAGCCTTTATTTAGGCCTTAATAATTTGAATCTAGACCACTCTCTACAGTCTACTAACAGGTTTTCATGCACCAATTTAATTCCTTCAGTCTATCTTCCATGTTCCTGGAATTTAAATCTCTGTAGAAATAAAACAGGGTCATGTCACCTACCATCTTAAGGTGAGTTCTAAATTGCTTACAGAAAAAAGACCAATTGCTTAGTGTTCTTTAAAAAGTTGTAGCCTGGTTTTTCTCTTTGCAAAATGGAATAATATTAATAGTACCTACCTCATAGAACTTTTTGCCAAATGGAATAATATTAATAGTACCTACCTCATAGAATTTCTTGAGGATTAAAGGGTTTAATATATAAAAAGCTTAAAAATTATGTCTGATACAATGTAAGAACTATGATGTATTAGTTATTATTTTAAATATTATATAATATTAATATTGTCTCCAATGTTGCCTATGATTCACTCTCATTAGAGAAACAAGTGTATAGAAGCAGTCCTCGTTCATCATAGTTCAAGCTATGACTTTTTTTCAACTTTACAATAGTGTGAAAACAATATGTATTCAGTAGAAACAAAATTTCAACTATTCATTCACCATTCTGTTTTTAGCTTCCAGTATAGTATTTGGTAAATGTTGAGATAGGCAACATTTCATTATAAAATAGGCTGTATTGTAGGTAATTTTGCCCAACTTTAGGCTAAGATAAATGTCCTAAACACCTTCATATGATACACCCCTCATTTTAACACATACTTTTTGAGTGATTTTTCTAGTGCCAGGTACTGCTAAGGGTTCTTGGGAACACAATCAAGAAGTGAAAAAGAGATAAATCTTGCAGGTATCAATACTAAAAATATACCTGGTCTAAAGACCCTAATCCATTTTATCGTACTTTCTAGGTCATTGGCTGCAGTGTCAACATGTCAAGAACATGCCATGGTAGGTAAGAATTGCTAACCTTCCTACCAAAGGAAGGTGTTTTCAGTTTTTTTGTTTGTTTAACTGTTAAAAACACTGAGTGGTAGAATACACCTAAATAGTTGGGGTGGGAAGTGATCTGGTATTAGAAAGGTCCCCAGATACCATAGCCATTGTAATTACATTTTCTACCTAAAGTAAAAGTATGCATTTTCACTGTCTCCTGGCTGTATAGGGAAAATCATAAGCTGTGACTCCCCTCCTAGTGACTAGGATCACTTTGGAGAAAGGTTCCACTGACCACACTTGGGGATAGATTCTATCTCCCGATAGAATCTTTCCTCTGCACCTTTCACCAGGCTGCACTT
>NW_006159512.1:1027943-1079096 GCF_000334495.1 Tupaia belangeri chinensis
TTTCCTCTGCACCTTTCACCAGGCTGCACTTCCGTTCCAGTAAATGATTTGCATTTTCTATTGGAATTGTATTGGATGTCCAGGAAAATGTCTCTTGAAGCTTCTTGTTCTCCCCTTCTGAAGTCTGAGATCTTAGTTTTTGTTAGTTTTCACAAATGAAATCGACACCTAACCCTTTTAAAACTCCTTTATGGAACCTAACCTGGTATTCCCCACACCCAGGAATTATGCCTGGCTACACATTTAGATTTCCTCTGTAACCTTTATTCAATTCATTTGTTATTTCCCAGTGACCTTATACAAGGTGTTTTTTTTGTTTGTTTTGTTTTGTTTTGTTTTTTTCCTTTTTTGAGAGAGAGAGATTTTTGCTATAGGTCATGCATGCGTGCTTGCCAGGGAGAGACAGAGCAACAGAAAGCAAGAAATCACCCCCCTCTCCAGGGGGGATGGCCATGCCCCAATCCCTTCTCCTCCTTCTCCTCTCTGGATTTTTGGGCATGCACGTACACACATCTGGCATGAGTTTTAAGCCTCCGGATTCGGACCAAAATACAGTCAACTATGTGAGAGTCCAGCGACATAACCTTTACACCATCTGCTGGTCCCATACTTTTGGTAGCTGGAATCTAGAATGGCAACTAATACATTTAGTTTCTTTTTTTACAAAAAGAAATAACAATAAAATTAAATAAAATTATTACTAATTCACTGGAGGGAGAGAGAGAGAAGTGAGAAAACAAGTCTCTAGGATGAGGACTCGAACCACAGTTAGTCATGTGGCAGTCTAGCACCTTAACCACCATGCCACCTGCTGGCTTCCACATTTAGTTTCATAATACTTACTAATTATAAATGAACTGATTTAGTGCCCATAACATTATAGTTCCCACTAAATGCTGTCTCAGTGTGTAAATAAATGAACGAACAAATGAATGAATCAACACAGATGCTAGATGTTTGCATTGGGAACTAAAAATGCAAAAGCTGCAGAATTTTCAAGGAAGACTGGGTGGGTGGTATGTTTTTAAATCGGCAAAAGAAACTGGTTCTTTTTGATGTTTAAAAGAAAAGATAAAATTATCAGTTAACTTGAAAAGCAACTACTTTGCATAATAACTTTATTAATGTTATGAGGGATACTGGGCGCATTTGTTGTAAAATGACAACCATTTCACAGAAATTGCTTAGGACCAGTTTGTGGATGAAAAGTGTTTCCACTGTGTGCTTTCGTGCACCATCCACGGGGCAAGAGAGAGGCAAAAAGCTAACTTAGATCATGTTTGGAACAATCAGTCCATTATTAGGTGTCCTGACTTCTTTCCCTGGAAGTGTTGAGACCACGACTATCTGCACAAAGTCTACACTGCCTCAATGCATGACCTGCAAATGGCCAAAATTAAAAGGCTCTGGAAGGGAACATCTTTGTAAGCCACAGAAACATAAAAGGGAGACACATCAGTCACAGTAAAATAAAGCATTATTGCATGATGTCACCAAAGTACATATGGAGGCCCACGAGATAGAGAAAGGGGGTTTCTATGGTAGAGGGAAATTGTGAGCCAAATGCAGTTGCAGCCATAAGGATCTCAGAGACTCTTGCCTTTATCTTTCCAACACCTTCTCTCCAATTCTCAGGGTCTTGCCTTTAGAATCCATTTTATTTTCCTACTTATTACAGAATTTGGCTACCTGACTGTCAATTTTGCTATTTATATTCTGACCTATGGCTCCAGTCTCTGGCCAATTTCAGGCTAACTGACCCTTGCATTAGAACTCAAATGCGGGGTTCACCTCTCCAGCTCTTGCTCATTTGGGGCCGTTAGCTCTCCCACACTGCTCTTTTCTCAATTTAGACTTTGTTTGAGCTTGACACTGAAGGCAAGTAATTTAAGCATTTTCTTTCCATCAACTTCTAATTGTTTACTTTCTCACAAGAAAAAATAATCTGCAGACCCAAGGAAGTAGAACCTACATAAAAGAAGAGGGAAATGACTAAAGCCCAGGAAAGGTAACAGCAGGTAAGACAGAAAATAAGAGAGATAAATATTTTAACTGATTAACTGATATCCTGTTTTTCTTTAAAATAGATTTAAGGTTATTTTCAGACACAAACCCATATAATGAGGGTAGAAAAACAGGCAAAGAAAAGACAGAATAGAAAACTTGGATCAGATTGCCAATCAGGAAACAAAAAGTATGTCATAAAATTTGATACATTTGTCAGAGATATCGAGCCCAAATTTGGCCTTAAGCTTATTCTACTGTATATACTATTTTTTTATTCTGCTGTTTTTCTCCTTAATTTGTGTCATAAAAAATTTATCATTTTTACTATGTTGCTACCATAATAAAATTGTTAAAGGACCCTCCTGTTCTAGTTAACAGTGTTACTGACAAAAACAGTAACATATCTCACTTTATTTTTGTCTTTTTCTTAGTTATCTATAGGAATATAAAAAGAATCTGTTTGACTGCAATAATCTTAAGTCGTTGGTAACAAGGCAATGTCTAGTTCAAGCCTGACACAAGGAAACTTTCACCAAGACTACTTAAGCCCCAACAGGAGAAATCTTCTATAGCCCCTTCTCTGTCCCTGCCTGTTACCATGGTAACTCATTTAAATGAAGGAAGGGAACTATCTTGTTCTGGCCCTAAGCTCTTTCTTTATGTTTCCAAAATTTACAATGCAACCAATCTGTTCAGCTTTTTGTTTTGAACATCTTAAATTATGTACAGTTTATATATCAGTGAGAATGTTTACCTATAGAAAAAAGAAAGAATGGAAATATAGATGAGACTACAGAAAGAACAAAAGAGCAGAAAGATATTGTAAAATTCTGGTCAGCCAGTGATATTATACCTGTGAAGATGTTGCCAGGTACCTGCAGATGCTGGTACGGGGACAATGGGGACTTCAGTTTTGAGGTTTCAAAGGATTGTTGAGATTCTTCAAGATGTTAATGCATTTGCATTTACTTAACATTCTCCTATGGTTAAACATTCTGATGAACTCCAACTTTCTGTTCATCTAAATGCACCCACAGAGGACATCTTTACTCATGAACGGTTTTCTACATTCAGATATTTGTGCTTTGAGATTCCTGGTGCAATGAGAAATTTCACCTCTGGATTCAGATTTCCAGCTTTCACATCTTTTTTTTATTTTTCAATTTTAAAAAAGTTTAAGTTTTTGTCATAGAGTGATGCACTTCCCAGAGAGAGACACAGAGTGAGGAAAAGTGAGAAATCAGCTCCCGGGGGGATGGCCATGGCACCATCCCTTCTCCAGTCTCCTCTTGGGATTTTGGACACATGTGCACATGCACCCAGCATGCTTACCAAGCTGCCAGGAATGGGACTTGAACCACAATTGACCATGTAGGATCCAGCACCTTAACCACTATACCATCTGCTGTCCCCCAGCTTTCACATCTTAACTCCTCCATTCACTAGCTATGTAGCCATAGAGGAATTACTTTACTTCTCTGCCACAAGTATCTTGTTTTATGAAATTGAGATATTGCCAGTTTCATGTGGTAGGTTGTGAAATTTAGTTATAATAAAATCTATAAAGGGCTTAGGAAAATGTCTTATACCAAATAAATGCTCCATAAACTCTATTACTTCCTACTTGTAGAAGTTAAACTACAACCTTCCAGTTTGTAAACTTCCATGTGCAGATGGCAAGCCTTGCTTATGCTTGTGCCTTTGCTAATGGCCAACTAAATCCAGTTGTTTCTTCTCATGGTCAATGAAATGAGAGGCTGGAGAAGACAGAGTTTATTTCTGTAACCAGTTACAGGGAGAGTCAACAAGCACCATCTAAATGTCTTGAAAAGCTCAGCACATTCTCAGTATTTATAGATACAAGATCATGTGCAAATCACAGAGTCAATCGCTTTCTCCTGAGTAATTATCCTGTTTCTATTGCACACAGCATTTAAAGATAACCACCAGCATTTGACTGATGGTATTACATCAGTACTGTCAGAACTTGAAAAATTTTACATTGAGCAATAACATATTTATATAGATATAGCTTCAACAAGTAGCAATACTTCTCATATAAATTGATATATCAGATAAGCCTAGGTCAAAAATACTTAATTTAGGGGCTAGCAAGTGGCTTGATGGTTAAGGCACTAGACTTCCACATAGCCAATCACAGTTTAAATCCTGGATCTGGTGGCTTAAAACATAGGCTGGGTATGTGTGCATGTGTCCCTAAAATCCTGAAAGGAGAATGGAGGAGAAGGGATTGCAGCGTGGACATCCCTTCACCCAGGATGTTATTTCTCACTTCCCTTCTTTCTCTCTCCCTGTTGAGTACATATGTCCTATGGCAAAAACCTAAAAACAAACAAACAAAACAAAAGAAAACAGCTTAATTTAGAATTTGATCATGGGGAAGTCTATCAAGGATATCAAAACTTTTAACATTCCATCAAAAGATCATAAGTCACTGAGAAACAATACTCATTTAACCAAAATGACAATCAAAGTATTTTAATATCAAATACAGAAAATTATATAGTTAAGATATTTAGCCTTTAAGACTCAGTTTTCCTACATAATCAAAATCCACTAAACACAAACACTTAACTTCTTAGTCAAGTTATCAATAAGTAAAGAAAAACCTTGCAGTATGATTATTTTTAAAAAGGTAAGATCAATAATTTAAGAAAAACCTTGTTTTGGGGGGACCAGCAGATCATGTAATGATTACATTGCTGAACTCCTACATAGTCAACTGCAGTTCAAGTCCTGGACCTGGCAGCTTAAAACTCACACCAGGTGCATGTGTGTGCATGCCCAAAATTCCCAAGAGGAGAATAGAAGAGAAGGGATTGTGGCATGCCATACCCCGGGGTGGGTGGGGAGGGGTTATTTCTTGCCTTCTGTCTCTCTGGTGAGTGTGTGAGCCCTATAACAAAAAATCTCTCTAAAGAATAAAAAGAAAAGCCTTGTTTTCATACTGGGGTGGGGGGAGTCACATAAGTAATCCAGCTGTTTTATTTTAGTACAAAAATTATCACATAGAATTTATATCTTACCCTTATAACTTTCTTTTTCACCTTTTCCCCCTTACTTCTTTCTACCTTGTTTCCCTTTTTGTAAATTTATTTTTGGAAAAACCTTAAATAACCTCTAACTTAGACCAAAATTCATATACTAACCAGAACTGTACTCTTAGTAACCTTAATTCAAAGAAGCAAGAAATGTTAAATTGTCATATACCAGCAGCTTATGAATATGCACACCATAATCTCCAAAACAATTTGCTTGCTTGACAGATTTTTTTTTCAGTGCAGAAAAATCTTATTAACTGACCCAATGTCTTTAGTCTCTACAAGTTTTTGAAAAGTCAAAAGTGAAACACTTCATATTTAACATTAATCTAGGTTTTTTAACTTAAAGATAACTCGAACATTTTACGAATACTTCATTTGACATAGCATAGCTTTAAGATCGTGAACTACCTGAAAAGTTGCTGGAGTATTTTCCCTTTAAGCTTGGACCCTTCTTCTAGTGCATTTCCTTACAATAAGCACACTTGTTCTTCAACAACTTTCTCTTTCCTTGTGACCCTCTTCCTCCTTTTGTTGAAGTCCCTGTTGTGGCAGCAAGTGAAATATCTGCTTGTTTCAATCCTTGCACCCCTTCAGCTCCCCTTTTACTGCACCTTAGAGGCAATGTCAATTAGCTGGCAAGCATTCATTCCTATTGCTCCTCCCACTTTCTGCAATTTCTTTCTGACATCTTAGGCACTCTAAATAATAAAAGTCATACTGGTCATTCTCATATTTTCTGGAGAATGTTGGTCAATGTCTATAAACTTCATATGAATTTGTTAAATACTTTCCAGAAATTCATCTGGGTCCTCTGAGGGCTTCTGCTATAAATCCTGTATTTTATTCAAGATCTTAGGTTTGGGGTCCTTGATGTTATTCCTCCTAAAATACACTGCTATAATGTTCTAGTCTAGCCACTCTTTGTTTGTTGGCATCATTAGGGTTGCACTCTGAGTCAGTATAAGGAATGATCCTTTCTGGATCTGGTGTGTAACCTGGGTGTTCACCTGAAGTCACTCCGTTTCTTCTATTGCCTTATCTTGAACTAGCCAATCTTCACAGGCTATCAGTAAGATATTCATAAGAGCCTGAATTTCCACCCAAATAGGGTGGTGAGTGCATAGAAACAGTTCTACCATCCTCAGAGGGTGCTCTTGATAGGGAGATTAGAATTCTTCCAATTGAGTAAACCTAAAGAAAGGGCTAATAGTATCTAGTCAGGACTCCCTGTTGATCCATTCCCAGTGGGTACTGACAAAGGGAGTATAGCCCTGCTCTGAGCTCTGAGTTTCCAGACTATTTTCCTAACAATTTTCTCCTCTGAAGGGGAGACAGCCTTCCCATAAGGGGCGGAAGTTCAGCCCCTCCTTTGGCTTCCATCAACATGAGAGCTGGAGTTTAATGAGTCTATTAGCCTCCGAGTTTCAGTCTCTTTTTCTGTGTTAGCTTGACTATCAGAGTAAACTTTAAAACGTATGTTACCCATTTGTAGCACTCACAGAGACATAGAAAACACAAATTACAATGTCACCAACTACAACAGGCCACAGATTACAAAAGTGTACCTCAAATTCAAGTGAATTTAGTTTCCCTCAAGGCAAACTAGAACTTATGCTACCCACACAAATACGTATACGAGACAAATTATGATGTTAACACTACCAACTACAAGACTCACCAATCACAAAAGTGCACTCCAATGTTAAGCAAGCCTAGTTTTCCTTCCTGTAGCACCCGAACGGTTTCTTCTACAGAACCCAAATGGGAATGGTCTTTGAGTCACTGGTTTATTATCTGGTTTTTCATACTCAACACGAGCATGACCATTCCAGATCTCCATTCTTACTCCAGCTAAATCCAGTAGCAGATCTCAGTGCTGAGTACCTAGAAAGTACCCAGAATGAAACTGGATCCAGCAGTTGAGACAATTTGAAATGGTAATTTCTGCAGATTATCCTGATCACAATGCCATCAGTTACCAGCCGAGTCCTACTGTTTCTTCTCATAGTCAATGAACGAGAAGCAGAAGCCAGAGAAGACATTTATTTCTATAACTGGTTACAAGGAGACAGCAATACCATCAAATCGCCTTGAGGGCAACATATTCTCATATTTGTAGGTACGAGATACAAGCATATGCAAATCATTCCTCACTACAATCAGAGTCAATCACTTTCTTCTGATTCTTTCTAATACCCATTCCTGGTTTCTCATCAGGCCATTCTTCAAACAGATCTCCCCATGACTCAGCATTTAGTCAGATTGTTCTCATTAGAGGCCTTTCTTAATTTAAAAATGACTGCCATCCTGCTAAGCTTTAAGCTGCCTACTTCACTTTCATATCCAGATATGATAATTAGCAGGTAAATTCCATGAGGGCAGAGACTGAGTATTTGATTGACTGCCAAGTATCAAAAATCTATAGCACTATCTAGCCCCCAAGTAGTACTCATCAGAGTTTCTGTTGAGTATATAACCATACATAAGACTAAAAGTAAGAAATGTGAGTCCCATCAGGACCTGAGCAGAAACCAATTCACCACATATGCTGCTACTGCCAGCATGAGACAGGTGAGTATTGAGGAAGTATGTGTGGCAGGTGTAAGGAGGAAGAAATACTGTCTTACAGGAAGTGACTTCAAAAAATGGAATTAAAGTACAAGTAGTGTTTGTGTGTGTGTGTGTGCTAAAAGAATTGAAATCCGTGCATAGTATTTTCCATAATATACATTTCCATGAACTCCTTGAAGACCCCAGTAAAGTGCAAGGTGAAGTTGAAAACTCTAAGAGAAGGCCTGAACATGCCCTGAGCAGAGAGGGCTATAGGTTTGCACCAGATGAAAGCACAGTGGGAACTCAGAAGGCACCAGACTCCTGAGAACAGAGCTATCTGAAGCTATGAGGGGGTGAGGATAAAGAAAGGAAGAGCAGACAGGAAAATAAACCTGACTTTTTTCCTCTGAGGCAGGCATAAGAAGGAAATAAAGTTCTTCAAAACAATTGCAGACATGGTGAAGCTGTGAAAAGAACTAATTCAGTAGCTTTTATTAAAATGAGAGACAGTTTCCCAGTGGTAAAAATATGGAGGAGAGAGATTTAGAGCAAATTGACCTAATGTGCAGTCCTGTCCCTACCACTCACCAATATGTGACTTGCAGCTGAGCCTCAGTTTCCTGATCTGCAAATAGGGCCAACACTGCTTCACTTAAAGGTTGCTGTGAGGGTTAAAACTTCAAACGAGACAAAGAACCGAAGCTCTGCAGTATAATGCCTGGCACCTAGTGGGCCCTTAATAAATGGTAACTACTAATATAAAAATTAATCACAGTAATCAGGCCTCACAATAAAAACTGACATAGGGCTTATCAAACGGAATTCTCTCCTCCATATGAAAGAAACATGAGAACGAGCCCAAATTAGCTTTCTATTTTCCAGCAGCGAGCGGGGGGAGACTGTCGAAGGTCACAGCAGCCATCTCGAAGGGAAAGAAAATGACATGGAACGCTAGGTTTCTGCTCATCGGCAGTGAATGCCCACCCAATTAAGCAGATTAAACATTCACTTCTTGTGATGAAAAAGCCCTGTGCAGCTGAGCTAGGCCGCCTTCTCTGCTTCCTCGTCCAGAGCTTCTATCTGTTAAATCACCCTTCCTTTCCCTTCCACATTCAGGAAATAATTGGCACTTGTTTAATGCCAAATTTACATTTGTTTTGCATGGGAACAAAATTTGCTTGCAAACAGCTATGTGTGTGAGCAAATGGGCATTTGTGCTAGTAAATAAAATAGACATGCAGTTTTCCAGTTTGCAGATGTATTATTCAACAAAACAAGCAGCAAGAGCCTTTAATTTTCAGTTATTCCTAAGTACTTAGGCACAATTAAGCAGATTAAACATTCACTTCTTGTGATGAAAAAGCCCTGTGCAGCTGAGCTAGGCCGCCTTCTCTGCTTCCTCGTCCAGAGCTTCTATCTGTTAAATCACCCTTCCTTTCCCTTCCACATTCAGGAAATAATTGGCACTTGTTTAATGCCAAATTTACATTTGTTTTGCATGGGAACAAAATTTGCTTGCAAACAGCTATGTGTGTGAGCAAATGGGCATTTGTGCTAGTAAATAAAATAGACATGCAGTTTTCCAGTTTGCAGATGTATTATTCAACAAAACAAGCAGCAAGAGCCTTTAATTTTCAGTTATTCCTAAGTACTTAGGCACAAGACTGCAGCCAGAAAAGCACTTTTTTTTTTGTCACTTATGCCTCTTCCTGAGGTTTTCTTTCACATTTGTCCCAGATGCATATGTTATCGAAAATGACCAGATTTTTAGAACTTTTTGGATGACACCTCCTCGGGAAGCAATTTATAGATACAACAAAGGGTTGCTGAACACCTACTATGTGCTGGTTTGTTGAGATTCCGAGAATTCATGGTGTCTGTCTTTGAGGAGTCTCACACATCATAGAGATAAATTTGTAAGTGGAATATGTTCTCGGTGATAAAAGAATTAAGCGACAGAAGAGTTACCTAACAGAATTCTTGGTGACATGTTTAGATACAAAAAAGTACACTAATTATTTCTGCCTCCACAGTTGGAAAAAAAAGGTTTGTTTTCACCAGTAAAATCAAAGAAAGAAATGGGTTTCTAAACTAAGGAAAAAACAACAAGACATAAGTGATAATACAAGCATTTCTTGAGAACATCAGGAAGGGGTAATGGGAAGTTGCATTTTAAAGGGTACTGAATGCCATCCTAAGAGTCTGGACTTTATCAACGCTTCTCCATTATCTGCACACAACTCACCTGAGGACCTTATTAAAATGATTACTTTGATTTAGTAAATTTGAGTGAAGTCTGAGACACTGCATTTCCTTTTTTGTTAAATATTTTTTAATTAACATGACAATTGCTATAATGTGATTTCGATATGCTACATTTCTTTTTTCTTTTTTTTTTTTCGATATGCTACATTTCTGAGAAGCCTCTGATTAGTGATGTCTAAGCAAAGATGTAACAGCTGGCTCTAGCCAGGGGTCAGAGGGCATTAGCCAATTCCTATGCAGAAAATAACAATCCCTTCACAGCCTACTTCACGGTAACAAAATGCTGTCAGTAAACATGGAGTCTGGAAGGGAGATGTACAACCAACTCTTTGAAGCCAGGACAGGCAGAGTCCAGGACCCCATGTCCCTGATGTCGGGCTCAATGCTGCTGGCTCAAGGGCCCCAATTTGAATAGACTTTGAATAGGAAGGCACTGGCCCAGTGGTTCTCAACCTAGGCTGTACAGAAGAACTACTTATAGACCGTCTTTGTGCTTTGTTGTTGTTGTTATTGTTTATTTAAAATCTTTATTAACAGATGCTTGAAGTTTGTTGACTTTTTTGAAAAAAATGTTGTTGTTTTTAAGAGTCTTATTGCTATAGGGCACGTGCACTCACCAGAGAGACAGAAAGCAAGAAATAACCCCACCCCACCCAGGGAGATGGCTGTGTTGCAATCCCCTCTCCTCCATTCTCCTGCTGGGATTTTGGGCACACACACACATGCTCAATGTGAGTTCCTAGTCCCTCGGTCCCGGACTCAAACCTCGGCCAACTGCGTATGAGTTCAGCAATGCAACCATTATGCTACCTGCTGGTCTTACCTACAGTCCTTGTCAAAAGCAGGAAAGACAAGTGAGGGAAAATTCCTCCCCGCCACTTCTTTATATTCAAAATTTTAAGACACACTATTAAAGTGGTTAGAATTGCCTTATATTTTCCTCTCTCTCTTTCTCTTCCCTTTTGTGTTTCTATCCCTTTACTCCACATACCTAGAGTACTTTATCCTGCTCTTCATTTTGCTGACAAATGTTGGCTTCCCCTCCTTCCAATAATTCCTAAGTTCTGTTTTCTTAATCCTTTCTACTTCTAGTCACACACACAAAACAAAAACAACAAAACTTTTTTTCTGTACTTCAGGCTCTAATTATTACCCAGATATCTAATAATCAATTCTGATTTGGAATTTTGGATTTTTTTTTTTGTAGAGATTTTTGCTCTAGGGAGCGTGTGCTCATGAGAGAGACAGAGAGACAGAAAGCGAGAAATCACCCCCCGGGGGGGATGGCCACACCACAGTCCCTTCTCCTCCATTCTCCTCTTGGGACTTAGAGCACATACAACACATGCACCTGGCATGAGTTTTAAGCCACCAGGTCAGGACTCAAACCACGTTCGACTACATGTGAGTCCAGCAATGTGATCATTACACCATCTGCTGGTCCTTCAATTCTGTTATTTGGATACTGCCAGACTTACAGATCAGGAATAACTACAAATAAAAGGGAATTTTATCATATTCACAGATCCCAAGACAGTACAAGACACACGTTAGTAGAAACACATGAGGAAGCATCAGGGTCAGTTGCTAGACAGAGAGAAAGGAAGGGGAAATGTGAGCCAGACATTTATTGTGGTTTCTGTAGGAAGGAAAAGACAAGGCAGGGCATGACACCCAGTCCTAGGATTGGGTAGTTGGAATCATGTCCATGAGCTCTGGAGCATAGGGGCTGTCCCTGGTTGTGTGGTATCTGGCCCTGGGGTTATCAGAGCAGCTGTATGGTGACCCGCGTGTGAGAGTCTGATGAGGAAGGTTGTTTGGGATGTGTACTCTGAACTGGTTAGTGTGTATTTGAAAAGCACACTCTAGGAAGAGAACGCCTTCTGTACTGAAGAGCCAGGGGAGAAATAGGAAGGAGAAAAGAGGTCTAGGTTGGGTGGCTCAGATGCATGACTGGGTTGTCCAGAGCAAAGTATGCCCAGAAAACACCTGGTAAAGTGTCAAGTCTACACAAGCTAGGAACATGGTTAATACAAAATCATGAATTACATAAATCTCATTTATCCTGGAATACCTAAATTTTAAGAGCAGATACTCATTAAGCTCCTAGCTAGTAGAGTTCATTAGTGTATTTTGTATCCACATTTACTCTCTTCTTCTTCAATCCAAGGAAATTTTGAGTACCTACTACACACCAGGCAGAGTGGTAGGTGCTGGAGATAGGGCAGGTGTGCCAGGAAGACGAAACGAAAGTGAAAGAGTAAACACAACACAGTTTTGGTCATCCTGTCTTGCTAGCTGAGGAGGGAGACAGATAAGCAAACAGATATGTGGAAAGCAGGCAGAATAAATTGAAGTTTAGAGGATATAGAGGAAGGAAATTTAACAGGTAATCTCTGTGGGGTGGCAATTGTCTTGCTCATCTTTGACAAGAGCAATGTAGCAAACAAAGTGGAAATTACAAGCTCCAGAAATGCAGATTTTTCTGTGGTGTTGATTGAAAAGAGAATTATCTTCTCAGCTTACCAGCACTTTACATAGCATGTAGGGTGTTTTTATTCTGAAAATATAAAAATTTAACTTGTGATTTTTTCTAGAATGCAGTCTGCTTCCTTAGCTTAAAGGTCAGCTCCTAGAAGGGTTGAGGACCGATTAGATCAGTTAGAATGTGTCAGCAGAAAGTATCAGAAAGAGTGGTGGTTTAAGTCTTAAAGATATTTATTGGTTATTTAGCAAGAAGTTCAAAGATATGTGGGTTTATAATCATTTTGGTATTTGTGGGGAAAAATTGGCTATGTTTCTTTATCATATGTACAATAAAGAGACTTCCCTCAACCAGAACGGAAGTCGGACTGGATCTACTTTCCAACCCTTGGGTACAACTTATTTGCATCTTGTTTGAGCAAACAGACTCCATCAGAGGCAATGTTGTACAAGTGTTGAGCCTAGACTTCTAGAGACTTTGTACACATCTCTACTTTGCAGTCTTAAATCCTAACTAACCCCATGAATAAGCCCCAACTAATTGCTAGAAGATGAAAAACTGCACGTCGTAGAAACGGACATGCTAACCATGCATTCTCCCTATCACTGCCCACCAATCAGCTATCTGTTGATCCAATAGTTGACCATAAGTGTTTTAATCAGATCAGCAGAATCTAGAAGACTTACTCACCAGAACCCAACCCAAATTGCCAGCTATAGAATCATGCACTTAATAAATGGTTGTTGTGGGACCAGCAGTTAGCGTAATGGCTATGTCGCTGTATTTCCACGTAGTTGACCGTGGTTCAAGTCCCGGACCCGGTGGCTTAAACTTACGCCGGGCACGTGTGTGTGCATGCCCAAGATTCCAAGAGGAGAATGGAGGAAAAGGGATTGCGGCGTGGCCATCCCTCCATGGGGGGTGATTTCTCGCTTTCTGTCTCTCTGTCTCTCTCTGTCTGTCTGGCGAGCGCACGCGCCCTATAGCAAAAAGCTCTCCAAAAAAAAATGATTGTTGTTTTAAGCAACTGATATTTGGGGGTGTTTTGTTACTGAGCAAAAGCTAGCGGATACAGTCTCTCAGTGATATTATCAGAAACTAGGAAGTTTCTGCCTCTGTCTTGCCATCAACAGTGTGTTAGCAATGGCTTTCATTACGGTTGTGGGAAGGCCACTACAGCTCTAAATTTCATATCCTTACACTACAGCATCACAAGTAGGAACAGAGGAAAACTAGTCTTCCATCATTGCTCGAGCCTTTTGCCAAGAGCATAAGCTCTCTCTGACAGATTCTAATTAACTTCCTTATTTCTCTTACTGGCCATGACTGATTAGCATGGCCTCCCTAGACAATCTCCGGCATGGAAAAATGATACAGTGTGTATAAAGTCACTATATACATATATACTATATATATATATATATACACAAGTTGTTTAGGAAACCATTATTTCATTTTTTTTTCTGTTTCTGCCTCAGGCAGCACAGTTTCTGGATAGAGTCCATTCAGTTTAGAAAAATCATAGTATGAAGTGAGTTCTAAAGGAAAGAAGAGATGTTATTTAGTGTTAAATTAGCTAGCAGTGAGAAGAAGAACTTCTGATGTTAGAGGGAGAGAAAAATTGATTATGAAAATATACATACAATCCAAGCAAGTGAATCATAAATTTAAAAGCGATTATATATTAGGGCTGGCAGGTGGCATGGTGGTTAAGGAACTGGACTTCCATATGACCCATGGTGGTTCAGGTTCCAAACCTGGTGGCTTGCTTTCTCACTCTTCCTCTCTTTCTCTCTCTCTGCTCAAATTGAGTAATAATAGTAAATAAAATTAAATAATTATAAAAAAATTAATAAAGTGCTTTAAAAAATGAAAACGGTTATCTATAATGAGGCCTGTACAATGGTACAGCAGTAAAACATGATGCACTACAAGGTTGACCCACATGGGAGGGCTCTGGGCTGCTATCTGGAGATCTCCCTGAGCATGCCAAGCATGCATATCTGAGGCTGGGCATGGATCATGGCCTAAAACACCCTGTGGGGGTGCCATGTCTCTCCCAATCTCTGTCTCTCTCATTTTCTCTTGCTCATGGAAGAAATGAGGAAAGAAATCTTTTTTAAAAAAAGAAAATCAGTTATATATCATGAAAGTCAAGTGAAAAGAATAGTTAATAGCCAAGAGATTGAAAGAATTTGAACTTGATTTAATATATTAGTGTTTCATGTAAAAGTAAAAACACATGTTCTGAAATAACATTTCTACATACGATAGATCAATAAATCAAGCTTACTCAGAATTAATCCTTTGAAACTATAGAAGGCACTTGAAGAATTTTATTTGTATAGGCATATAGAGAGAAAGCCTGAATGTGTGTATACTTGAAGCAGAAAGTTTAGGAGAGGAACATTTCATGTCACAATCCGTGGAAGAGGAAACATCCTACTCATGAAAGTACTAATACGATCAGTGCCTTTAAGGTGATCATTCTGATAATAGGAAATCCATACAATAACCACACTGTCACTTGTTTTATTATAGCAATATCACTGAGAACCAGACAGTAAGTATTCTGAAAACAATTAATAATTGGAGTTCCAATAGCTGGCAACTGAGATATAGTCATTTTCTGTAAGAAGCTGTCAAAATAAGAACTTTCATATCACCTGTGGAGCAAAGCCAACTACTTGGAGGCAAAGGAAGCTCACAATAGCCTGTATCATACTTATTTGGGTTGAAATGAGTATTTCCCTGTTGAGTGCTTTCAGACTCTGCCACCCCTGGTGTGAAATGTGGGTACAAATAGATTGCATTTATAATATAAGATGAAAAGGAATTTGCCTGTGATTGAAAACAAAGCAAACAAACAAAAAATAAGCAGGGAGTTTAACTCTCAAAAGGACTTGGAGGGAACCAGCAGTTAGTGTAATGGCTATGTCGCTGGACTCCCACATAGTCGACCGCGGTTCGTGTCCCGGACCCGGTGGCTTAAAACTCACGCCGGGCACGTGTGCGTGCATGCCCAAGATCCCTAGAGGAGAATGGAGGAGAAGGGATTGCGGCGTGACCATCCCCACTGGGGGGTGATTTCTCGCTTTCTGTCTCTATGTCTCTCTCTGTCTGTCTGGCGAGCGCACGCACCCTACAGTGAAAATCTCTCCAAAAAAAAAAAGGACTTGGAGAGGTCGTGATAAAAGGTCTTCAGTATTTGAACTGATCAAACAGAAAGAATTAGATTCTATATGCTTAATATTTGGTTTTTGTTTGAAGGAAGGTTGTATAGAGTGAGGGATGAAAGAGGAAAAGAATAAATAAGAAAATGAACAAAGTGTGGGTCTAGAAGTAAACACAAAGCTTCAAGAATCCACATTTGGACCGTATGTAAGGAGAAAGTTAATGAAACTTCAACCTTGGTCTCCATGAAAATGGGCTGCCTTGGGAAGTCAAGAAATGCAGAAATGCATGTCACTTGAAACATTCGAGGAAAACGTACATGGAGCTCTTGGAAATGGTAACACAGAGTAGTCATGGTATTTTGGGGAATAGTAACAAGGAGTAGTCATGTCAGATGAGAGTAAGGTAACATGATACTTCATGTATGTTTTAAATCTAAGATGTTGAGTTATAATACTCACAATACTGAGTCACTTAGTCACAAGGACCAGACCCAGTTAAAAGGAGAGATGAGCTGACAGCTTTTTTGCAAAATCCCAATATTTTTCTTACTCTACATCTGTTATTTTATTTCAATACCCTCTTTCCTCTCCATACCAACACTCCCTTTCTCTTACCCTATACTATCAGAATCACAATAATCTTTGTCTCTAAGGCAACAAAGAAAAGTAATCCTATTAGCTCACTGATTTTATCAAGGCAGTGATTTCCCCCACCAGATTTATGAGCAGACTTCAAAAAATTAGTGTAAAATGGAATTAAAATACAAGTTTATTTTGATCCAAAAAATTGTTTGATCTGTGCAGTTTCTTCATAATACGTGATTTCTGTGAACTATGTAAAGACATATTGATTAGTACTATTCTAAGAAGACCATGGACCATAGAGAAAAGGAAAAGAGTCACTGAGTGTGGCTTTCTAGCCATGTTGCTCTGTTTGCGAAGGACACTCACTTCCCTTCCAGCACTCATGATTTGGGTTTTACCCTCTTCACTTGAAGTCTACCCTGTCAAAAAAATCACAGGGAAGCTGCTGCTAATGAGAACTGTGGCTTGATTTTTGCAGATGGGGTTAATAGCATATTAACTCTCCTGCTTCTTATTTCAGGTAAACAATGATGACACCAGTATCCATTTGTATAGGTAACTGTGCTTGAGTTATAGATGCTAGCACAATGAATAGTATAAAAGTTAACTACCGAGGATGATCCAGATGCCACCAGCTTCTGGGAAAAAGAGCGTTTATTTATGTTCTTTGTAAATCATGTACCCTAGTCATACAGGAATGGTGACATTTCCCCAGACACTCATGACCACATGTCAGTAGAATACACATTATCTCAGGAACATATCAGTGAAAGTCTCCCCAGTGTCCTGATTCAGATCTCATCATCTCTTGCCTGGATGCCTACAGTAACCTCCAAACCACAGGCTCAGGCCTATGAAATACAACTCCCTCAGTGTCTCCAGTCACCTTGAACAGCATGTCACATCATGTCACTTTGCTGCTTGCAGACTTCTGATGTCTCCCAATGGCTATCAGAATCAAGCCAGATCCTCTATCCTGACACAAATAAAGCTATCATAGAACTCATATTTTTCTGACAGCACCAATTTAAGTATATTCTTCTTATTTTCTATTCTACAACTTATTATAATTTCCTAGAAATGTCAACATCTGTCAGGGGAAGTTTCAATTCTGTAGCAGGAAGAAAAAAAAAAATCTTAAACCATGAATTCCCATTCATCTTGGGAACTATGGTCACAGTTATTTTTGTTTTTTTGGTTTTTTGCTTGTTTTTGTTTAAAGTTCTTTAAAATCAATTATTTTAAAAATTTTCTGCCAAACACTACTCCTTTCACTTACTCGTATACCTAATGGTGAAGACACAGCAATATTTTACTGTTTCTTATTCTGCTTCTATAACTTTATATATTACATTCCTTTCATTTTTATCCTATCTGGGATGCTCCTACTCTTTTTTATAGAGATATCTGCTATAGGGTATATGTGTTCTAGGGAGAGTCAGAAAGATAGAAAGCAAGAAATCACCCCCTGCGGGGGTGGCCATGCCACAATCCCTTCTCCTCTATTATCCTCTCAGGATTTCAGGCATACTAGGTCCAGCATGAATTTCAAGCTGCTGGGTCCAGAACTTGAACCACAATCTACCACATAGGAGTCCAACACTTTAAGCATTATGCCACCTGCTGATCCATGCTCCTACTCGTTTCTAAGAACCCAATATTACCTTCCATGTGAGGCCTCTCAAAGGCAGAATTATGTCTTCCCACTTCTTCACCTACAAGATGTTTTGGTGGTACCTCCTTGTTAGTATTTATCATATGTCATGATTCTTTTTTCTGTCCTGGCTTCTAAACGCCCTAAGAATTTCTGAAACAGAAGAAGTGGTTGTAATTGACAGAGCACTGGACTTGGGGACTGTGAGACATTTCACAACTCCACTAATTAAGAACAGTATAAATTACATTTTAAACTTGTAATATGTAGAACACTTATATGAGTTAATGCTCAGTAAATGTTTCAGCCAGATAAAGAAAAACATCCAGTTAAAGAACTATAAACTATTTTCTACACTTTACACCCAATGAAGTACGTACACTAGGTACTTAATAAATCTTTACCAAATTAGTATCAAATAATAAAAATAAATAATATAAAAAGATTATAAAAAGAAAATGTTAGTACTTGGTAATATATGTAATCTAGAAACATTGATTTCAGAAACTTATTCTAAGTAGTTATAAGCATGAGTTGGCCAACATTTCTCTAAAAATAATCAAGGCTTTATGGGCCACAAGACCTCTGTCAATTACTAAACTTTACCATTATAGTACAGAAGAATCAGAGAGTGCCTCTGGTTCAATAAAACTTTATTTACAAAAACAGATGGATTAACCACTGGCAAGATGTGTTATAGATCTTTTTACTCATTCCCCATCTGCTTGAATTGTCTATCAGCATTATTTACAGTTCTTTAGTTATTTGAAAGATTTCTTTTTAATGCAGTCATATATGTCAAAATTTTTCTATTGGTTTGTCTTTTTATTTTTTAAAAAAGTAATTGTTTAGCCTTACTTATTATTGTTATTTTTTAATTTGCTACAGGGCACATGTGCTCACAGAGAAAGACAGACAGTGAGAGAGAGAGAGGAAAAGTGAGAAAGCAAGTCTCCATGTCTGGGATTCAAATCGTGGTTGGCCATAGGGGAGGTCAGCACCTTAACTACCATACCATTTACCCTTGTCCTCTTTTTTTGTTTCTTTAAATATTATTCTTTTTTAAAAAATAATAATTTTTTTGTATAACTTTATTTATTTATTTACTTGTTTATTTTAATTTGACCAGAGAGGGACACATAGAGAGAAAGAGAGAGAAAGTGAGAAAGCAAGCCACCAGGTCCGGGACTCGAACCACAGTCAGTCATGTGGGAGTTCAGCACCCTTAACCACTATACCATCTGCCAGCCCCCTAAAAAAAACGTATTATTCTGTTATCCACAAATTTGATGATTTCCTTCTATTTAAAAAAATGTACATCTTGTTTTTCACCTTCAAATTTTTAATCTTCCTAGAAATATTTGTTGTGGCTGTGAACCAGAAGTATGACTATTTTTTTCCCATTTAAAAAGAAGTTGTTCTAATTCTTTTACTGACTAGTTCATGTTTTCCCTCTGTCTGGTCGTTTGAGAACCTTTTGTATAAAGAGTATAAGGTTCTGGATTTCTGGGTTCTCTTCAGTTCTATTGGTATATTTGTCTAGCGCTGTACAAATATCACATTATCTACTAATACCACTTACTCTCTTTTTTTATTTTTATCTACCTGTTGTTTTTTTACATGCACATGCACTTTAGAACTAATTTATTTCTGTGCTTGGGTAGGGGGTAAAAATCTGAAAGAATTCTGATTGAAATTACTTTGATTTTATATCCTAATTGAGAATAATTTATTTCTATATAAAATTAGGAAACCACATTATGAATATGGTATATATATATATCCTTTCATTTAGTTATCTTTTTATGACCTTCATTAATGTTTTCTAATTTTCTTCAAATCTTGGAAATGTAGTTTATATTTACTTTTAGATACTTCACTGGTTTATTCTGAATAATATCTTTTTCTAATATTTATTGTTATTGTTGAATAATTTATTGACTTAAACCTCATCTCTTTGCCCTTTCTGAGCCCTCTCATTAATTTTAGTGTTTTATTAGATTTTCTCAGATTTTAAGTAGGGCTTATTGCACCTATGAAAATAACAGCAATGTTGGGATAGGTAGATGGTGTAATAGTTAGGTTGCTGGACTACCACATAGTTGACTGCAGTTCTAGTCCCAGATCCAGAGGCTTACAACTCATACTGGGCATGTGTGCCCAAAATCCTGAGAGGAGAATGGAGGAGAAGGGATTGCAGTGTGGTCACCCCCACTGGGGGGGGGTGATTTCTCACTTTCTGTTTCTCTCTCTCCCTCTCTCTCATCACTCCATCTCTCCAGTGAGCACATGTCCCTATAGCAAAAAATCTCTCTAAATAAATAAATACATGTGATTTTTTTCTTTTTAATTTTTCTTCTCTTCTTCCTCTTTCTCCTCTTCCTCTCTTGCTTTCTCTCCATTATTCTCTCTTTATCTACTTTTCTTTTTAGTGTTACTGTATTTCTTAGAACTCCAGTGCAATGCTAGTTAGGTTGACAGGAAGGAGTTTTGCCATAAAGGGTTGTTTCTAAAATGTAATCACTAAGAATAATGCTTGCTGAGGCTTTTTAATAAACACATCCTTTATCAGGTTAAGGGAATTCCTTTCTGTTTCTCATGTACTAGTTTTTTGGTTTTTTTTTTTTCATTATGAATAAACCCCACCATCAAATTCCTCCTCTTTCAACCTACAATATGTGTTAAATGATACCTCAATCTTTTCAGTTTCTTAAGACATAGATTTCTCCTTTTCAACCATCTCCCAACTCAAATGCTGTGCCAGCTAATTTTTATTTTATTTCCAACATATATCTTGAATAGATACACACGTTTTTTTCCCCATTTCCTGTACTATGACCCTAGTCCAAGACATCATTACACTATGTTGCTTCCTCATCTCCTAACTGGCCTCTCCATCTGCTTTTTGTTCTCCATCTGGTTCTTCTAACAGTAGCCAAGTACAGGCTTGCTGGTATACATAGGATCATGTCATTTTTTCTGCTAAAAAAAATTGTAAATTTACCATTGCACTTAGGATAAAATCCAAAAATGTTAACATTCTTCAGGATCTATTTCTTTTCCACCTTTCCATTTCATTCCTCACCTAATGATCTTTTAAGTTCCTCAAACCTTCAGTGTTCGTTTCTGCTTAAGGACTTTTCTGTGGAACTCTTTCCTTAATATAGGCCAGGCTATTTCTAACTTATCTTTCAAATTTCAGGCTAAACACCACCTCCACAAATCTGTCTTCTCTACTACTCATTTAGATCTCCCTGTAGTTTTTCTTGAAAGCACTTAGTATTACAATTTAAAATTCCAAAGGAATTTTTTGAGTTATTTGTGTTTATCTCTTCCTCTATGACAAGTTTCGAGCATATACCTTTAGTCAGAACCAACATATATTTTTGAAAGAAAAAAATTATTAGCTACTTAACAGTGATCTATAATTCAAAATTAATATCATGAGCCTTTTTTGTTTGTTTGTTTGCTTGTTTTTACAGAGATTTTTGTTATAGGGTGTGTGTGCTCACTGGAGAGATGGGAGATAGAAAATGAGAAATCACCCCTCAGGGGGATGGCCACACGCAATCCCTTCTCTTCCATTCTCCTCTCAGGATTTCAGGCATGCACGTATATGTGCCTGGCGTGAGTTTTAAATTGCCAGGTCCAGGATTCGAACCAGTCGACTACATGGGAGTCCAGCAACATAACCATTATGTCATCTGCTGGTCCCTTGTTTGTTTGTTTTTTTACACTTCTTGGCTTAGGTAATTTTGAATGTTCCTAAAAATTAGAACATACCATAAAATCTTCTTAAAATGGAGGAAAACGTTTTTGAGGAAATGGTAGAGGCTCCCTATACCTGAATACGCTAATCAGTCTAAGGGAGATTTTCTAAAATGATTATCCATTAAATCATCTTTCTTTATGAAATGAATTAAACAATAATAATAATAGTGTTTTTGAAATTACTATAGTTATGTATAAATAGAATGAAAATTAGTTATATTTTAGTTAAATGAATAAATCATATGGCAATTTCTGAATGTAGCCCAAGAGTTGTCTGGAAATTTTATTATATGTTCATGCTGTTCTTTGTGTTAGTTTTCTCATGGCTAGAATCACAAGGAAAGAAAGATGAGTAATTGGCACTCCTAAACATCAGGCTATAGTCCAGAGATTAAAATACCTACCTTATAGTGTTGTAAGGATTAATTAAGATAATATTGAAACTGAAACATAGAAGGCATGTAATAAATAATAATAAATAGCAGCTACAATTATTATTTGTTATATTATTATCATCATCTTTTTTAAAAACTGGTATGAATCACATTCACATTGTTATGGAGCTTATAATCAAAGAGCAATAAATAATGTTGCTAGTCATTTTTCAGCAACTGCAAAAACTCGAATAGCTTCAATGACTCTCCCCACTGCTGGATAAACTAGATAAAGTTCCTGTTCTTTAGCAGAGTTTTCAAAATACTTTACAGACAATGGTCAAAACATGAAGATAAAAAAGGAAATACAAGGGACCAGGATAGCGTAATAATTATGTCACTGGACTCCCATAGTCTACTGCAGTTCGGGTCCTGGACCTAGTGGCTTAAACTCACACAAGGTGCAGGTACATGCAAGCCTAGGATCCCAAGAGGAGAATGGAGGAGAAGGGATTGGGGCATGGCCATTCCCCCCCAGGTGTGTGTGTGATACCTCTCTCTCTGTCTCTCTGGCTAGCATACATGCCCTATAATAAAAATCTCTCTCAAAAAAAAGAAAAAAAAAAGAGAGAGAGGATGAAATACAAAAGCTAATAATATAAAATTAAAAGGCATTAACACAAAATTAATATCTGGCATCACTGATATTAAAATATATACATACATTAAAACAATGGCACACTATGTTTCAAAAGTATCAAAGCTGTTTTTGTGATAATATTTACTGTGAGTTAAGAGATAGTGAAAGGTATTTTCATATTATCTATTGTAGAAGTATAAAGCACTAAAACAATTTAGAAAAAAATTAACAATATCAGAGGGAAAGTTCATGAAAAATGCATATTATGAAAAAAACTATGTTTTGATTTTGAAAGTTTTGCACCAGTATAAACTTGTATCTATAATTGTTTTTTTTTTTTTTTTTTGGAGAGGTTTTTGCTATAGGGCACGTGTGCTTGCCAGACAGACAGAGAGAGACAGAGAGACAGAAAGCGAGAAATCACCCCCCAGGGGGGATGGCCATGCCACAATCCCTTCTCCTCCATTCTCCTCTCGGGATCTTGGGCACGCACACACACGCACCCAGCGTGAGTTTAAGCCACCGGGTCCAGGACTCGAACTGCTGTCAGTTACATGGGGAGTCCAATGACATAGCCATTATGCTAACTGCTGGTCCCTATAATTCTATTTTTCAACAGTTTTGTTTTTTGAGAGGTTTTTGCTACAGGGTGCGTGCACTCGCCAGACAGACAGAGACATAGAGACAGAAAGCGAGAAATCACCCCCCAGAGGGGATGGTCACGCCGTAATCCCTTATCCTCCATTCTCCTCTCGGGATCTTGGGCACACACGCACACATGCCCGGCATGAGTTTTAAGCCACCAGGTCTGGGACGTGAACCGTGGTCGACTACGTGGGACTCCAGCGACATAGCCATTATGCTAACTGCTGATTCCCTCAACAAAATTTTTGAAGTCTCCTCATATGTGCCAATAATCATAAAGATATTCTTACTTTTTAACTCAATGATTCTGCTTCTAATAATAATAGTTGGTAATATCTGGGTTATGTATGTACTAAGAAACTCATATATATTGCCTTATAAGTACAACCAAATAATGTAATCCCAAAAAATTATGTAGAAAATGCTTATTGTTTATAATGTCAAAACCTAGGGAACCAGCAGTTAGCGTAATGGCTATGTCGCTGGACTCCCACGTAGTCGACCATGGTTCGCGTCCCGGACCCGGTGGCTTAAAACTCACGCCGGGTGCGTGGCATGCGTGCCCAAGATCCCGAGAGGAGAATGGAGGAGAAGGGATTGCGGCGTGACCATCCCCCCTTGGGGGTGTATTCTCGCTTTCTGTCTCTATGTCTCTCTCTGTCTGTCTGGCGAGCACACACACCCTATAGCGAAAACCTCTCTTAAAAAAATAAATAAATAAACTAAATACAATGCAAAAATGGTTGCATTCATTGTAATACATTATGATGAAATCATTGAAATTCTGATTATAAAGAAAGAATAACACAGAATTATGCACTAGTTATATTATTTGAAAGAAAGCAATACACAGAATTATATCTATGATTGATTTCAATTAATCCTTCCCAAAAAAGTATAGAAGAAAGACTGCAAAGAAATTCACCAAAACATTAGCAATTATTTCCAGTACATGGTGAAATTATGAATAATTGGAAATAATTTTCTTTATAATTTTCTAAATTTTCAATGTTCTCTGATAATTATAGGTCATTACTTTGGCAATCAGAAAAAAAATCATAACACTTCCTGACAAAAATCAAATACACTCCTCAAAAACAGTCCTTCATCACTCATCCTAGACTACTTTTCCAAACTCATCTCGTGCTAATCCTCCACACCAACCCATCCTTCTTTGTTGTCATGTATTACTATTTTTTATATTTTATTATTTTTTATACATCCAATCACTGTATATCATTATGACATACAAAATCCATTTTCTCAGCATGGATATACTGTCTATTAGTCCAGATAAAGATATTAGCATACATGTTATCATCCAAAGATAAATTTCCATTTTTATGACCTTTAAATATTTTGTTTCTTTATTCTTCCCCTTGATTCCCTTCCTTAATTAGATGCAACACTCATATATGCTGCTATACACTTGTAAGTATAAAATTTCCTTTGTGATGTTCCCTTTGTCCCATCCTGTCCATGACTCATTCCTGAAATCCAGTTCAAGTATTTCCTTTCTGTAAAGAAGGCTGTTTTTCTTCTGAGAACATGTCGACCCTTGGACACATCTTCCAAGGTAGCATTCTTCACTTTGTCCTGTGCTACAATATGTTGAATTACCCACCTCACAATACTTTTCAATCTTCTCATGACTTCCTAGCATGCAGCACATTGCTAAGCAAGTTTGTTGGGTAGGTAGGAATGTAAGATAGATAGAAAGATATAGATAAATAGACTAGATAGATAGATAGATAGATAGATAGATAGATAGATAGATGATAGATAGATAGATGATAGATGTAGATATAGATAGATAGATAAGTAGATAGATGATAGATAGATATAGATAGACATAGATATAGATAGATAGATAGATAGATACAGATAAATAGATGATAGACAGATATATGGATTATAATGTTATATTAAGTAATTCAAAGCTATTCTACAGTGCAGATACTGGCTGGAGAAAAAGTTAAGATAGTCTTTGAAAGGCAATGAAGAATAGGGCTAGCTGGTGGCATGGCAGCACCAGGTTCCCACATGGCCAACTGTGGGGTTTGAGTCCTACACCCAGCAGCTTAAAAAAGATGCTAACACATATGTATGTGTGCCCCAAAATAATCCCAGAAGGAGAATGGAGAAGGGATTGCAGTGTGGCCAGCAATCCTGGAGGGTGCTTTCTCAATTTCTCTCTCTCTCTCTCTCTCTCTCTCTCTCTCTCTCCCTCTCTCGTGAACAAACCCTAGAGCAAAACTAAAATAAAATAAATAAATAAGAATGAGAAATGTGCAAGTGTAATACTCCTTCCTTGGTTAAATAATGCCAAGTTTGACAAAAATAAAAAAAGAAATAAAGACATGAGTTTCTTCCATTAATTGGGGTTGGACAGTGATGCAGTGGTAACACAACACTCTGTGAGGCAGACCCATGTGGGCGGGTTCTGGGTTTACATATAAAGACTTCCCTAGGCCCTTGTGTGTTCATGATGTGGACCTAACTGAAGCTTGGAGCAGATCATGTGGCTCCCTAAAAGGGTACCCCTCTCCCTTTCTGTGTCTCTCATACTCATTACAGAAAAAAATAAACGTAAAGAAATTAGATTAGGGCCAGCATGTGGTGTGGTGGTTGAGGTGCTCGATTCCCATATGCCTGACTGCGGTTTGAGTCATGGACCTGGCAGCTCGCTCGCTCTCTTTCTCTCTCTCTCTCTCTCTCTCTCTCTCTCTCTCTCATGAGCATGCATGCCCTGTAGCAAATTAAATAATAATAATAATAATGAGAAATAAAATTAAATATTTCTAAAAATAAAATTAGAATAAAAAATCATGGAAACAGAATATAACTCCAAGTTTTTTGGTGAGTTTGAGTTGAGGTCCAATTTTGTAAGTTGGCTTTTTAAGCAGGATTTTTTTGCTTTGATTTGAATTTTAAAACTATCTAAAGGATTTTAAGCAGAGGCTGATCTAATTTCTGACCAGAGAACTGGTATTTAAAGCATATCTTTGAGTGTGATAGAGACAGAAATATTTTTCATAGTGTCCAAATATTATTTTTCATCAAACCTGTAGAAAAGTTTTCAATCTGCCCTAATTTTTACCAATGAATCTAATAGACCTGGATTAAACTGCAGGGAAGATGAGAACATAAATTTCATTCCTTTCATTCCTTGTAATATTAGGGTTTGTATTCTTTCCAGCTGTAATAACCTCTAGACTTCAACAAAATTGAAAACCTTTAAATAGCCTTTCACAACCTTTCAGTGGAGTAATGAAGTTTTAAGTGCTCACCAGGGATTTTTCAGTTCAGAAAAATCTAAGCAGCAGTAGATATTAAAATCTAATGTTTACTTCAACTCTTTTACAGCCTAATGGGTTTTTCTGACAGTGTAATTTTTAAAAGGTTGGGTTTCATTTATTAATATAGTGTACTCATGCTGGAAACCTTTCTTCTTTAAGGACTCTGATGGGAGTCTTATGGTTAAACCTTGGTTGAAAGCCAGAGGGATCAGCAGGCACAAGGAAAACAGAAACCTGCAAAAGGACTTGCAAAGGCTGGCGCCAAGCAGGTTGTTTTGGGTTTAGAATATGGGGAAATGTTCTCTCTTTATGACTTAAACACTACAGGAGGTGAAAAAACAAACACAGGATGTGGAGCCCCTGTGAGCACATAATTATGAGTATGTGAGTCATTGGAGTCCACACAGTGCTCACGAACCCAAAGGTCTGCATAGGCAATCCAGCTGTTTGCTAAGCTGATGGGAGTGATACTATTCTTCCCTAGCTTCTCCACCAAAAGTCAGTGGGTGGGTATTTGGAAACCAAGGAGAAATTGCAGGGTGAGCAACAGGCAAACCCACACTTAAGCAGAGAGAGGATGTGATTTGGAAAGATTCCATTTTACATACTGTGTTGCTGAAACCAGTATACAGGGAAAGCCTGAGTGAGCTCCAACCAAGTGGTAATGAAAAAACAAATGCCACTTCTCATATGCATAATGCCTCAATGTAGTTAACGGAGATTTGCAAGATAAGTACACTAGAGTGGAAAGGGGCAGGAATTATTTCCACCGACTATGATGTAGTAAAGCTACTCTCAGGTATCTATATTATCCAGTATGCTATCTTAAATTATAAAATAAAAATGCCACTTGAGGGTGTAATTGCAAATAATATTGTAAAGTAAAGAAGCTTGATGGTCATAAAGGATGAATAGTTTGGCATGTTTTTTATCTTCACATTTAACAAATAGACGGTTTTGTTCTCAAGTGTATATGTGTAGCTCCAAAATTGGAATCTTGTTCTAACAGACAAAGCAATTTCAGAAGATGTAGGACATGGACTAAATTATTCTTTAAACAATTTTGTAATAGTATTAGACTTGATTATTATTTCTTGGGATGTTTATGCTCTTTTAGAGAACTTGCAAAATTTAAGTTAAGCAAAAACAAGTTCAAAGTCTCTTATAAACCCAATGGCCATAGAGAAAAAAAAATCACTATTTGAGATCTGACCTTTCAGTAGATTTTATTTAAGATTATATCATGATGGGACCAGCAGTTAGCGTAATGGCTATGTCGCTGAACTCCCATGTAGCTGACTGCAGTTCGAGTCCTGGACCCAGTGGCTTAAACTCACGCCAGGCACATGTGCATGTGTGCCCAAGATCCCCAGAGGAGAATGAAGAAAGGATTGCAGCATGGCCATCCCCCCAGGGGAGTGATTTTTCACTTTCTATCTCTCTGTCTCTCTCTGTCTTTCTGGCAAGCGCATGCGCCCTATAGCAAAATAACCTCTCCCAAAAAAGAAAAAAAGATTATATCATGATGATTTAAAAATATAGCCTCTTTAATAGCATAATGATTACATGTTGCATTGGTTGTTTCGCTGTAATATTTTTTTCCTTTCTGTGAGAGGGTACAAATGTGATTGCCACAGAGAGTAAGAGAAAAAGCAATCTCCACCGGGGCACAGTTACACCTTTCCTCTGTTCCTTCTTCCATCAGGATTTTGAGCACATGTGCACATATACTCATATGTTTTTCAAGCTTCTGGGGCACGGATTTGAACTGTAGTCAGCCATATGGGATCTGGTTCCCTATGCACAGTGCTTGACCATTTAACCATGGGGCCAGCCCTGGAAAATTTTGATGAGTCCAAATAAGAGCCATCAGAAAAGTGCCTGCACATCTATATTTATTATGGCATTATGCACAATTACTAGGACATGGCACCAACCCAAATGTCCATAAATAGATGAATATATTGAAAAAGTGTGGCACATATACTCTATGAAATACTACTCAGCCATAAAAAATAAAATAAAATAAAATAAAATAAAATAAAAACAAGATCCTGGCATTTGATAAAAAGTGGATGAAAATGGAAGATTTACTGCTGAGAGAAGTGAGCCAGGCTATAAAAGAAAGACATTGTATATCTCCACTTAATGTATACTGACTGTCCACACTCCATGGTGGATACTAAAATATTGGAGGATATTAAAATCATGGAGAATGATTATGGATACTGGACACAGTATGGGAAGAAGATGGGAGATGCAGGAGAGTGAGAGGAAAGGAATCAAGGAGAAAATAGAGAGTAAAAACATTCAGGAGACATAAAAATGAAGGATTGTCTATTGATGATAACATGTATGATATCTTCAACTGGACTGGTGTAAAGTGTATTCATATTGGGTAATTCATTTATCAAGCTGTAGTGATATTATAATGATTGAATGTATAAAATAAATTAGAATAATAAAAAATTTTAATTTTAAAAAAGTATCCTCTTAAAATATATATATAGCATTACACCCAATAACTACAGAAAAAATATAATTTCTAAGTCTAAAGAGAACAATTAAGTAAAATAGATCATATCCTGAACCATAAAACAAGTATAAGCAAATATAAAATGATTGATATACAGAATATATTTTCCAGTTATAGTGAGATTAAGCTTGAAATTAATAATAAAAATATGACAAGAAAATTTTCAATTTTGTAAATATACTTGTAAATCATTTATAAGCCAAATTAGAATTCACAGTGGAGGACTGATCCTGTAGTCTAGTGGTTAAGGGAGCTGGAACCAACACAATCAATTGCAGTTTCAGCCCTGGCCCCAAAAAACACTCTGAATATGTATGTGCATGTGTGTGTATCCAACATCCTGAGAGCATGAAGAAATGGAGAAGAGGTTAAAGTATGACCATATCCCATTGGGGGATGCTTGCCCCCTCTCCCTTTCTCTCTATCCCTCTATCTCTTTTTGACAAGTAAAAAATAAAAACAAATCACAATGGAAATTAGAAAACACTTTGAGACTGGAGATTTTCTATAGAGACTTTATCCTCCAAACCCATTCATGAGTGGAGAGGCAAAGACTCCCCCACTGCAGCTGGAACTAGTGCTTTCAGGGACTAAAGTAATGAGAAGATTTTCTACTGAGACATCACCCTCCAAAGAATTTAGAATATTCACAGTGACAAAGCTAATAGAGATACAAGAGAAGAGAGACAATTGAACTCCAGAAGATGCAGGAGAAAAGAACTAAAGAATTCCAGGCAGTGAGGAAGTTCTTGCATGATTTGAAAGAGAAAATACTCACCATAAAAAAGAATCAAATGGAACTGTTAGAGGTGAAGGCTGTAATACAGGAAATAAAAACCTCCTTGAAAGTATTAAATGCAGACTAGATCATATAGACGACCAAATCTCAGATGTAGAAGACAGAATCCTTGGACTAGAAAAATCCACTGTGAAGACTGAGAAAATCACCAAAAAAAAAAGAGTCAGCACAGAAAAACTACATAGTAGCTAAACTTGGGAAACTCAAAGGTTCTAGAATTAGGAAGACTTCAAATTTTGTCCCTCATTTGCTGGTTAACTTGGCTTGGCTCTTCCTAGGCTCATTTGCTTGTCCACAAAACGGTGATTACAGCTACATCACAGAAGCTAGTGCTGTAGTCTGAATATGTATGTCCCCCCAAAATTCATATGCTGATATCCTCATCTCCAATTTGCTGGTATTAGAAAGTGGAGAACTTTGAGAGATAAATCGGTAATAAGGATGGAGCTCTTATAAATAGGATTAGTGCCCATATAAAAGAGGCTCCAGAGAAATCCCTTGCCCTTTCCCCCATATAAGATGATAGGAAACAGGTCACTGTCTGAAAAGCAAGAAGTGGTCTCTAGTCTATGGTAGTTTGCTGACAGAAAGCCTGAAAAGACCAAGACAGCCGGATGAGGGTGCACTTCTATAAGAGAAGGTAGTCAAACCTCCTTCGCACCGTATTTACTACATAGGCAATGCTCAGAACTTACTAGCTTTTTTTTTTTCATCTCTTCACCAAATAGGAACAAACTTTATTACCCTGACTGACACCAATTCTCCAGAAAAGTTACCAAAGGCCTTTTATGAGAAGTCTTTCTAGGGCAACTCTAGCTCTGTTCTACATGATACCTACCGAAGTGCTTATGCAGGTCAAGTACTATTGATAGATGATGCATTGGCCTAAGGTAGGAGAGAAGAATGAAAGCTACTGGGGGGAAGCGGGGGCGGGGTATGAATAAATAAATGAAAAGAAAAAGCATAACCCTAGTGGGTGTGTAAAATTTACCACCTGGATGTTTTATTCAATTCAATCATAAATTTATACCGGAAGAGGATTTGCGTTAGGGAAGACTGAAAATTTGCAAGGGTGCAAGTTCCCAGCAACTCGCAAAAACAAGGCCGCTGAATCTAACTGCTCTTTGGCCTAACCCAGATAGAGGATATATTTATATTTGAAGGCTTATTACCAGCATTGATTTATCATTCAAGTGAAACAGTAATCCCATGTAAATTTTTCAGTTTTAAATTTTAGATGAGTAGTTTAAACCGTGTGGCAAAATGGAAAAATAGCAAAATTATTCGTTCGATCACATTAATCTTTTATTCCAGTGATTAACTGTGGCTTTCTTCAGGTGAATGTCACTGGATTCTCATGACCCTTTGCTCACTTTTTTGTCTTCGGTAGCTTTAAATTTTCCCAGCTATACTGGATCCATGCTATTACATCATTGCTTTCTTGAGGATGTGGGGTGGTTTTTAAATCTCTACCATTTTATGAAAATCCAGGTTGGCCTCATATAGTTCAGATATACAAATGGCCAGGAATCAGACTGCTCCGTGACCCCAGATCTGGTAGGTGCATGACCCAATCTGGTTGAAACAGTGTTTCTCAGGAGCTCCACCAGAGCCTTAAGAAAAGAGGCTTTCAAGATTATAAGCCAAAATGCTAAGTCAACCACAGTAAGAGTTTCCTGCTTGAGACTAAAGCCAAAGAGAGGAAAGCAGAGCAGAGAAATAAAGAAGACAAGACAAAGGCCTGTTGATATTCTTTGAGCACCTGGATTCAGACACACCTGTGTCCATAACCCCTCCTATACTCAAGCTATATAAACCAGCATAGTTCTTTTCTCTTTACTTAAGCTTCTTCACATTGCCTTTCTACCATAATGAAAACAACCTGACAAACCATATTTGTATTCAATACTATTTAAGTGTTTGTATATTGAAAAAAATCCTATACTATCTAGAAGTGTTTTATTGAAATTCTACCCAGATCAGCCCTTTAGTTCAATTTTCTTTTTATATTTTCTCAGAAATGTCAATTCAAAAGAACTTCAAATAACTGAGCTTTTTAATACGCTCTAGGCATTTATTTAAAAAAAAAAAACTTGTTACTTTATAGAGTGAAGACATTGAGGAAGCAGTGCAGCTTATTGGAAAGGACATGTGCTTTGATGTTAGTCCTGGAGTAATATCCCACACCAGCCTCCTAATAGTTGCATAATTTTTCACAAATATATAGGTACATTGTACCTCAGACGTCTCATTAGTAAAATGGGAATGATAATGCTTCCTCACTTTTGTGATGGTTAAATGAAACCACATTTATAAAGTGCTATCTCCTTAAGGGCAGGGAATCTGCTTTGTCCACTGTTATATCTCTGGACCCAGGAATAGCACCTGCACATTAGATGTTTGAGTATCTGGATACAACAGGAATGTCCAGTACACAATGATGTTTTATCCACGGTAACTAATATGGTGGTGATAATGATGATGGCATGCACAGATTTGTAGATTCTGTCACTTACAGAGGAAAAAAGTGACCTAGAAACCTTGAAGAAAAAATGTTTGAAGCTATTACTTTATCCAAAATAGGTTCCTGACTTTGTGGGGGTTGACTAACTAGGATATTTCTTTATGATCCCCCCACATCAATGAAATCTACTATTTATTAATATTAGTGAGCAATGGTGAGCATGTGCTAAGTACTATGGTAGATGTTGGGAATACAATGAGAAGTATCAATAACCACAGTAAAATTAATAGCAATAGCTAACGTTTCCTGAGCATTTTCTTTGTGCCAGGCATTTCTCTGAGCACCTTATACATTTTAGCTCCTTCACTCACACAAGTTCTATGTGGTAGATGCTGCTATTCTCACAACTTTTTAAAGGGGAAAACAAAGGCATCTAACATTTAGATAACATGTTTGAAGGCAGAAGACTGGGTATAAGCCGGGGGACCAGTAGTTAGTATAACGGCTATGTTGCTGGACTCCCATGTAGTCCACTGCGGTTCAAGTCCCGGACCTGGTGGCTTAAACTCATGCCGGGCGCATGTGCGTGCACGCCCAAGATCCTGAGAGGAGAATGGAGGAGAAGGGACTGCAGTGTGGCCATCCCCCTGAGGGGGGGAGTGATTTCTCACTATCTCTCTGTCTCTCTGTCTCTCTGGTGCGCACATGCACCCTATAGCCAAAACCTGTCCAGAAAAAAAGACTGGGTAAAAGCCAGAATTTGTCGGTCTGGATCCAGTACCTATGGCCTATTACACACTAAAATATTGTTTTATTATTTATTTATTTATTTATAGTTTTGGGTATAAGGCACATGTGCTTGCTAGAAAGAGACAGAGAGAAAGGGAAAGTGAGTAATCATGCCTTGGGGGGGTGGGGATGGCCACACCATAATCCCTTCTCCTCTATTTTCCTTTTGAGATTTTGAGATTTTGGACATGCATGCATATGCACACAGTGTTTTTCAAGCTGCCAGGTCTGGAACTTGAACCATGGATCAGCCATGTGGGATCCAGTGCCTTAAGTGCCATGCTACCTGCTGGTCCCTAAGATATTTTTAAAGAACCACTAGGATGTGAGAATCAGTTTCTCACCTAGATATAGTCATGAGTATGCTACAAAATTGTATTTTCTTCATCCTAAAGAATGAACAAGATATTGAAAAGTATCCTAAAACCCAAACTGGGCTTTCTCAGTTGAAAGACAGGACCAGATCTATTATACAAATGATGGGAAAGTCTTTTTTTTTTTTTTTTTTTTTGGAGAGATTTTCACTGTAGGGCGCGTGCGCTCACCAGACAGAGACATAGAGACAGAAAGCGAGAAATCACCCCCTAGGGGGGATGGTCACGCTGCAATCCCTTCTCCTCCATTCTCCTCTCGGGATCTTGGGCATGCACGCACACGCGCCCGGCGTGAGTTTTAAGCCACCGGGTCCAGGACGTGAACCGCAGTCGACTACGTGGAAGTCCAGCGACATAGCCATTACGCTAACTGCTGGTTCCCGGGAAAGTCTTTTCAAGGTCATCCCCTCTCAGCAGGTTCCAGGGTCTGTATATTTCCTAGTCCAAGCAAGTCCTTTCTAACCAGCCCTGGTCTCCTGGAACATAAGGGTCCCAAATCATCTTTTCTCCCTTCCTCCTTTTGCCCTTATCTCCATCAAGTAAGTCTCTTTTTGTTACTAAATGCTATTCCTTGGATAGTTTTTTCCTCCATCATTTTTGTGAGAGAAATTAAATAGATACTGATTTACACAGTATATACTGATTTGAAAGACTGTCATTCCATGGTCTTTCTACAAAGCAATGGTTCTCATTCCTTCCCATCTAAACTGTTAAATAGTTCTCTAATTTTCCAGACTCCAGACTCTTTTTTATTCTTGGATACAACTGAAAAGTTCAGTTTTTCCAGTGGTACTTGGTGAGTGACACTTTCAATCTCTCTGGCTGCATACTTTGTAAAAAAAAAAAAAAAGCTCAAATTCCTTAAACCAGCATTTGACACCCTCAAAATCTGCCTCAATCCACCTTTTGGAATGCATGATCCACAATGTCCCTATATTTTTTTTATTATTTCCCATGCACGTCCATGTGATCAAACCTCTTTCCCATTCCGTATAGTCTTCCCTATACCTGGAATCTTCTGTCCCTCATCTCTTCATTCCATTTATTCATCTACAGTTTTTGATCATATGCTGTAAGTCACGCACTATTCTAGGCCCTGAAGATAAGTATTAATCAAGAGGGACAAAGTATCTATCTCATGGAGCTTTTATTCTAATAAGTAAAAGCAGTAGGTAACTAGACACAAGTATTTCAGGGAGTCGTAAGTACTAGGAAGATAGGCCAAACAGGGTGATATGGTAGAAAATAGAGAGGGTTGTCATTTGGTTGTGTTCAGAGAAGATACTTCGGAGTGGATGAGATTTGGTCTCAAACTAAAAATCAAGAAGGATCGAATTCATTTGAAGATCAGAGAATTCCAGAGAGAGAAAGCAGCAAGTACCCCAGATATATTCAAATAGCATTCATTCTCAAAAGCTTGTTTCCGACGCGCCTTAGCCTCAAACCTTATCCTCCCACCTGAATTCCAACCCATAGTACTTCATCTTTCTTGCAGAGTTTGCTACTTTACATCTTGGATGTTAGCTATTTATGCACATAATTTTCTATCTTATTAGAATTTCCAATCTCAAACATCTATTCTTTTTACCACCTACAATGCTTAATCTAATATTAATATAAACACTCAAGTATTTCTTCAAGGAGAGGATAAAGGAATGAATGAACAAAAAAAATGATGGAATTTTATTTCATTTGTCGCTGAAATGCAGAAGGCAGATATTGGTGAGAAGCGAATTTTGAAGTACCTCAGAAAGTGCCACTAAGTTTGTGAATGGGGTTGCTTTTTCTCATGGGGAACTAGAATTTTTCAATTTCCAGTTGGCCCATTTTGGGTGAGAAAGTCCTAAATAAAATTTTTTTCTGATGATTGCTCTAAGATTCTGCCTTTCCTCAAGAATGCTGAGTTGTTCTGATAGGGCAGACTCCAGAACCATAGCCAGTTGGCCCATTTTGGGTGAGAGAGTCCTAAATAAATTTTTTTTTTCTAATGATTGCTTTAAGATTCTGTCTTCCCCCAAGAATGCTGAGTTGTTCTGATGGGGCAGACTCCAAAGCCACAGGGATATTCTTCAAAGATCTGGAATGGTTTGAAGCCTGGGATGCTTTGATGAATGTAATCGTATAGAGCTGGAGGTAATTGTAGTACCAGTTTCTTAGTAAAGTTGGTATTCAATGAAAGTGACAAGCCTGACAACTTCATTAACAGCATTGACATTAAGCAACATTGACTGTCTTACTGTTAAATAGGGAAGGAAAAATTACAATTTTGGTACATTTTAATCAAACTCCGCTGGTAGTCTGTGTCAGATCTGCCCTTGTTATTTTGTATGCTGTTTTTTCAGCACGCTCCTCCTTTAAGGGTTGCTGGAGAGAGGCTTCCCAGCCCGCCTCTCTGCATAGTAACCAGGAAGGTTCAGGAGAAGCTGCATATTGTTCAGGATAGATTAGCTGTGAGCTCTCTCTCTAGCATGCAGTCTGCCACTCACGGTATCCGACAGACAGTTGCTAACTTTCATCTGTGGAATATTCACAGCCAGGGGAAGATGCCCTATTGCAGAGTTTATTACCTTTCTAGAACTGCTTCTGCCTTCAGAGATATTTTCCTGCCCATGAAATGCCTTTGTTCTTGACAGAGGTGGAATCCTGAATAAAGGATTAATTTCTCTTCTCCAATTAAGCCAAGAAAGTAAATATGGAGAAATGTAGTAAGAACTATTCTTTAAGGCAGAGATGGTATGCTTATACTGTTGTGTTGTTGCAACAAATGCAATTTGGGGTTTAAGAGAAATAGTTGCATGTGATTCAAATGTGTTGTGGAAACCACATTTTTTTAAAGTGGTAGGGATATAAGCCTTTTAAAATACTACAGTATGAGAGATTTTTCCATTTTCCCAATTTTTATAGTTAAGTTTTGACAATAATGTTATGTTTCTGACAATAATGCATTTAATAAGAAATGACATTTTGACAACTTCCCCTTGAAATGTCTTTATTTCATATGGGGTTTTTTTGTCAATTCATTAAAGAAGTTTTTTCTTTAAATGTATTCTCTGAATGCATATGGGGCTGTGGCCTTCAAAGAGTTTGTGAAAAATGGAATTAAAGTACAAGTTTATTTTGGTGTAAAAGTTGTGAAATCCATGCATAGTTTTTTTCACACTTTTTCTAACTTTTTTGATAATCCCCTCATACATATCTGGCATTTAACCAATAGCTTCTAAAGGGTTACTGTAAACTAATTAGACATCCAGAGTGCATTCTTTAAGCTGCTCAAAAGATTCTTATAGAGAGTTTTAAGTTGTGTTCTTCCTTTTAAGAATCCCACATTTTTTTTTTTTCCAACACAGAAGTAACCTTTGACATTGAGCCCTGTCTGAGCTAGATTGTATGCCCAAGATTGGTAATAATGAATCCACTCTTAGGTAGAGCTGAGCTGTCATCTCATTTCCCCAAGACATAGTGTCAGAGGGATAATGCCAACATGTCCGCAATGACATAGTTGGGTCTGCTCGATGGGGATATGATACATTTTTAAGAATGTCCATGTCAAAAGGACAGTGACTGGCTCCCATCAAAGAAAGACATGCTCCCAAATGAAACATACATTTTATGTTCAAATAAAACACAGGGAAGAAAATGTCTGTGTGAAATCTCTTTTTGCCTTTGTGCATTTTGCCTCTTACCCTCTGAAGAGTTCCCACAGGACTATCACTAAGCTTCTCTTCATTAGAACCCAGATTTCAATTTAAATTTTAATTAGAATAGATGACTGGAATACTTACCATTCTCTGTAGTTTCTGCATAGAGCTAATCAGCAACTAGAAGCATGTCCCATGTTTTCATAAAAAGATTAAGATCTTATTCCACAAAGATTTACTGCTATCCATTAAAATTATTTCTCGCTATGCTATTTTTTTTTTTTTATTGTGGATGATTCACTTTGGGAAGAAAATGTTGTTTTCCATTCATATAGTAAAAAACAAAAACAAATCAAGTAAGAAAACTTATTTTAAATACACAAACCTTCTACATTTGTAAAATCATAGCTTGACTAACCCATAGGACTTTGGACTTATCTTAGCATTTTAAGAGTAATTTTGGGGGCTGGCAGGTGATGCGGTAGTTAAGAGCACTGGACTCCCACATGGTTGACCATGATTCAAGTCTCAGACCTGGCAGCTTGCCTTCTCTCTCTCTCCCTTTTTCTCTCTCTCTCTCTGGTCAAATTAAAATTAATTAATTAATTAATTAATTAAATAATCCTTTTAAAAAGAGAGTAATTTCAAATATTGCAATAATGTATTGTTTTTTACTTTCATGATCAAGAGGAAGCATGTGAGGGAGCACACATGTGAGAGAGAGAGCAAGAGCAAAAATGAGAGAGTACATGCCAGAGAAATGTAGACACACTCAAAAAGGTTTCATTACACCGTGATCCACTTACCTCAGCCCTCCAACCATCAGGAGCATGGGTCTACACTCAGCATGCCCAGCATGTTTCAAGGTAACTCAAGATGCAAACCATGGTCAGCCACATGGTTCTATCATTACAAATGGGGGCCACAAGGTAACTCAAGATGCAATCCCTGGTCAGCCACATGGTTCTATCATTACAAATGGGGGCCACACCACCTGCTACACCAACTATTCCATGAACATTATATTGGGTCACTGGGAAAGTCATGATGCACTTTTGCATAGAAAAACATCAAAAAAGGCCAGCAGGTGGCATAGTGATTAAGGCACTGAACTCCCACATAGTCGACTATGGTTCGATTCCCAGATCTGGCATCTTGAAACTCAAGTCAGGTACCTGTGTGTGCATGCCCAAAATCCCCATAGGAGAATAGCAGAGAAAGGACTGCAGTGTAACTATTCCCCCAAGGATTGATTCCTTATTTTCTATCTCTGTCTCTCCAGGAAGCACATGTGCTTATAGCAAAAATCTCTCTTAAAAAAATGAAAAACATAGAAAAATACATCATGACCTTCCTAACAACCCAATAATAATGTATACAAACTAAAATAAATGTCAGTGATCATATGACAGATGTTATTCTAAAACCCAACTAGTCCCATGTTATCACAGCGTCCATTTAATCACAACATAATAAACACCTAAAGTATGACTATATAATCAGCATCTGAACTTTTGGCCCTTTGAGAGTTTACAAGGCAATTGAAATCAGTCACTCCTTCATTCCATCAACACTTATCTGTTGAGCTTCTAGTCAGTGTCAGGAATGACTCTAGTTCAGAAAGCTAGAGAAGCAGACAGCAGTAAGTAAGGCTGACAGGCCTGATTTTACACAGCTTACATTTTCTCACCTACTTAGGAATAAAAGTAGGAAAGTTACTATTATCCAAATGTTAGAGACTGAAGGGACTCAGACTCAGAGAAGTTGCAGGTTACTCTAGTATTACCACACGGCTGATGAGTGGCCAAACTAACTTGCAACTATAGTGTCCTCACTTCAAGGTCAAGATATTGGCTAGCAGTAAAAAATAGATAAGAAATGAAAGGTTTTCTTCAAGACAGATTCTTTTTCCTACATGATTACTATAAGACAAATCTACTTTAAGATCTCCACAACAAATACTAACAGGACTCAAATGGAAAAGAAAATTACAGCAAAACATGGCCATTCTCTGGCACATATAATGCCTCACACTCTCTTAGGTAGTTTCATTCCCTTCAAAATCAAAGTAGCTTTGTCATTTTTTTTTTATTACAAATATTTTGTGTACTGTTACAAAAAAAAAAAAATCAAATGTACTAAAAAGAATAAAGAAAAAGTAATAGTCACCCAATGTCACCATTCAGAGACAACCATTATTATTCTATGTCAATACATATGTACAACGTACAGGTATTTATTAAAGTATTAAATATGGGGACCAGTAGGTGGTTGGTGGTTAAGAGTTGGAGGCCCCCATAGTCGACCATGGTTCAAGTCTCACACACAGCAGCTTGAAAATCATGCTGGGCACATGTGCATGCATGCCCAAAATCCTGAGAAGAGAATGGTGGAGAATGGATTGCAGAGTGGCCATCTCCCCTGGGGGGTGATTTCTCACTTTCTCTTTCTCTGTCTCTCTCTAGTGACTGCATGTGCCTATAGCAAAAGCTTTTTTTAAAAAAAAGATTAAATATGATCATACTATACATGCTATTCTTTAATAAAAGTAGACTCCACACACACACGCGCGAGCACACACACACATAAATACATATATATATATCTATAGATATAGATATAGATATATTTCAATTTGCAACTTTTACCAACAGGGTATGAGAGTATACATTCCTCATGTTCTTGTCTTTAGCATTTTCAGAGACATGATAAGAGAGGGAAAAAATGCTATATCAATGTTTTCATTTTCAAGTTTTGATGTTTTTTCCTTAAAATTAATAGACATTTAAAGCATTAAGAAAAGTATATAGATTCACAAAAAACAGCTCATTCAATAATCCTACATCTGAGAGTTAAACATTGCCGATGTTCTCCTATATATCTTTACCTTAGTTTCCTTAATTTTGTATAATATTATTCAATAAAATTAGGATCACACTGTACACATCTTTGTGTTCTTCCTTTTACAACAGAAATTTCTTATTATAAATTTTACATAAACAGAGAAAAGTATGTAAATAATAGATGCATCTTTAAATAAACCTTTAAAAAAACTGCTACTCAGGTCAAATAAAAAAGGGAGACCATTCCCAGCCACTCCCACCCTGCCAGAAGGTTCCTTTGATCTTCCATCAGTCACCAATTCCCTGAAAAAGTACCAGCCATTCTCATTTATGATATTATAGATTAATTTTACCTGGTTTTCAAGGTTTACACATATAAACTCATATGTCGATAGCAGGTATTCTCTTACAACTGCCTTCTTCGATTGACTCATTCATATTGTTGGATGTAGCAGCAATCTGTTCATTTTCATTGTTTTATTTCATTATTATATTGTTACACTGTATTAAAAAATCATCCAATAATTCCTGTTAAAGCACAGAAAAGAGGACTTTATTTGGGCCATAGTAATAGATATAGGGATCATTACAAAAAGATCTTACATATGGGGTGAGATTGGGCTTCCACTTTGGATATAGCATGGACAAGAAGGAATTTATAGCAAGGAGTAGAGTGGGAATTACTGGACAAAAGTTACTAAGAGGAAATCTCTGGGGTATGAAGGATTCTGGGTAAACTAACCTATTAGGATTCTTGCTAAAGACAATCCAGGGTGACCAGACACCATATAATGGAGAATGAAGAAGCTGATCAGATATTGAATATGATCAGATATCCAGGGTAGGAGGCACCAGCTAAACTGAATCAGCAGGTTCTTGCTAAAACTGGATTTTATAAGGCATTCACAGGTGAGACTAGGAGTAATTTTAAGAGCCTACTGGAAAAACAAAGAATCTTTGTCAACTGTTGCATGATAATAGCACTTCTTTTTTTCTCTCTTTCTTTCTTCCTTTTTCTTTCTTTCTGTCTGTCTCTCCCAATTTGTTCAGAGAGGGACAGAGCAAGAGAAGGAGAGAAAGTGAGAAGGAAAGCCAGAACTTAAATCATGGTCAGTCATGGGAGTCCAGCGCCTTCAGCCATCACACCACCTCCTGCCCCCCTTTATTTTTAAGAGAGATTTCTGGTATAGGGTATGTGCACTCACCGGAGACACAAAGAAAGACAGAAAGAGAGAAAGTGAGAAATCATCTCCCAGTGGGGATGGGCATGCTGCAATTCCTTCTCCTCCATTCTTCTCTTGGGACTTGGGGGGATGGATGGACATGCATTCAGTATTAGTTTCAAGCTGCCAGGTCTGGAATTTGAACAGTGGTCAGCCATGTGGGGATCCAGAACCATAACCACTACACCACCTTCTGGCCCAATAATAGTACTTTTTAAAAAAAGTATCTCTTCTACTGTGGTGGACTTTTGGTTTACTTTTGATTTGGATTATTATGACTAAGACTGCTATGACTTCTTTTCCCATTATTTTGGTACACACAGGCAAGCTTTTGCACTGGCATGTGCCTATCTATAGGGCTGCTATGTAACCATATGTTTAGCTTCAGGAGAGGCTACTCAACAGTTTTCCAAAGCAATTCATCTCATTTGTATTCACATAAGTGGTATAAAAGCATTCAGTCACACAAATCTCAACACTTGGAATTGCCATTTTTTTTAAAAAGAATTTATTTAATTTTATTTATTCATTCATTTATTTTTAATTTGACCAGAGAGAGACACAGAGAGAGAGAGAGAGAGACAGAGAGAGAGAGAGGGAAAGTGAGAAAGCAAGCTACCAGGTCCAGGACTGGAACTATGTTTGGCCATGTGGGAATATCCAGTGCCTTAACCACCATACCATGCCACCTGCTGGTCCCGAGATTGCCATTTTTTAAATTTGTTTTCTTTTTGCCATTCAATGGATGTTTATTGTACATTGCTGAAATTTCAATTTGTGTTTCCCTAATGACTAATGGTGTTGTTTACCTCTTCATGAATTTATTAGCCATTTGATTAAAAAGCTGACCCTTAAACAGCCCAGGTTTGAAATGCATGGCCTCACTCATAGGCAGAGTTCTTTTTCTTTTTACCTAACACCAAATGTATCACTTTTTAAAAACATGACAAATTGTCCTCCCTCAAAACTGAAAAACTAAACTCCAGTGTTTTAACTCTTTTAAACCTTCTCGGCATTGTAAACATGTCAGAAGCTCTGCTTCATATTTTAGCCTCTTACTTCCTGGTTTCTGTTTGGTTACTTGGCCTCTTACTGAGATAGCTTGTGGCTCAGCAAACACTGCAAACATCTAAAGGGGAAAATCAGAAAAGAATTCCCCCCTACCCCCCGCAACTCCTCTGCTTCCTGCCCAATGTCTTTCCTTCCTTTATGGCATCTTACTGCCTAGGTCACTGTCATATTTTTACACAGCTCTAGTTGGACTTCTATCAGTAGAAGTTTGATTTGATGCATGACAAGTTCCTGTAGTTTGAAATAAGTCTTTGATTTTTGCTATAATTTAAATGCAAATCCTATTAATACAGATGATATTTTACTAGTTTGTTTCCACTGACAGTATTTTTTAATTTTATTTAATTTTTTCAAATAATACATATATAACTTTAAAAGAAAAATGATTCTACATGTCTATAATGGAAAATAGCATTTTACTGCCTCTCTCTTTCCACTCTTTAGTCTATAAGAGCAATTGGGAAATAAAATAATTTCCTGTAGAAGTTGCTATTAAAGAAATGTGATCAAGCTAGCCACATAGCACAGTAGTTAAGAGAGCTGGATCCCACGTGACTGAATGCAGTTCAAATTCCCAGCCTGGTAGCTTGGAAACACTTCAGGTATGTGTGTATATGCATGCACCAAATCCTGAAGGTATGGAGAAATTAATGAAAAGGGATTATGGCATTACCATACTGTATTGGGGAGGTGCTTTCTCTTCCTCTCTTCTTCTCTGTCTCTGTTTTTGTGACTCTCAGTCTTTGGTAGGAAGGCATGCCCTCTAACAATAAAAAAAAAAAGAGAGTGAAATAGGATTGATGAGTATCTAGTCAGTGTCTACCAAAATATGGACTGGTAAATTAAAAAGTGAGCAAACAAACTTTACAGCCATATATTCCCTCGAAAGGATATGAGTCATGCATCAGGGGAGCTATGTTGGACTCAGTGCAAAGTGAAAATGCAAGTCACCTTGATCAAAACCTGGCAAAAGATGTTTTTCTCCTTTGTGTAGGTTCACTCCACCCATTAGGTGTCTTCTTAATTTGCTCATTAAATTTGCATTGCCTTGGTCATAGGAATACTCCAAAGGTAAGGGCATAGACTCACAGGCACTCAAATCCTGTCGGTAATTCAGCACATGAAGGATATTCTGGATTCTGACTCTCTCTGTGCCTACACCAAAGCTTCTGGGGTAGAGGGACCATGAACCAAGATCCCTTCTAGGGCAGTCAGGTTTGTTTGTGAGCCAAGGCTCTAATCCCTAGCACACATTCTGGGTTTTTTTGGAGAGGTTTTTGTTTGTTCGTTTTGCTTTCGGGCGCTGTGTGCTCGCCAGACAGAGCGAGACATAGAGACAGAAAGCAAGAAATCACCCCCCCAGGGGGGGATGGCCATGCCGCAGTCCCTTCTCCTCCATTCTCCTCTCAGGATCTTGTGCACGCACGCACATGCGCTCGCCGTGAGTTTTAAGCCACCAGGTGTGGTACGCAAACCGCGGTCGACTACATGGGAGTCCAGCGACATAGCCATTACGCTAACTGCTGGTCCCCACACATTCTGTTTTTATCAGATCTCAGTTAGAAAACACAAATTTAAAAATGCAGTTATTAAGAATTTCAAGGTGGTAACCACAGATATTAAACACCATCTGAGTGCAGGATCCTTATGTGACTGCAACTGGTCCCATGGCTGGCCATGAAGCTGGCCTAGCCTTCCTTTCAGCCATAGTATTTTCTGGATGGGAAAGGCCTACAAGACCTCGCTCTAAGATAATTAGTAAGCAGTAATCTTCCTCTTGGTAGAAAATTCAAAGCCCTTCTGCCTACACTTACCCTAATTTTTCCATCTTCCTATAGAAAACAGATTACTAGTCTCCTGTAAAAATTAAGCAAAGATTCAATTAACCTTCAACAAGGCAACTCTTAGCTTGAGTTGTCTAAGTTTTTGCCTATAAAAGAAATACCAATTCACACAACGACCCAACATTGAATCATTATACTATTTTTTCATATGCAATATTTATTTCTATTTTAAAAGTTCCATGGGTGAATTTCAAGAAGTTGCCACCCATTTATCGTTTAAGGTATGCTATTAATATTGTACTGTAAAAGGCAATGTAGACTCAGGACAGAATTCTGAACTACTGGTTTTCAGTGCTAGCTTCTGAGCTAATTAGCTTAAAGATCTGGAGGAAGATGCTGCCCTTCCCTGAGTTTCCCTTTCATTATCTGTAAAATGGGCTTGATTATGTCCACTTTACATTATCATGGTGAGTGTGAGTAATAAGATAACGTGTAGCTTAGTACATAAATGCGCTTGAAACAAGGAAACCCTTATTAGTATACTCATGATAATATTAGTTATTCGTATTGGAAGGGAAAAGAGAAAATCTTCTGATATAATCCCTGAGGTCTGCAAGATTATGAGTTTAAAGGGAGAATCAATTCTAAACAAAAATGGAAAAAAAACAGACGGTAAAGGCTAACAGTCCTGTAGCAGGATAGATCCTGTGGGTTATAGGGCTGATAACACTGTTGTCATAGCTGCTTCTCATTAAAATCAGAGATACTTGTCAGAGACCATTCTGAGGCTATTCTTCTACCTCTAAAGGTGGATCCACTCACAAAACTTTATTTGGCAGATGAAGGGCACAATTTAAATATGTGACTCTTTGAGGGCAAAGCAGTGGCACGGCAGTGATGCAGCTAGACCTTGGACCCACAAGGGAAGTCCTGGATCCATATTCCAGGGCCTCCCTGAGGATGCTGGATACACATGCCTGGACCTAGGCTGGTTGAGACCAGGGTGAATTGTTGTGCAAGGACCTTGGAAGAAATGGATAAATAAACTTTGAAAGAAAAATGTATGGCTATTTGGCGGCTTAGAAATTTACAGTGGTGCAATTATCTGTGAAATGTGGGTGAAAGAAATAGGGTAATGCATGTACCCACAGTAAATAATAAAAATCAGGAAATGTGAGTGGTTTCTGGATATTGCCTTTAGTGCTCCCATTCAGCCAGTGTTAGTTATATGCTATAAACTCAATGGGGGAAGAGGAAGCATCCTCATAAAATAAACATTTGTCTGCAAATTTTCCAGTTGAAGAAGAGGCTGGCTCTTATTACTGCTATCTCCACTGCATATGATGATTGGACATTAGTGAATCACACCGCCTGGGTCAGCTTAAAATTGGCCTCTAATGAAATTGAGATATAATAGGAAGTTGTGCTATTTTCATATTTCCAAAGAAGAGCTCTCGTACAGCCGTGGTCCTTTGTTGAAAAATGACCCTCAAAACAAGAAAATGATATGAGACAATCTAAGTTCTGAGATTAAAAGAGGCAACAAGACAATCTTATTTCTGCTTCTTAAAAAAAAAAATGTTCTGGCAATGGAAATACCTCTATGCTTACCAGTAATAAGAAAGATTAAATCAATCACCTTTATCTGACCTACAGTGATTTTATACATAATTTTAAATATAGAAGCCCTACTTACATCATTAGGCTGATTTTATGTTTGAGTGCAGAAATATTGAAATATTCTTAGAGGGCCCATGTATAAAAATACACAAATCTGCTAGTTCTATAATGTTCCAGCAGTACTGGAATTCATTTAAATGCGAGATTAGAAAGAACAAAACGTGCAAATGTTTTATGAATCACAAAATTTGCCCTATATTTGTATACCATTATATAATATATTTATATTTGACCACACAGCATATTTGTTTGTCCTGTATTGTCACCTAGAAACATATTTAACCATGTCTGGTTGCACAGCAAGGAAAGAAGCCATTATATTTTAAATGTGTATGCCAAACATAAATTCATCAATTTTAACAATTCCTTTCTATCACTGTACTAATTTTTTATGTTGGAATTAGCAAAATTATTACACACTTAGTGGTATTTTATTGCATACATTTAGTAAAACAACACAACGTTATTACCTTACAGTTCTGGAAACTAGAAGTCTGAAAGTGAGTCCTCTTGAAGGCTTTTCTGGGGATTTCTGAGGAGGATCTCTTCCTCTGCCTTTTCTAGGTTCTATAGGCCATCTGCATTCCTCATGGTAACTTCATCTTCATCTTCGTCTTCATCTTCAAAGTGAGCAATGCAGCATCTTCTTCCTCTCTGACTTCCAGCCTCTCCCTTGTAATAGCCCTTGCGATTACATAGGATTCTCCCCGATTATCCAGGACAATCTCCATACTACAGAATCTGTAGCTTAATCACATCTACGGAGTCTCTTTTACCAGGTAAGGCAGCACATTCACAAATTCCAAGCACTAGAAAAGGGACATCTTGGGAACCAGCAGTTAGCGTAATGGCTATGTCACTGGACTCCCACGTAGTCGACCGCGGTTCGAGTCCCGGACCCGGTGGTTTAAAACTCATGCTTGGTATGTGTGCGTGTGTGCCCAAAATCCCGAGAGGAGAATGGAGGAGAAGGGATTGCAGCATGACCATCCCCCCTGGAGGGGTGATTTCTCGCTTTCTGTCTCTATGTCTCTCTCTGTCTGTCTGGCGAGCGCATGCGCCCTATAGCGAAAAACCTCTCCAAAAAAAAAAGAAAAAGGACATCTTTGAGGGACCATTATTTATTTTCCAGGATATAATTGATCACTAATTCATTTTAATCTTAATTTCTATATGCCACTCACTCATAAATCTTTACTTATGAGGCTGATTAAAGTTACCACCTTATTCCTGGGTCTCCTAACCTCTTGACCTCCTTCTAATCCAACCTCTTTATCACTGTCAGGACAATCTTTTCAAGCACGCAAATTTGATCTCCTGTGCTAAGAATCCTACAATGATTGTTTATTGCCTTCAGGAGAAAATATTAACATCTCAGTATCAATAAAAGACCCCTCATGACCTAATGCCCCTCTGTCAAGTTTTAGTTGTTGCAACTTTTCACCTGAAACTTCACAATTCCCAAACACACCATGTTGGAAAAAGTTTTCTTCTTTCTATTCCTAACACCCTCGACGCATTCCTCATTGTGACAATTCAGTGCTGCCTTAGAGATGTTGGTTGGCAAATCTTGGTTCTCTCCAAGGTGTGACTCTCTGAGAGTATCAGCTCTGTCTTTAACTTTGAATTTCTTAAATTTATCATCAAAGACAGGGCATATTAGATTTAATAAATATCTATTGATGGCATACGTAAATAAATGAATTAATGAAATTAAGTTTGTCCTTGGAGGTGACCAGAGAAACTGCAGGAATGGCGCTAACAGGTTTACAGGGCTTGGATCAAGAATGAAATGATGCTGAAGAAAACGGAGCCAAGAAGAAACCTTTTGAAACAGTTCACAAGGCTTTGAGGACAATAGGAAAAGAACCTTTTCTTACCACTTACGTAGAGTCACAGAAAGAAACTGAGAGGTGGGATGTTATTTCTAAATCACATCTGAGGAACATTTTAAAAATGTGGCACAGGGGACAAGTGAAAAACAAGCCCTGGAAAAAGAAAGGCAGAAGATAATTTGTGAAGAGAAAAGAACTTGGAAGAAGCAAAAAATAATACTATTAAAAATTATCCAAGTCTTCCAGACCCAAAAATGTGTGAAGATTTATGAATTGTAAGAGCACATAGGCCAAAGAATAAAGGCGTTTGGCTGGGACAAGGAAAGAATTTAATGTTTCTGCTATTGCTGGATGGAACTGTTATCTTTAGTGTGTCTTGTCAGATGAGTTGTATCCATTTTTTTTATTATGATTGATTGATTGATTGATTGATCTGGATTATTGCTATTGGGTACAAGTGCTTGCCAGAGAGACACAGAGAAAGAAAGTGGGGATGGCTATGCCACAGTCCCATGTCTTCCATACTCCTCCTGGGATTTTGGGCAAGTGCACACACGCATCCCATGTGTTTCAAGCCACTGGGTCCAAACTGCAGTTGGCTACAGTGTACAGAATGCTGTATCTTGTCCTCAGAAGGAAGCAGACTCCACAGAACCTCACAGAGAAACTGAGTTTTGACTTCTGGGAACTACTTGGGTTTGTCCCTGATGGAAAAGCTGGTAACTTAATCAATGAAGAGTCTGATGTAGACATCCAGCTTAACAACAAACACATGATTATCTGAGAAAAACACATGTCCAAAGTCCTAAAAGCATAGTTCATGCTCACCAGGTGCTTTAGAGATCAATTCTTTGACAGGGGGTGTTGTGAGGTTACTCCTCCAACATTAGTGCAAATACGAGTAGGAGATTCTTTAAGCTTTATTATTTGGGGAAAGAGACATGCTGACTCAATCTTCTCAGTTGTACCTGGAGACCCTTTTATAGCCCTGGGAGATGTTTTGTGTACTCCACAGTCATACATGGCAGAACAATCTAGCACACAAAGGCATCTGGCCATGTACACTCATATGGAGGCCAAGTGCCCTTTCCTGACCTTTGAGGACCTTCTGAACCAATTGGAGGACTTGGTCTGTTATGTGTAAACAAAGTCTTAAAATCACTTACAGCCAGTATGATCTAAACCCAAACATTCTTTTCTTTAAAGATTGTTTATTAGGACCAGCAGTTAGCGTAATGGCTATGTGGCTGGACTCCCACGTAGTCGACTGCGGTTCACATCCCGTTCCGGGTGGCTTAAAACTCATGCCAGGTGCATGTGCGTGCGTGCCCAAGATCCTGAGAGGAGAACGGAGGAGAAGGGATTGCGGTGTGGCCATCCCCCTGGGAAGTGATTTCTTGCTTTCTATCTCTCTGTCTCTCTCTGTCTGGTGAGCTCACGTGCCCTGTAGCGAAAACCTCTCAAAAAAATTGTTTATTAAAGTTTATTTATGATTTTTTTTTAATTTGCTCTTGGGCATGTATGCTTACCAGAGAGAGAGACAGAGACACATGCACTCATCGGTGAGAGAGAAAAAGTGAGAAAGCAAGCCACCACCAGGTCTGGGACTTGAACTGTGGCTAGCCATGTGGAACTCTAATGCCATAATCAACATACCACCTAACAGCCCCCCTGAACCTGAACTTTAAACTTGCAAATGACTCTGCAAATGGGAGATGCTATTGTGTGGCTAAAAGAACACAACATAAAGAAAGAAGATGGGAAACCAACAGATGGCATAATGGTTATGTTACTGGACTCTCACGTAGTCAACTGCGGTTTGAGTCCCAGACCCAATGACTTAAAACTCACACCAGGCTTATATACATGCGTGCTCCAAAATCTTGAAAGGAGAGTGGAGAAGAAGAGATTGTGGTGTGGCCATCCCCAGTAGAGGGTATTTTCTGGCTTTCTGTCTCTCTGTTTCTCTCTGTCTTTCCAGCAAGCACACATGCCCTATATCAAAAACCTCCCTAAAAAAAAAAAAAAAAAGAAGGAAGAAAGAAAAAAGATGGACCTTCCTCTGAACTAGGAGAAAATTATCTCAGAAGCCCCTGAGAACTGATGACAGACTCCAGTTATAAAGCAATAGTGCCGTCTTTATTTCTTGGGAGATCAAGTCCTTCTACATGCAGCAATGTCCTGAGGATTCCTGCCTTACTGAATCTGTCGATAGGCTGATGCCCAATGTTGGTGAGATAGTGGGAAGCTCGATGCATATCTGAGGTAGTGAAGAAATGCTGTCAGGTTATAAAAGGGAAAGGATCAGAGAAAGTATGCAACCTGTTCTCATGGAGGATAATGGCTTGGTCTTGGAACAATTCTTAAATTGGATTCTGAATAGGTATCACATTCAAAATGTATGTTTATACCCTAAATTTGTCCAGAACTGCAAGCCGTAACCAATTCTTCCTGAAGCGTGAAGGAAAGAATATGATTCAGGAAAAGAATAGGCTGCATCTTAAAAAAATAAAACTAAAAAGCTAAACTCTTTTTTTGTTCTATTGTGGTACAACTATTTTCTCCTTCTAGCTTTTATTCTTATTGCCATAAAAAGTAGCCCAAAGTACTTGAACATCATGTGACATTGATGTTTTTTCACATTAAGAAAAAGAATATCTATTACAAAGTTTGGGGCAATATGTGGCATGTGGACAGTGGCCATTCTGAGCAAGCATGGTGACTTTCAGACACATGCAGAAATGTGGTTCAGTGAACTGTCATTTGCATAGCAATGGAGGCAATTAACACATGAACTGCTAGCTGTGTGCTGTTTTTGATACTGCAAAGTAGTATCAGGTTGAAGGAAGTCACATGTGTTTATCAGAATGGCTACTCTCCACAGTTAAAAATACATTTCAGCATTTTCTTTATTTTTTTAAGAGAGATTCTTGCTATAGAGCATGTGCACTCACCAGAGACACACAGAGAGACAAAAAGACAGAAAGAGAAATCACACCTGGGGGTGGGGGATGGATGGTCACACTGCAATCCTTTCTCCTCCATTCTCCTCTTGTGATTTTGGGCATGCACACAAGCAATTGCCACAAGGTTTAAGCTGCCAGGTCCAGGACTTGAACTTCAGTCAACTACATGGTATTCCAGTGACTCAACCATTACACCATCTGCTGGTCCTCATTTCTGCATTTTTAGCCAATTACAGTTATAATGTTTGTGTTTTATATATACCATGTATTATGTATAATAAAACAGTTTTTAATTATGGTCTGAAAAAAGGAAGTCAATTAGAACTATAAGAAGGTGTTGGAAACAATTCACTGTTTTAGATTTTAAATTTACTTAGATTAAGAATAGAAGAGAAGGTCTGTTATGTTGGTGCTTGTAATTCTCATTCACTCCGGTGTTCATGCCTTCACATGCATCACGTACACAGAATGTCAGACCCTATGCCTGATACTGAAAACAGAAGACACAGCACTGCGCACAAACAGCTCAGTCACAATCACAAATTAGTAATTGTCATCAAGCACTGTAAGCACATGAACAACAGCGTAGTTGAGGAAGCTTTTCAGGTAGTAGTTATGAGGCAGGGTCTTTT
>NW_006159512.1:1079123-1082779 GCF_000334495.1 Tupaia belangeri chinensis
GTAGGGAAGAAAAATTCACTTTTTCTAACTACCTTCTTGCTGAAGTTATCTCTAATTTATAAAGGAAGTAAACCACACAAAGTAATTTCAATCTTTTCTCTCTCACAGAAAATTTTAGAAGATTCTATTTATAACCCAGAGCCCTAGGTCTTCAGATATTCTCCTTTTTCATTTTCTTTCATCTCTTGCATCTTGACACACCACAGCAGCTTAAAGCCTCTTTCTCTGGAGTCCTCACTTCCAATCTCTCGCCTTCAAACACTTATCTCCTGGTTTCAAACTCTTGATTTCCTCCCCTCTTCTTCCTCAAGCCCCATCACCTCTCAGGCTAATGAGAATAACTGACCCTTTGCTATTCTGCCATAGAGTCAGGGATTCTTAAGGAAAGATAGAGACAAAAGGTTGTCTGCATCATCGTCTCCCTCGGTCCCCAATTTCTTCACACAGGGCTTGAGACTCCCACAGGGTGAAACTGTTCTTCAACTTTAATACTTTGATAAGAAGAAATCTCATTCTTTTATTAAATTGGACAAAGAAGTTCAGCCACAGTAGCACAGATGGTTGTCTCTGCTACTCGGAAGGCTGAGGCCACAGGGGAAGCCTGGGTTCAATTTCTGGTGCACTCTGCAAGTCAGTCATGGTGGCATACACCTGTGGTTCCACTCACTCAGGAGGCTGAGGCTGGAGGATCATGACTCAACCAGACTGTTTAAAAAAACCACCAGACATGCACACATACATATGCATACACCACAAAAGGAAAGCAAACTATACATAGATTTCCTGAATGTGTTTGGAACAACTTGTGAAGATGATTGTGCTTTTTCAACTTTTCATTTGATAAAATGGGAATACAGATCAAATATTTCATATGAATAGTACTTAGTACAAGCACTCAGAAAATAACTCTTCTTGTAGAGTTTAAAATTAAATTAAGGGATATAAATAATAACCCATAACATGATAAATAAGCAAATTACATAGTATACTAGCAAGTAACAAGTATGACAAGAAAAGAAATCAAAAAAGACCATTCTGGAAGAATAACTCTTAAATGTGAAGAAAGACTTTCAGAGAGATTGCTGTTAGTAGCTGGTAGAGTATAATCTCTTTTCACTACACTATGTACGGTAATCAAAACAGATCATAAAATCATTATATATATATATATGATAATAGCTGACAACTTTTATATTACAGTCATGTTTCTGGAATACATATTAGGAATACCCTGGGAGTATAGGTATTTCCTGTAAATACCAGACAAATTTCAAATCTATTCTGGTAGAAATTTGGATTTTGACCTCTTTAAATGAATACACATTTACTTGAGAAAACTATTTTTTTTTCTACTGGGAAAAACATGGGATAAATGGGAGACTCAGATCTGAGTTCTAGTCTCAATTGTGCTGTTAACTTCATGTTTGGTTTTGGGCAAATCATTGAGTCTTGCCTGTATCTCATCCAGGCATTCAACTGAGAATAACTTCAGCATTTGTTAAAAGATCTATCTAAAATGGTAAGAGTCTATGAAAGCTAATATAAATTTGCATATTCAACTCAGAAATTTACATATATGTTAACTACCCATTTTCTGAAGTTGTCATAAATATGTCTAAGAGGAGAATTCTAATTTGATCCCCATAGTGTTGCCTATATTCAATGGACTATATTCTGTGCCCTGCAATATCAGAAGATAGTATCTGTCTTTCTGTTATCATTTTAAAGGGATCAAGGAGTGTGACTGCTATTGTTTCCCTTTAGCTATTAAGCCTCATTACTTCCTGTAAAGGTTTATTAACACTAGACCGTTTTGGCGGTGAAACAAAAACACTGTATATTATTACCCCAAATCACAATGCCTCTTTCATGTCAAATATTCACATTGCTGCCCTGTGATTTTACTTATTATGTATTCGCTAGGGATTATTAGGACCTCTTTCGGCTCCTTTCTTCTAAGTTGCATGTTTTCTCATTTATCCCAGCTAGAAACTCTTTCTCTTTACCAGCTTTCTCTTTGAATTCCACCCACCAGCTCCTGTGAGAAGGGATAACAATAGGTTAGTATTTCAAGTAGCATCTCACCACTGTCCCAGGGAACAACTCCTGCTGCCTTCCCGGAATTAGCTGCTTACCCATATGTCTCTAAAGCTCTCTAGGTTTTATTTTCTGAGAATGAGATTAAAAAAAAAAATCATAGTTTATTTCCTCTTCTTATTCTCTGTTTCAAAACTAAGGATATTCCTTGTTTCTTACTAACCACAGATTTGGAAAACTTTGTGGTGAATGGACTTCACTCAGTCTTTTATACAGAGTTCAGCTGACTGAATGATGTAGTCCATTTGGTTCCAAATTAATCTCTTGAATTTTCATCAGGCCTCAATCATCCTGGAGCTTTCTTCTTGCTGTGGGATCAAGGACTATTTCCAACATTAGCTCTAGTTTCAAGAGCCTCACAAAAACGGGCATTGATTTCATGTTCCATCTTTAATAGTTCCCGTAATATCTACCACTCTTTGTCCAAATGAGGAGGACTCTTCTGGAGGCTCTCTGGGGTCAGAGAGAACAGAGAAATAGTTGCTGCACTCCTTCTCCTGACAGTTATATAGGAAGGTACAGATCCAGCCTGTCTAATAGAGTAGCACCAGTCACACTTGGTTATCATGCACATGCAATACAGCGAGTGTAACTGCAGAGTTGAAATTTTCTTTTTTGCTTTTAAAAAAATCAGTAAAATTGATAATTCAATTCAATGTTTAAGAAGTTATTTCCTTTTTTTTTGTTTTTTTTTTTTGTTTTTTTTTTTTTTGCTATAGGAAGTGTACACTGCACTAGCCAGAGAAAAAGAGAGAAGAAAAGTGAGAAACTGCCTCCTCAGAGGGGACGGACCCCACTGCTATCCTTTCTCCTCCATTCTCCTCTTGGGATTTTGGACATGCACACACATGCACTTGGCATGATTTTTCAAGTCACTAGATTTAGACTCACACTGTGCAGTCAGACATGTGGGATTTAGCACCTCAACCTCCACACTACTCGCTGGCCACATTATTAAAAAAGACTTTTAAGAAATGGGGCCAGCGGATAGCATAGCACTTATGTCACTGGACTCCCACATGGTTGACTGCAGTTCAAGTCCTGGACCTGATGGCTTGAAACTCACACTGGGTGCATATGCACAGGTACCCAAGATCCCAGGAGAAGAATGGAAGAGAAGGGATTTCAGTGTGGTTATCCCCCCTGGGGGTGATTTCTCACTTTCCCACTCACTATCTTGGTCTCTCTCTCCCTCTATCACATGTGCCCTAAGGCAAAAACCTCTACAAAAAGAAAAATAAATTTTAAGGAATAACTTGGGTATTACCAATTTTTAGTTTTATAAAATCTAAATAGATCAAGTATTTATTGAGAAAAAATAGATTTTAAAAACTTAGCAATAGAGACCAGCAGTTAGCGTAACGGCTATGTCGCTGAACTCCCATGTAATCAACCACGGTTCAAGCCCCAGACTTGGTGACTTAAACTCACGCCAGGCATGTGTGTGTGCGTGCCTAAGTTCCCAAGAGGAGAATGGAGGAGAAGGGATTGTGACATGGCCATCCCCCCTGGGGGGTGATTTCTCGCTTTCTATCTCTCTGTCTCTCTCTCTGTCTTTC
>NW_006159512.1:1082804-1085276 GCF_000334495.1 Tupaia belangeri chinensis
AACAAAAAAAAAAAAAAAAACTCTCCCCCCCCCCCAAAAAAATCTTAGCAATAAAAGTGCAAAATATTCCATCAATTATTTTATAACAATTTCACATTGAAATAGTATTTTGGATACATTAGATTAAAACAATTTATTTTTCAAGTTAATTGTACCTACAGGCAAACTATTTCCATTCTATCATGCCGCATCGTATTTTGTTTGCATTTTTTTCACACTTCCGTGTTTGGGAATTTTGTTGTTGCTGCTGCTTTATTTTGTCTTACTTATAAATTGTGTCTACTACTTTGCTTTTCCTTAACTATTTTGGTTATTTGATATGTGTGGTCAGAGTCCCCTTAAATAATAATACCCACATTAATCTTTGATCAAAATTATTTCCTTTTAATGTTGCAGATGAGGCCATTGAACCTACACCATTTATGCTTATTTTCTTATGATCCATAAGTAGGAAATTCCCAGAAATGAACGCCTCATGATTTTCTAATAATTTGTGTTAAGTGTGGCACAAATCAAAAGTGCAAACCAAAAACCTCCCAATGACTCTTCCAATCCTGCGCTTCAAATTGTATCATGCTCTTACTCCGGTGATGGGTGTAGAACAGGCACCAATGATATCAGTCCTCCTTACTGGGATTCAGACGTGGCAATGACAGATACCAAACACACCCTGTGGTGGAAAACAGCATGTTCAGAAAGCCAGAGTAAAATTGTGAAGAAAGGAAAAAAGATGTCTGATTTAGGCTTTTTTTCTTTATCTTTTATAGTCCCTCATGAATCACTAGTAAACCCATTAAAACGATACCAACAAAGTATTCAGAAGCTGCCCCTACCTGTATAGAGAATGGAAACATAGTTGCTAATTCTGTGTTTAAAATATTTTTACAATTTACAAAGCACATTCTCACACATTATTTTATCTGAGCCTTACAGCTGCACTGGGAAAAAAAGTGTAAAGCCTCCTGTCTACCTTGATAGGCATTCATTTCTTTGCCACCTCCTTCTCCTCAAAGTAAACGTAAGAACAGGAGTCGTTTCTCCGCTTTGCTCACTTGCTGTGGTCACAACATGTAACCTAGTGCCTGGTCATCTAGCAGGTGCTTACAAGAATTGACTGAATGAGTTTTATAGGCACTCTAGAAAACTGAGGGCCCATCTAAACACAGTGCAATGACAAACTACAGGCAGAGCCGGAAGAGAACTCTGCTCCCCTCACCTCCCTGTGCCCAGCCGCTGCTTCCTCCTGATGGACAGTGAACACGTCCTTCACATAGAGAGTTTGTGTTCAGTTGTCTCATCTTTGTGTCTGACTTTTCAAAGGAATGAAAATAAGGTTCCAGAGAACATCCGAGATAAGCAAACACCATAGTCAGTGAGTCTGTCTGAATTGATTAAAGGCGATAAGCGAGGAACCTAATTATAAAACCTCCTGGGCTCTCAGGGTATGGGTTCAGGTCCATTTTATCATGCCGCAAAAATGTCACACAACTGGAAAAACTTGTTAGAGTGAGTATCCATCAGTACTGATTAGTGCCAGGGCTGAACATCTGCATTCAGCTAAAAAAAAAAAAAAAGTGAGATGGGGGGGGCTGCAGATAGGAAGGAGGAGAGGTCCAGAATAGCTGGCTAGACCATGGTCTCCCATGGTGCTTAATACGGCACTTTGAGGGTGCATGCAGGCACTGCCTTGCTGTGAGAGCCAGGAAGAACTCATGCAAGAGGAAGGCTAAACCCCAGGAAGCAAGGAAAGGCATGAACATCTAATTTCCTTTGATTTGGTATGATGCTAAATAAAGCCCAGCAAGAGCTAGGGTGCACAGGTCGGCACATCAACACGGATAGCAGGGGGCGGGGTGGGGGAGACGCCAACGTTCAGAAACTAGTGACTTTCAGAATCCAAATGGTCTTTGTTTTTTAACATTTTATAATCAAGGCATTGAAATGTTTAGTTCTTATTTATTTTGCTGTTTTTCCATTTGTTTAGCAAATATAAAGCATATGTGTTGTGCTGAACTAGGTAAGGCTGTCAGAGATAAGCAAGACAGGTGACCTCACAGAGCTTTATTCTATTGGTGATAGAGCCAGTACTATGGGCTAAATGTTTATGTCTCCCCCAAAAATAGTATGTTGAAATTTGAACACACAAGGTGGTAGGGTTAGGACGTGGAGCCTTTGAGGAAATGACTCGACCATGAGGGTAGAGAGCAGCAGATGGCATAATGGTTACATTGCTGGACTCCCACATGGCTGACCATGATTTGAGTCCCAGACCCAGTGGCTTCAGACTTAAAATGAGCTTGTGAGCATGTGCGCCCAAAATTCTGAGAGGAAAATGGAGGAGAAGAGATTGCAGCAAGGCCATCTCTCCTGGGGGTAATTTCTTGCTTTCTTTCTATCTCTCTGTCTCTCCAGCGAGCACAAGTGCCCTATAGAAAAATACTTCTTAAAAAAAAAAAAAAAAAAAAACAAACG
>NW_006159512.1:1085410-1125038 GCF_000334495.1 Tupaia belangeri chinensis
TGCCCTTGAACATGAACATCCTAGCCTCCTGAAATGTGAGAAATACATGTCTACTGTCTAGAAGCCTCTTGGTTTAAGGTATTTTGTTATAGTAGCCCAGGACTAAGACAGACAGCCACAAATAAATAATTGCCTTGTAAGACTGTATTTTTTATATAATTCTAAAAGCCTAGTTTCCTAAAGCTGCTATAACAAATTACCACAAATTTGATGTCTTAAAACAACATAAATATGTTCTCTTACAGCTCCAGAAGATAAAAGTCTGAAATCAAGATGTCAATTTATTTTTCAAGTTAATTGTACCTACAGGCAAACTATTTCCATTCTATCATGCCGCATCGTATTTTGTTTGCATTTTTTTCACACTTCCGTGTTTGGGAATTTTGTTGTTGCTGCTGCTTTATTTTGTCTTACTTATAAATTGTGTCTACTACTTTGCTTTTCCTTAACTATTTTGGTTATTTGATATGTGTGGTCAGAGTCCCCTTAAATAATAATACCCACATTAATCTTTGATCAAAATTATTTCCTTTTAATGTTGCAGATGAGGCCATTGAACCTACACCATTTATGCTTATTTTCTTATGATCCATAAGTAGGAAATTCCCAGAAATGAACGCCTCATGATTTTCTAATAATTTGTGTTAAGTGTGGCACAAATCAAAAGTGCAAACCAAAAACCTCCCAATGACTCTTCCAATCCTGCGCTTCAAATTGTATCATGCTCTTACTCCGGTGATGGGTGTAGAACAGGCACCAATGATATCAGTCCTCCTTACTGGGATTCAGACGTGGCAATGACAGATACCAAACACACCCTGTGGTGGAAAACAGCATGTTCAGAAAGCCAGAGTAAAATTGTGAAGAAAGGAAAAAAGATGTCTGATTTAGGCTTTTTTTCTTTATCTTTTATAGTCCCTCATGAATCACTAGTAAACCCATTAAAACGATACCAACAAAGTATTCAGAAGCTGCCCCTACCTGTATAGAGAATGGAAACATAGTTGCTAATTCTGTGTTTAAAATATTTTTACAATTTACAAAGCACATTCTCACACATTATTTTATCTGAGCCTTACAGCTGCACTGGGAAAAAAAGTGTAAAGCCTCCTGTCTACCTTGATAGGCATTCATTTCTTTGCCACCTCCTTCTCCTCAAAGTAAACGTAAGAACAGGAGTCGTTTCTCCGCTTTGCTCACTTGCTGTGGTCACAACATGTAACCTAGTGCCTGGTCATCTAGCAGGTGCTTACAAGAATTGACTGAATGAGTTTTATAGGCACTCTAGAAAACTGAGGGCCCATCTAAACACAGTGCAATGACAAACTACAGGCAGAGCCGGAAGAGAACTCTGCTCCCCTCACCTCCCTGTGCCCAGCCGCTGCTTCCTCCTGATGGACAGTGAACACGTCCTTCACATAGAGAGTTTGTGTTCAGTTGTCTCATCTTTGTGTCTGACTTTTCAAAGGAATGAAAATAAGGTTCCAGAGAACATCCGAGATAAGCAAACACCATAGTCAGTGAGTCTGTCTGAATTGATTAAAGGCGATAAGCGAGGAACCTAATTATAAAACCTCCTGGGCTCTCAGGGTATGGGTTCAGGTCCATTTTATCATGCCGCAAAAATGTCACACAACTGGAAAAACTTGTTAGAGTGAGTATCCATCAGTACTGATTAGTGCCAGGGCTGAACATCTGCATTCAGCAAAAAAAAAAAAAAAGTGAGATGGGGGGGGCTGCAGATAGGAAGGAGGAGAGGTCCAGAATAGCTGGCTAGACCATGGTCTCCCATGGTGCTTAATACGGCACTTTGAGGGTGCATGCAGGCACTGCCTTGCTGTGAGAGCCAGGAAGAACTCATGCAAGAGGAAGGCTAAACCCCAGGAAGCAAGGAAAGGCATGAACATCTAATTTCCTTTGATTTGGTATGATGCTAAATAAAGCCCAGCAAGAGCTAGGGTGCACAGGTCGGCACATCAACACGGATAGCAGGGGGCGGGGTGGGGGAGACGCCAACGTTCAGAAACTAGTGACTTTCAGAATCCAAATGGTCTTTGTTTTTTAACATTTTATAATCAAGGCATTGAAATGTTTAGTTCTTATTTATTTTGCTGTTTTTCCATTTGTTTAGCAAATATAAAGCATATGTGTTGTGCTGAACTAGGTAAGGCTGTCAGAGATAAGCAAGACAGGTGACCTCACAGAGCTTTATTCTATTGGTGATAGAGCCAGTACTATGGGCTAAATGTTTATGTCTCCCCCAAAAATAGTATGTTGAAATTTGAACACACAAGGTGGTAGGGTTAGGACGTGGAGCCTTTGAGGAAATGACTCGACCATGAGGGTAGAGAGCAGCAGATGGCATAATGGTTACATTGCTGGACTCCCACATGGCTGACCATGATTTGAGTCCCAGACCCAGTGGCTTCAGACTTAAAATGAGCTTGTGAGCATGTGCGCCCAAAATTCTGAGAGGAAAATGGAGGAGAAGAGATTGCAGCAAGGCCATCTCTCCTGGGGGTAATTTCTTGCTTTCTTTCTATCTCTCTGTCTCTCCAGCGAGCACAAGTGCCCTATAGAAAAATACTTCTTAAAAAAAAAAAAAAAAGATAACGAACGTATAGCTTTCAAGAATGGAATGAGTGCCTTTATAAAAGAAACTCTGGGGAATTATCTTGTCCCTTCCACCATGTAAGGACACAACTAGAAAGTACCACCTGTGAACAGAACGTCCTCAGCAGACAGTGAATCAGGTGAGCACCTGACCTTGAACATGAACATCCTAGCCTCCTGAAATGTGAGAAATACATGTCTACTGTCTAGAAGCCTCTTGGTTTAAGGTATTTTGTTATAGTAGCCCAGGACTAAGACAGACAGCCACAAATAAATAATTGCCTTGTAAGACTGTATTTTTTATATAATTCTAAAAGCCTAGTTTCCTAAAGCTGCTATAACAAATTACCACAAATTTGATGTCTTAAAACAACATAAATATGTTCTCTTACAGCTCCAGAAGATAAAAGTCTGAAATCAAGATGTCAACGGGAATATGTTTTTTCTAAAGGCACTCAGGGGAAAATCTTTCCTTGTCTCTTTTGGCATTTGGTGGCTCCTGATGTTTCTTGGCTGCAGCTGCATAATTCTCATGTCTGCCTCCCTCCTCACATGGCCCTTTCCTCCTCATCATCTGTGTCTTCTCTGTGTGTCTCTTTTAAGGATGCTTGGCATCTTGGCATTGGATGTAATACCCACCTAATGAACCAGGATGATCTCATCGCAAGATTTATAATTTAATTAGACTTGCAATGACTCTCTTTTCCCAAATAAGATCACATTCATAGGTTCTAGGATGCATCTATATATTAAGGAGTCAGCATTTATCCCATGACAGGTAATACGGATGCCTATGAAGCTTACCTAGAGGGTCCATATTTGAGTTGCCTTCGAAACCATGAATAGAAAATGTTTGAGTTACACAGGCAAAGCTGGTCATTTAGTTATTTCAAGCTGAGGGGTAGCATGAGCTAAAGTAAAACTACATAATGGGTGAAAATAAAATAACAACAAGCAGCTCAGTGTGTCAAAGGGTAAAGTGACTGAAGTGCAGTGAAAAAGGAGAGCGAAAGCTGAGGAAGTGGCCAAGCCATGGAGGGATCAGACGGCCTATCACGAAGCATTAGTTCTACCTGGTTGGTTAGTGTCCTTCGCTAGTACGTGATGGCACCTGGTGGGTCACCAGTGTAGTAGTCAAAATGTGGACTTTATAGGGCAAGAGTAGAATTTATACTTATCAGAACCAACAGATGGCATAATGGTTATGTCACTGTATTCCCACATAGTCAACCACAGTTCAAGTCCCAGACCAGGTGGCTTCAAACTCAGCTGGGCATGTGTGTGTGCATGCCCCAGATCCCAAGAGAAGAGTGGTGGAGGAGGGATTGTGGTGTGGCCATCCCCTCTGGGCGGGGGTGGGGGGGAGAGGTTATTTCTTGCTTTCTGTTTCTCTACCTATTCGGCACTCTATAGCAGAAATCTCTTTCTCAAAAACAAACAAACTTAAATTTATCAATGCTGAGTTTTTACGGTCATATGTTTCCTAGAAGGCTGAACTTGGTGGGAGATGTGGTATGATGCAAAGTGAGGTAAAAATTCCTCTGTGACACAAAAAGTATACTATAATGTTGTCACATGATGTCATGCTGGCCACAAGTAATGATTGCAAGTTTACTGAGACCTATAACTATGAAAGAGTATGTAGTCATGGCACTTAATGACCTTATTTGAAGAGCAACATGGTGCTTAAAGGAAAATCTATGGAGTGTTTTTAGATATTGTTTAGTTTATTATCATTATTATTGATTTATTTCATTAGGTTTTGAATTCCGTGAGCCTGTCAAGCATACTGTCCAAACTTCTAAGTACTCAAAATTATGTCATGTTTAAAAAAATACTAAGATTCATTGTTCAAGATGTTAGAAAATTATTAAAGGATTTTGAGTGGTAGAATCAAATGTTCTTTTCCTTCTTCATATTGTTCTCTCTTTTTTAATGTTAATGCTCCTCTGATTATTTCTGATTTGCAGAGGTTATGGGGAGATGGTTTAAGATCATTTGGGATCTGTTATTTTTAAGCCTCTTTGTCCACGACTTAACCATGAAGTCAGCTATGCATAATCTACCCACCTTAACCTCCATGTACTTGCTGACCCAAGATCTTCAGGCACTGATACAGCAAGTGATATTCACTCAGCCAGGACAGTGGTTAGATGTACAGAGATAAGAGAAATACATTGGTAATTACAATCAGTGGGACTTAATGACTGCTGCAATTTGAGTGAGGGTAAAAAAAAAAAAAAAAAAGAAAAAGAAACTCCAAATTAGGGAAAACTTAGTGGATAATTGTCTCCCAAAACACATGGGACATTCTACCCCCCTCATGATCTACCTCCCAGCCATCCTGAACTTCTTACTTCTAACCTCTCATACTGGGCCTGTTCACTCTCTCTCACTTCTAGGTCTTGCTTCTTCCTCTGTTCTCTACTAGGAATGTTGAGCACTGTTATTCTCAATTTATAAATACAAAAGTGAGGTTTAGAATTCATCTTAAGATACAAGCCCAAAATCATTTATCGGCCTAACTTACATCATCGATCCCAAATAAAACATTCCAGGGGTAAGTGGCAGATGTTATACCCACATGCTGGATTTGATAAGATTAGGTTTAACTGAAAGTAACAAAAATTCCAAATAATAGTGACTTGAGCAAAAAGGAGGCCTCTTTCTCACACTCCTTAGAATATAAATCTATCTTCATGGTCAAAAGTGGCTGCTAGAAATACTGCCACCAGATCTTTGTTCCAAGCATAAGGACGGAGTAAAAAATAAAGTATAAAGAGAAGAAAATACCCACAAAACATGGTCTAAGACAATTTTGCAGAAGCTGCGTCATGATCTTTCTGCATCCGTCCTGGGCAGCTCAACACCCTCTCGCTCATGCCTGCGGTTGTAGGACCAGATGACTCTGTTCCTGCCCTCACCTTCACACCACTACTGGCAGGTAGAAAGGGAGGGATCTCCAGAACTCTGTGCTCCTAGCTAAACTGTATCCTGCCCTTTGTTCATTAGGCACAACCTTATCGCCATCTGCCCCACCATTATCACAACATGCCTTTTATCCCTGTTTATTTAAGTCATCGCAAGAACCCCTGAATCCCAGGTTAGTCTTTATCCCCAAGACTCTAAGTTCCCTCACACCTTTATGAACAGTGAAGCAATACCTCCTTCCTTTGTCACTCTCTATCCTCTTAGTTTGCTTCATTTTTCTCATTAGCCCTTGTCATCACCTGAAATAATGTATTTTCAACTTATCTATTTTTCCCAGTAGATTAGATAGATAAACTCCATGGTGGGAAGGAGGTGAGCAGAGATTACTAGAAGTTTATTTTATTAACTGCTATATCTCTAGAGCACAGATTATAAAGACTGCTTAATTACTTTTTGTTGAATGAAAAAATCTCATGGAAATATCTACAAGTTGTCCTTATGCCAAGGGATTATACACCTGGCTAAAATTTAGGAGTAAGAAAGTATAGATACTGTGGGATAATCAGCAACCTCTACTATAGAAACTACTTCCTAAGTGGTCTTATCTAAACCTTATTCATGTGCTTACCTGTACTAAGCTAAAACTAAAAAGACAGGATGACATATATGTGACTTAGGAGTTTGGGTGCTAGAAAACCCTGTGAGAAAAAATGTATATATAAATGCTATAAATATCAAGGTTATAGATATAGATACAGCTATGCAGATATAGATAGATAGATACCATGAGATTTTACTGCGCTATTAGCAAACTTGTACTCAAGGAAATGATACTTAGGACACGAATCCATTAAGTGTCAAAACAAAGGATAAAACTTTTGGCTTTATGTTCTACCAGATATGCTATGAAATGTTTTGTCCTACTATTGGGATGCTATTGTTCATCTTCCATAGACAGTGATGTGCAGTAAGGGAAAGGTCAGTATATACATGGTAAGAAAATCCATACCCTTTAAACAGGGTTAGAGAATAAGAAGTGAACACAACTCAAAAGAAAAGTCAGGGGACCAGCAGTTAGCGTAATGACTATGTCGCTGGACTCCCACATAGTTGACCACAATTTGAGTCCTGGACCTGGTGTCTTAAACTCATGCCAGGCACGTGTGCATGCGTGCCCAAGATCCCAAGAGGAGAACGGAGGAGAAGGGATTGTGGTGTGACCATCCCCACTGGGGAAGGACGGGGGGGGTGATTTCTCGCTTTCTGTCTCTCTGTCTCTGTCTTTCTGGCAAGTGCATGCACCCTATAGCAAAAACCTCTCAAAAAAAACTAAGCTAAAACTAAAAAGACAGGATGACATATATGTGACTTAGGAGTTTGGGTGCTAGAAAACCCTGTGAGAAAAAATGTATATATAAATGCTATAAATATCAAGGTTATAGATATAGATACAGCTATGCAGATATAGATAGATAGATACCATGAGATTTTACTGCGCTATTAGCAAACTTGTACTCAAGGAAATGATACTTAGGACACGAATCCATTAAGTGTCAAAACAAAGGATAAAACTTTTGGCTTTATGTTCTACCAGATATGCTATGAAATGTTTTGTCCTACTATTGGGATGCTATTGTTCATCTTCCATAGACAGTGATGTGCAGTAAGGGAAAGGTCAGTATATACATGGTAAGAAAATCCATACCCTTTAAACAGGGTTAGAGAATAAGAAGTGAACACAACTCAAAAGAAAAGTCAGGGGACCAGCAGTTAGCGTAATGACTATGTCGCTGGACTCCCACATAGTTGACCACAATTTGAGTCCTGGACCTGGTGTCTTAAATTCATGCCAGGCACGTGTGCATGCGTGCCCAAGATCCCAAGAGGAGAACGGAGGAGAAGGGATTGTGGTGTGACCATCCCCACTGGGGAAGGACGGGGGGGGTGATTTCTCGCTTTCTGTCTCTCTGTCTCTGTCTTTCTGGCAAGTGCATGCACCCTATAGCAAAAACCTCTCAAAAAAAAAAAAAAAGAAAAGAAAAGAAAAGAAAAGTCAGGACATTATGAGTTTGTGTGATAACGTGTTTTGGCCAAAGGATTTACAAATATTCCCCTAATGACTTTTGGAGTTCAACTAGTATTAGATAATTTTCTGCTAATTCGACGGCTTATGTCCAGTATTATTTACTTATTAAATAGTGCATATGCACATTTACATTAATTTTTAACTAGAATCATATGTAAATGTCAAGGTCAATTTTCTGATTGCCCTATACATTGCTGGAAATGGATTAAAGTAATAAGAGGAGGAGTTAGCTTTCTAATTTTTCCTATTTCCCTCATGGGATCTGAGTGTTATAAGATGTTGATAATTTTATTGATGTTTGAGGCTGAGCCAAATTCAGTTTTCTCCTCTTCAGATGTTGAGCTTAAAGAAATGCTGACAAGCAGAATTTTTTTTTTTAAATGGCACTTTTTTTTTGGCAAGTTGTTTGGCACATTGGCACATGAGACCATTAGCATTTTAGAAAGCAAGATGGCTTCCTCTGACAGTCTAATCCTCTCAATCCCACTCCACCCCTACCACACAAATATATAAGATCCGTACCGTGTGTAAGGTCCTGAAGCCAACTAACAAGAGAGTGGAGTCCTAGAACTGCTTGTGATTTTATGCTGTGGTTTTAAAGAAGGGAAAGGAAAGAATCTTCCGAACATAGGCATATGATCCCACCTCATTAAGGAAGCAGGATTTGAGTGACATTGCCACAGTACTGGGTTTTCCCTATCAGAGCCCTTACCCCATTACGTTGTAATTCCTCCTAAATCAGTCTTCATTAGTCTACTGTGTGATCTGTGAGGGCAGGAAACTGTTTCTATCTTTTCACTTAGACACCTTCAAAACGTCTATAGAGCATGATGCATAATAGATACTCAATAAATAGTACTGAATCAAATCAATTCAACTATCACAGCTTAAAGGGAAGATATGAGGGATGAAGGCTATGAGGGATGAAGTGAGTGGAAGCATGGAGACCATCAAAATTAAAGACAGAATTGATCAGCATAGATAGAGAAAATGTATTGCTAAAGTTCAATAAAATTTGACTATCTGCCCACTGAAATTTTGATCTTTATAATCAGGTGACCTAGTTTATAAACTTTTTTAAAAAATTTTTAAGACAAGTTATTGTTGTTAAAGACAGCAGTGATTTGGGTTAGTGTCATTGCAAGCTTCATAAGAAATAAAAAAAGAATAAATTGGTTGTCATAGAAATTAGGAAATGATTCAGATTTTTAAAGATGCTTGATTGGAATTTGGACTTGACTTGCAATTGAATATATTTTTAGTTGACGTTGAAGCCAAACTCAAATGAAATATATCAGTTAATTAAGTGTGTGGATGAGTTTTAAATTAGATTTTATCAAAAGAATTGCTATGATGAAATAATAGTAATCTATTTAGCACATTTCCTCTGATTTCTCCCCCCCCCCATAACCCAATTCTACTTTCCTTTTTCCTAATTCCTCAAACACACACACACACACACACACACACACACACACACACAACCATTATGAGCAGACTGGAGACCTGAAATATCTTGAATAGAGAGTATTCTTAAGTCCTTCAAATGGAGGACCTAGTTATACTTCAGTTTAGTAATGGCTATGAAACTCTTACCCTCTTCACAGTGCCATATAAAGGAAATGGGAATTTCCACCTCAACTATCAGGCTTAGCATTCTGAAATTTTAAGTGGTAAGCAACAGAATATTTGAGTAACTAAGCATTTATAGTATTTTTTAATAAATACATAAATTATGCATACATATTTCTATAAATATAGTATTAAGGGAAAAATGTCAAGAGTGATCTAATGTAAACTTATAAATATTTATCTTATGAATATGTTTACCCTCACTGAAATGAAACTATAAAGGCAGCACACTTTATGAAGAGACTGCCCTAATGTTTTATACATATTAGATGACTTATTACAGACTTTGCTTTAGTTTGTATAGATTATCCGTTCTTTACTACTTTCTACAGCATAATAGTGGCTAATATCTAGTAAGCATTTAATGTGCTCAGGTGCTATGAAACTGTTTATATGCATTATGACATGTAATTCTTCCATCAACCTTATGTACAAATACTATTATGACTTCATTTTACTCAGAAAGAAATCCATTGTAAAGAGGTTAAATAACTTTCTAAGTAAATGGCAGGCTTACCTCAAACTCTTTAGCCTTCATTCCCTCCCTGAGTTTTAGGACACTCAAGTAAGTTTATTTTGCTTGATAGAAGATAATGTACATAATAAAGAGCTATTTGTCTCTTTCAATGGCAACTTTGTGCACTCTTAGGACTTTCAGACTCTTTCGACTGTTTTTCACTAGACCCTGAGTCATCAACTTCTGTCACTTTCCCCATTCGCCTGAGCCTAAACATCAATTTACCTACACATAACTTTCTGGAAAAAAAAAGTTCAGTTCCTTCTCCATTCATTTTGTCTTCTTTTCTCATTCCCATTAGAAAAAAAAAAAGAAAGAAGGCAAGAAAGCAAGAAAGCAAGAAAGCAAGAAAGCAAGAAAGCAAGAAAGCAAGAAAGCAAGAAAGCAAGAAAGCAAGAAAGCAAGAAAGCAAGAAAGCAAGAAAGCAAGAAAGCAAGAAAGCAAGAAAGCAAGAAAGCAAGAAAGCAAGAAAGCAAGAAAGCAAGAAAGAAAGAAAGAAAGAAAGAAAGAAAGAAAGAAAGAAAGATAGATTCAAAATGTCTATATACAAAGACAGTTAACTAAAAGTACATGGAATCAGTCTGAGAGCAGGAGGGAATCACACAAGACAAAAGTTAAGGATCTCAGTTGGACATCGAGTGACTGCATGAATCCTTCACACAAAGAAAGCCAACATTTGAACTTACACTAGCTCCTAGTTTAAATGAAGCAATATTTTGAGAAAATACCTACATTTGTTCTATATTATATTGGTAGCTGAATGAAAGAAGAACAGTACATAGATCCAGATGAGTCGTATATCATGATATTCTGCTGTATATCATCACTCTGCTTGATATCCCCTAGTCCCTGATTGGCACCGTTTATCTTGGTTTCTCTGTGAACTTGAAAAAAAAAAAAAATCAAAGCCATGAGCAAGGAACTGGCAGATGGCACAATGGTTTACGTTGCTGGACTCTCACATGGCAAACCATAGTTCCAGTCCCAGACCTGGTGGCTTAAAACTCACACCGTGCATGTGTGTGTGCATGCCCAAGATCCTGAGAGGAGAATGGAGGAGAAAGGACTGCGGTGTGGCCATACACTAGGGGGAGAGGGGGAGTGATTTCTCACTTTCTGTCTTTCTCTCTGTCTCTTTCATGAGTGCATGAGCCCTATAGCAAAAATCTCTCTTAAAAAAAAAAGAAAAGATAAAAAGAAAGATACATCCCCCAAAAAATGTACACTGAGAAATATCCAGAAATGCAAGCACATTCTAATGTTTCTTTTGACTGGGACAGATATCAATAAAATTTGAAAGATAGAGATAGTGGGTCCAGCAGATGGTACAGCAGTTACATTGCTGGACTCCCACGTGGCTGACTGCAGTTCAAGTCCTGGACCAGGTGGCTTGAAACATGTTGAGCACGTGTGCTTGCATGCCCAAGATCCCACGAGGAGAATGGAGGAGAAGGGATTGCAGCATGGCTATCCCCAAGGGAATTGATTTCTCACTTTCCCTCTCACTGTCTGTCTGTCTCTCTCCTCTCCTCTCCTCTCCCCTTCTGCTCCTCTCCTCTCCTCTCCTCTCCTCTTCTCTCCTCTTCCCCCGCTCTTTCTCCCTCTCCCTCTCTCTCTCTCTATCATTCTCTCTCTCTCTCTCTCTCCCCCCCTCTCTCTCACAAGCGCACACATCCTAAGGTAAAAACCTGTTTAAAGAAAAAAAAAAAAAGAAGAAAGAAAATGAATAGAGACAGTCAACTTTTGTTCTGGCCACAGTGGACATGAAAATTAAGAGGAATTACTCTCTAATTCTCCCCTAAGCACACAAATGAAACCACTTTTTGGAGAAATTCATAAACCTTGCCAAACAACAAATTGAGCTAGGGAAATCTGAAGAGAGTGGGAATGAATTTGAAGACATCACACCTGAGCAAGCCACTTAGGAAAAAGAATCTATGGGGGACCAGCAGTTGACATAATGGCTATATCACTGGACTCCTATGTAGTTGGCCACAGTTCAAGTCCCGGGCCCAGTGGCTTAAACTCATGCTGGGTACATGTGTGTGCATGCCCAAGATCCCGAGAGGAGAAGGGATTGAGGCATATCTATTCCCCCTGGGGGTGATTTCTCACTTTCTGTCTGTCTTTCTGGAGAGCGCATGTGCCCTATAGCAAACATCTTTCCCCCAAAAAAGAATCTATCATATTTCAAAAGGTCTTATGAAAGGAGTTTAAACTCTAGCAGTCTCTTTAACCTTGTTAAAAACTCTCACATGGAGACATATGGTGCCACAGTAGTAAAAGGTGATGCTCTGCAAGGCTGACCCATATGGGAAGTTTCCAAGTTCATGTCTGAAAACTTCCCTGATTGTGCCAGGCCCACAATCAAGGGTGGCTGAGGTTGGGTTGAATTATAATGTTAGAACCTTGTTGGGGATATTGTCTTTCTCTCTTCTCTTTCTCCCTCTCTCCTTCTCATGAAAAGAAATAAACTTAAAAAAAAAAAGTCTTCAACTAGATAGTAGGAAAACTTTACTGTTGGTGAGACTTTTTTAAAAAGTTTATCTATGTCTTTTCTTGAGCAAGAGAGAACATATGTTAATTTTCATAGACTCTTCATATTCTTAAAAGTTTAAAGTATTTTTGAAGTAAATGAAGACAGAGAACAATGTGTCTCCATTCTCTCAATCAAAACTCTTTCTCAAATTGAAAATTTTTAATTAAAATTTCCCTTTTTTTTTTCTCTTTCAAGCTAAAAATTTCCAGCCCCCTCTTTTACTCACTCTCTTAGATCTTTTGCTTTTTGTACTAGAACAAGTAGATTTGCTAGTGAAATTTAGATTTAAATGCCTTAGGTCGAAGTAGTTTCACTAAAATGTTCTCTATTTCAGAAAACACTTTTGGCTTTTATCTACATTTGAACACCCTGTAAATTAGGTATTTTTTTTCTAAAATGGTTTGAAACTTTTGCATCATAAAATGCAGATCACTTGATTAGATGATACTCAACCCTATATATTAAAAAGGAGTTCCTGATAAAAGCAGCTTCAAAGAAGTTTTTCTAGACTATAACTATAAAAAACATCCATTTGCCTATTTAGTCTGCCACTGCTGAATGAGAAGAAGACATAAATGTCATTGAAAGACAGATTATTTATTATATTTTCCCATCTGCTTACTACACTGGTTATTTGAGTCTCCTCTAGGTGTAAAATGCTTTATATTAATAAATTCAAATGATGTCTGTTGTCTTACACAAACACAGATGTCATTTTTGCAGCTAGACCTTGTTTAAGTACACAAAATTAAAAATATAAATATGGATTTTGAATTGACATAGAGATAAACTGTAGTAAGAATGAAAAGCTAATGTTCAACTTTTATACATTCATTTTTCTCTCAACAATAAATATTTCAAATGTCACTAAACTCCACTGCCTTATGTACTTTTTTAATGTGTTGGCATCGAATGTAATATCATTTATATCTCCTATAGCCCTTTGTCATTGTAATGATTCCGTCTAGAGGGGATTAGGTTTAGAACCACAGTGAAATTTGTTTTGATCTTTTCTCCATTGATGTTTATAAAAATGGAGACAAGCTAGAGCATTGATACTGAGGCCAACTGCCCATCCATCTATTCTCTGTCTTTTATCTCACATTGATTAAAACAATGATTTCACCAGAAAATGAGAAGACTGGTTGGACCAATCAGCATAGGCTAAAAAAAGGTACTTCGAGGACACAGACCTCAGCTTTTGTTTTCAAAGCAATATATAGTAATAATACTTCAATATGACTGCAGGGGAACTTTAATATCAGACACTAGCTGGGCTTAGGAATCTACCTCAAAGCAATTCTCTCCCTATTTCTGTGAGATTCATATTTGCCTCATTCTGGCTTATTTTCAAGAGCCATGTCCAGCAACCAGAAAAGGGAAGGACATTGTAAAACTACACTCTTTTTCTCAGAGGTATTTTTGCACACTTAACGACCTTAACATTTTATCCTCTTGGAAGTTAAAATTATTTTTGTTTTTCCTGCATTTTTAGTTTACTATAGAGCATATGTACTCTATATGTCATAGAGAGACAGAGGCAGACAGAAAGAGACAAAGAAAGAAATCACTCCTCCAAGGGGTATGGCCATGCTTCAGTCCATTCTCCTCCATTCTCCTCTTGGGATTCCATGTACTCATGCACTCATACCTGGCATATTTTTCAAGCTGATGGGTACGGGACTCACCCCACACAGTCAGCCACCTGGAATCCAGCTGCTTTAACCTCCATGCCACCTGTTGTTCAGGTAAAACTTTCGATGTTGATGATGATGATTTATTTTTTCTTTTTTATTTGGAGAGGTTTTTGCTATAGGGCGTGTGCACTCGCCAGACAGACAGAGAGACAGAGAGATAGAAAGCGAGAAATCATCCCCCAGGGGGGATGACCACGCTGCAATCCCTTCTCCTCCATTCTCCTCTCAGGATCTTGTGCACGCATGCACACGCGCCCAGCATGAGTTTTAAGCCACCAGGTCAGGGATGTGAACCGCGTTTGACTACGTGGGAGTCCAGCAACATAGTCATTATGCTAACTGCTGGTCCCCATGATGATGATTTATTGAGCACTTAACAAATGTCAGGCATTGAACTAAGAACTTTTTATGACTTAATCTAAGAGACAACACTACAGGATAGATAACATTATCTCCATTTGACAGAGGAAGAGAAACAGAAGCTGGAAAGCTTCAGCCTTGCCTGAGATCATACTATTCTTAGATGGGAGAGTCAGGACTCTAACACAGACTTGACTAAGTCCAAAATGCATATTCCAAACCCCCATGCTACAATATATTGATTTTAACTATTACAGGAATACAAACTCATTGGATTTAAGGATCAAGGACACTTTCTGGTTGTCTCTACATTTGAGACTCCAGAGTTTCTTGAGACCACTTAAAATAGCACAAGATAAAGTCAAAACTACTCTGACTGTTGAGCTCTTTGGAGTTACGTGTTTCTAAATAAAAGAGAATAAATCCTAGTTGTCTCTTGGGTTTATTGTAGAACTTGATAAAGAGGCATCCACCTTTCTGTAGGATATTTATCATCTTGGCAACTCTAGAAGGGGAGATGATTTTTACCATCAACAAATAACATTTTCCTCCAAGGTACATATGTATTAGGTAAACACAAAATGTCCCCAGTGTCATTGAGTTCTATTTCAGCACAGCTGGGCTTAGGTAAGGAAGCACAGATAAGTTTGTTACTAGCTGGAGCCAAGCAAACAATGGGAACCCTCATTTCCAGGTATCTAACATCTTCATTCTACACCCAAATATTCACAGCTCTACTGCAATGTAGCCACTAAACACAAAGTGCCTTCCATTGTGACCTTAGCCAACCCTTTTTTTCTTGGAAATGTCACTTTTATTGTATCTTCTTTGAGTCCTACTTCATAAAAATAGCTATGGAATTCCAAATTTCCAGAGTTGTTTAGGATTCTAAGTATCAGTATCTTTATGATACAAGAGTCCCAAGGCCTAGATCCATGCCCTAAGTCACCCAATTGATGAGTAACAAGGGTGAAAACTTGCCATGCCCTGCCTTCTGACTTCTAGTCCAATGTTCTTTGCAATGCATCATGTTGTCCCTCCCTACACCAAGCTGTCAGCAACTACTATAAAAAATTCATCTATAACAAAGATCCTCATGAGCACTCTCCATTCCTTTCCAGTTACCTTTTGCATTTCAGCAAGGGATGCTTTTGGCAACAGGAAGAATAAGTAACTTTAGTGATTTAAGGAGCTCCAGGCCTAAGCACTCCAGCTAGATAGAGAGCCTTCTGGGCAAATAAAACTTAGATTCATTGTTGAGATGTATTCATTATGGTTGTCTTCAGTTAAGCCCATTAAAAACTCTAGAAACATCTTGGAAAGACACAGCAAATCATAGAATGAATTGTAAGGAAGAAAGTAAGGCTTACAAGAAGAAAGCTTGTAGAATTTAGGGTTACTCAGCCTGAAAAGAATAAAAAAAAAACAATGAAAGCTACTTTGAGAATTACCTACTGGTCAAAGGTAGTAATAATACAGAAAAAGTTACTAGTCTTCTACTACTACTACTACTACTACTAAGGATATATAAAGAAAAATGGGGATTTGATTGCAAGATAAACAAGCGGCGTCACTGAGAATCAGTATAGTCAATTAGATGGCCTCTGGAGTCTGACTATAAGGGACAACCTTGACCAGTACACTATGGAAAGTCATCTTATTGGAGGCATTGAAGGAGAGGTGTATTTCTGTGTTTTGTGATGGTCAAGTCAGGCTCTTTGCTGAAGACCGAGGTGCGCGATACACATGGTCTTGAATGTCCTCACAATCACATTACCCTAGAGTTTATTTTGTTTGCTTTATAACTGCTGAGAAATTCTGAGGAATCACCTACCACACACAAGCCTCTATTGTGTGAGCAATGAACCCTCTATTGTCATTGACAAAGGGATCAAATTTCATCCTGTCTCAAAAAGAGCGTCCAATTTCGGGCCATAATATGGTTAAAATGGCTCTCTGCAAACAGGTTTCTAAATCAGTTTCTTTGCTAGCACAATGGAGTAAGATCTGCAATTCTCTGCTTTGAATTACTCTGACTGTGCTATGAGAAGCACAAAGTCAATCTTCATTGCTACCAAAATCTGAAGGTTAAGTTTCCAGGCAAGAAAGGAGGTGGTTCAGAAGCCATGATCAATCAGTGATGTCAACCTGCCAGAAGTAACTTATCACAGTGGAGGTGTGAGATGTTTTAGTTGAAGCCTTCTTTTTTTCTCACTCCTGAGAATCTGACATCCAGTCACTTTATTTTTTTTTAATTCGTTGGAAGAAAGATGCAGTGGAAAAGAATTTATGACCTGCAGACAATGAAATGCCTTTTCATTACTGTCGTTGTTGATTTCTCGTACACCAATTCTACTAGCATTTTCTCATGTCCTTTTGAAAACTTGCAGTTGTTTGGAGGCTAATAGTGAGGATGGTTAGAATACATGTAAATCACCAGTCACTTTTTTGTTTTATTTTTCAGAACAAAAAACTTCATTTTTAAGGTAGGAGAAAATTCTGTCATTATTCATTCCAAAGGTGAAATGGCCATTAGTTAGTTCTATTTTTATCATCATTTTGATCTTAAAATGAAAGTCATCTTTTCAGCACCTAATCCCTTATAAGTAATCAGCAAGGCCTCTTTTGTGTGGAGTAGAGAGGGCATTAGGTATTTAGACTTAATAGGCCTAGGGTTTAAAATAGCCTTGCTTAGAGAAAATCCAGAATTAGCAAATCTTAACCATGTAAAGTGAATTATATTTGCCGTGGAAAAGAGGACAGATAAAGGAATTGAACAGTGGGGAGCATTCCTTTTAAGAGCTGAGCCTAAGTACAAAGGAGATAAATTCATGTTCAAATCAAGTTTTTACCTCATAGTTATCTTCTATTGAATGTCTGCTATACTTGGGAACAAATATAGTGGTCTAGCCAATTATACTCTCCAAAATTTACCTGATTTTTGTGACAGTACCTTAATCTACTCAGGCAGCCATAACAAAATACTGTAGCCGGGGCTAGTAGGTGATATGGTGCTTAAGGTTAAGGTGCTGGACTCCCACTTGGCCAATCATGGTTCAAGTTCCAGGTCTGGCAGTTTGCTTTCTCACTCCCACCTCTCCCACCTCTCTCTCTCTCTCTCTCTCCCCCCTCTCCCCCCCCTCTCTCTCTCTCTCTCTCTCTCTCTCTCTCTACCTCTCTCTCTCTCTCTCTCTTTCTCTCTCTCTCTCTCTCTCTCTCTCTGGTGAGCACATGTGTCCTATAGCAAAGTAAATTTAATAAGAAGAATAGATAAAATTAAATTTTAAAAAAAATACCATAGCCTGGGTGGCTTAAACAACAGAAATTTGTATTGTTACCGTTCTGGATGCTGGAAGTCTAAAATCAGGGCACCAGCATGTTTGAGTTGTGGTAAAGCCTCTCTTCTTGACTTGGAGACTGTCACCTTCTCATATTCTCAAATGGCAAGGAGAGAGGAAGAGTAACAGAGAGAACTCTATCTCTTCTATCAAAGGCACACTCCATCTTCAATGTCCCATCCTTATGATTTCATTCAATCCTAATTATTTCCCAAAGACCCTATCTCCAAATATCGTCACATCTGGGGTTAGAATTTCAGCATGAATTTCAAAGGGTCACAACATTTGTTCATAATAAACTAAAACTAGAGGCCTATTTGTCTGTGCTTCACACTCAACAAAAAATATGCTTAGAGGAATCTTTTGTACTTTCAGACTCTTTTAGGAATCCATCAGAAATCCACATCCTTCATCCCTGAAGTTAAACCTCCCTGGCTTTTCTAGGCTCATCTACATCTATCTGAGTGTCTTCTCTTCCCGTCTTTCAGATCAAACTGTCAGTTCTCAGCCAGGAGGTGAGAAAAGAGGCAATGTGCAGGGTCAAAAGTGCAACGGCGCTGCATTTGCACCATTCTGGGGAAATATGCCACCTTCTTATTCTTCTTGTATCTCTCTCACATATCTCTTAGTTACTGTCTTGGCTCACCTAGGGCAGTAATCCACAGTATTCCCAATGCCTTAGCAAGTAGGGAGAGGAGGAATCTGGTCATGGTTACATGGGTAAAGTGCCTGATGATGCTTTTCCATCTTCTGCCCTGATTTTTGTGATTCTCATTTTTACAAGATGAGCAGTATGACCTCCATATTAATATTAAAGAGGTTGTATCTCTTGCCTGAGGTCCTTCAAACATAAGCAGTGGGCCCACGATCAGTCCAAACCCTGTGGATGATAGATTCAGGCCCTCCAGTGACATCACAGTATTCCACCAGACAACAGCATTGGGTGGTCAATAAGACCAGCCAAGGTGGTTTGAAAATGTTTTCTCCACAATCTTTGCAATTATGGTACAGTGAATTTCTGTTGCCCCAGTATTCAAAAATGATTTTTTTCACCACAAAAAAACCTGGTAAATTTTAGTAATTGAAATAATATAAAGCAAAAACATCCATACATTTGCTTGTAGTTTTTAAAGTGTCAAGAATTACTCATCACCCTATTGATTTCTCACCATATGCTTCTCTCAATCATGCCAGATACCTCCAAGGATGGACTTTTTTTTTTTTTTTCCCAGCCTCTGCTAGTTCTGGCATTAGGCAGTATTCCATGTGAGAATTATGGAGAGCCTTCCCATTAAGGACCTGGATCCTGAACCTGGACAAACCTTGGTCTCCAACATGGCTGCACCACTTAGCCCCTGACCTTGAGCTAGCCAAGTTTTCTCTTTAATTTTAGCTTCCTCACTTGCCTGGAATAAAAGTAACAGTATAACTCTGAGTATTCAATAAGACAATGCACGTAAAGAACTCAGCACACTATCTAGCATGTAGTAAAGAGAACGCTTGTCGTTATTGTAGTTACCATATGCTGTTCAAAGATAAACAAGGCATAGTACTTACCTCAGAAGGCTTACAGCATTGTGGAAAACTTGAAGCAGGCTTAGACGCTACCTTCACAGGCAGATTCCAGAAAAGGAATGGAGTAAAGGTAGTTACCAGTTTTTCCTCCTGCCGCTTTCTCCCTTCTAACTCCCAAGTGTCATAACTCTTTGACCCTAAGAGAGCAAACTCCTGACTGATTTAGACTCCCATTATTTTTCCCTCCTTGGGAAACAGAAATCTCAATGCATGAAAGTATCTCTGCAGAAATGGCAAGCATATGGGGTGGAAACCTAAAGAACAAAAAAAAAAAAAGGAGAACAGCTTAGGACTCCAGCTTGATGTAGTGTTGCAATTCGCAGCCCTGTCAGTCTGTTTTGTAACACCATTGCTCAAATTTGTGACAAAGTCCCAGCCCCAGAATCCTAGAATGAAGAAATTTGGCACAGTATAGTCTCATTTACATTTTTTCTTCTTCTGAACCTTTTCTTGTAGATGTTCCTTAATTAGGGGCTTGTAGGTGACACAGAGGTTAAGGAGGCTGGGTCTAACATGTCCGACTTCTCAGTTCGAGTCCCAGACCAGGTGACTAAAATTCTGCCAGTATATGTGAGTGCTTGCCAAAATCCCAAGAGGAGAATGGAAGCGATTGAGGTGGGACCATCTCCACTGGGAGGTGATTTCTCACTTTCCCTTGCTCACAGCTCTCTCTCTCTCTCTCTCTCTCTCTCTCTCTCTCTCTGTCTCTCTCAAGTGAATGCAAGCACCCTACAGCAAAATAAGAAGAGGAGGAGGAGAAGAACAAGAAAAAAGAAGTTTCTTTAACTGGTTTTTCTGATATAACCAAGCCTGGTTATAGGCAGGGAGGTGAAAATATCAAGATCAAGTGGGGCAGAACTAAAGCTGGATCCAAGACGACACTCTGAGCTCTTCCATGTGCCAGCTTCCTTAAGATACCCAGCGAGCACAGCTGGCTTGCCACGCACAGTAGTATTTTTCAGTATTTACCAAGTACTTCTCATGGGCCAAGGATGGTTTAAGGAAATTCACAACCATTAATTCATTAACCTTCAGACCACCCTATGAAATATTATTTATTTTCAATTTATAGATCTGTAAATTGAGACACAAAGAGATTAATTTATCCAAGGGCAAGGAGACAGTGCTTCAGTCAGCCTCTGTCATCCATTGTTTTAACCCTTGTGCTCATGTGTTTTTGCAGGGCATGCAAGGTGCTAGTCTTTCATTTCGGGCTTGCATGTCACTTGAGAAATGAGGCAGGATGTATAGACAGTGACTGTGAATGTGATATGGGCCTCATTAGAAGAAATACCTGGCCTGTGGAATATGAGAGTTCATGTTTCATCTCAAGGGTTAAATTTGACTCTTGCACATTGATTTATAAGGATCAAACCTCCCTTACCTGGATAATGATAGATTTATATACTTCAACTTTGCAAAAAAGGGGATTTTAATAAACGTAGGTAGTCCTAATTTTTACTATGTGTGTGATTTATGATCTCTAATTACAGTCTTAAGAATGTGGGAGGGAGCAGTGAGCATCAAATATAGAACATATGGCTTCTTTTTAAAACCATTTAAATTAGACTTTATATAATTTTTCATTTCTCAAATTCCTTTTTTCACACTCAAATTACAGAGCTAAATTCCACATAAAACTGGATTATTATTAAATAGATTATACAGTTTTGTTTCTCATTTTTTAAAATATTTGTTAGAGGGGAAAAATGGTATATTCATGTGATGCTTTCCTTCTTCTGGCTCCATGAAATAACGTAACTCAATTTGATCAGAAATTAAGAAGCACTGAGCCTCTACCACATGCTGGAAAATATCCCTACTGCTTGACCAGTGATTAGCATTTGGTAGATGCTCAGGGAAGTGTTGATAAATGAACGATCCTAGAGCATTAGAGATGAATATGATTGGAGCCAGGTGGTGGTGTGGTGGTTAAGGCACTGGATGTCCACATAACTGACCTCAGTTCAAGTCAAGACCAGGAGGCTTGAAAACCATGGTGGAGGGACCAGCAGTTAGTGTAATGGCTATGTCATTGTACTCCCATGTAGTCAACCGCAGTTCAGGTCCTGGACCTGGCAGCTTAAACTCACACCAGGCACATGTGTGTGCATGCCCAAGATCCCAAGGGAAGAATGGAGGAGAAGGGACTGCAGTATGGCCATCCCCCCTGGGGGGTGATTTCTTGCTTTTCTTCTTTCTATATTGTTCTGTTTCTCTCCTCTCTGGTAAGCACATGTGCCCTTTGACAGACAGAAATAAATAAAAATAAATAAATAAATAAATAAATAAATAAATAAATAAATATAAATAAATAGATAATATGATCTGCCTTGTGCTCCAGTGGATGCTGACTTATATATAAGAGTCAGTCCTCCAAACCAACAGCTAAAATAAAATGTGGTGAATTCGGGAAACTACATACTTATATAAACACTATGAATGACTACTTACAGCAGTAATATAAAAAAGAGAAGATCTTCTGCAAGGGACAACTTTAATTACTTTTCTTTCTTAAACATCATTAGAATTTTTTAAACTGTAAAAGTAATATATAATTCTTCTTTTAAAAAATGCACAGGTGTCTTACTAAATAAAACTTAACAATCCCCTCCATTCCCTACTTTCAGTCTCAGCATCCTGAAGTAATACAAAGTAGTATGCATCCTAATATCAGATTTACTTGTTTTTATTTGAAGGGTATACTATGCATATTACTTTGGAATTTTACAAAATATCATGAGTGTGTCTCCATACCAATAATATGATTATAATACCTAACAACAAAGAAAAACGGAAAAGGCTGCATAATGTTGCATGTATTGAATATACTATAAGGTGTTCAATGATTTTGTATAAATGGACAACAGGTTATAGCTTTAGTTTTATGTTTGATTTTGTCTTTAAAATAGCCCATGTATTTATACTCAGATTAAAGTGCTGTTTGTTCATTTATTTTCATTAGCTGTATTGAGGCACAGTTCATACCTAACAACATTTGCCTATTTTAAATGCACAGCTGGACACATATTTTGGACACATAAATTGCCAGGATGTATATGCACTTGTCAGGGAGAGACAGAGAGAGGGAGTGGGAGAAAGAGCTCCCTCTTCCAGTGGGGTGTGGTCACACCACAATCCCTTCTCCTCCATTTCTCCATTCTATTGGGAGCCTACCTGTGCTTGTACAAGTGCCTGGCAGACTTTTCAAGCTTGTGACTAGAATTTAAACCACCATTGGCTATGTGGAATCCAAACCCCCACCACCTCCCCTCCCTCGATCAACAATAAAGCCAGTAGGCCCGCCCAATATATTTTAACAATGATGTATACAAAATATATACAGTCATGTAAATACTGTCAGTCAAAATGTATACCATATCTACCACTTTCAAAACTGTCCTTGGGACCAGCAGTTAAGTGTAATGGTTATGTTGCTGGACTCCCACGTAGTCGACCGTGGTTCGCATCCCGGACCCCATGGCTTAAAACTCACACCAGGTGCGTGTGCATGCGTGCCCAAGATCCCAAGAGGAGAATGGAGGAGAAGGGATTGCGGTGTGGCCATCCCCCCTGGGGGGTGATTTCTCACTTTCTGTCTCTCTGTCTCTTTCTGGCTGGCTGGCAAGCGCACGCGCCCTATAGCGAAAACCTCTCCAAAAAAAAAAAAAAAAACTGTCCCTTGTGTCCCTTTGTATCTTAGCTCTTAGAAGTCATTGATCTGTTCTTAGTACTGTAGCTAACACCATTTCTAAACTTTCCGTAAATAAAAGCATAGTTTGCAATTTTTATGATTTTTTTTACACATAACTTTTAGAAATCACAAACTATAATATCTCCCAAAAACGTTCTTTTAATCTGGGGTTTGTTTTTCATTCTCTTAGTGTCTACTGAAGAGCAAAAGTTTATAATCATGATGTAATATAGCTTATCAATTTTTGATTTGTGTATTTTGTGTCCTATCTAATAAATTTTGCCTAAAAAATGTCACAAACATCTCTTTTTCTGGGGGAAATGACATAGTTTTAGATCTCACATTTTGATCTATAACACATTTCAGTGTAGTTTTTATATACGGTGTGAGGTTATAATTGACTTTTATTTTTATCCTCATGGATATCCATTTATTATAGAATAATTGATTGAAACTGTCTTTTCTGCACTGAATTTCCTAGGTCCTTACATCCGAAAATCAATGGATAGGATCTGGATGGTGGTGCAGTGGTAAAATATGATGTGTTGTGAGGCAGATCCACGTGGTAAATTTGCTGGTGTGGGGTTTGTAACCAGAGACCTCCCTGAGCACATTGGGCATGATTCTGGCCCACAGAGGCTGGCGGTGGGTCGTGGTGTCACGACCCTGTTGGGGGTACTATATCTCTGTCTCTCACTATCTCTGTCTCTCTCACCCATGGAACAAATAAATAAAAATTAAAAATCAACTAAAAATATATGTATGGGTCTATTTCTGGACTTTTCTTGTGCTGATACTATGTCTTGATTACTGTAGCTTTACCTTGAGTTCAGTTGGTGTAAGAGGTTCCACATCGTTCTACTAAATTGTTGTCTTTGCTCTTCTGAGTCTATTGTACTTCTATATTATTTTAGAACCAACTTCTCCAATTTTACAGAAAAGTCTACTGGGATTTGAGTACATTGAATCTATAGTATATTTCTCCACTTATTTGGATCTTTTTTCAAGTATTTTAGCAAGATTTGGCAGTTTTCAATGTATAGGTCTGGCACTTTTTTGTAAACTTCTCTGAGAATTTTATGTTGCTAGTGTAAGTCTGTTTTAATTTCAATTTTCTATTATTTGTTGCTTATATGTAAAAACTGTAATTGATTTTCATACATTTTGTATCCTATGGCCATGATAAATTTAGTTTTCCTATAGATTCCTTAAGATTTTTCATATACAAACTCAAGATTATATGAAAAAGATACTTTTTCTTTTCCAAACTGACTGCCATGTTTTCTTGCCTCATATTAAGTTTATAGCACAATGTTGACTAGAAATAGTGAGTATGGATATCCTTATCTTATATCTGATTTTACAGGGAAAGTATTCAGTATTTCACTAATAGCATGATGCTACTTGTGGCTTTTTTGTAAGTAGCTGTTAATAGATTGAGAAAGTTGAAATTTCCATAATAGGTTGCTGCATTTATAAAGAAAATTAGGAATGAGTGTTGGATTTTTGTCTCATTTTCTTAATGGAGATTAACACTTGTACTTTTTAATCTGTAATTTGGTAAATTTTACTGTTTGTTTTCCAAATGACATACCAACTTAGAATTTTTAAAATAAACTTCACTTAATCATGATCTATTATTTTTATATATTGTTGTCATTTGCTTAGCTGTTTTCCCATCTCTTCTATTTTGGGGGAAAATTGGTAATTCTTTTCCCCTAAATGCTTGACAGAATTCATCAGTGAAGTTATCTGGTCCTAAAGATTTTTTGTGGGAAGTCTTTCTTTCTTAAAATAGATACAGAGTAATTTCTTTAATAGATACACAGTTAGTTATAGTATCTACTTTTTAATTGATACAGTTATTCATGTTATCTATTTTCACCTTAGTAACCATGATAATTTGTCTTTTTAAAGGAATTTTTACACTTTATATAAATTGTCAAGTTTACTGATTAAGTTCTTCATAATTTTTATTTATTACATTTTACTGCTTATGAAAAATGTAGTGACATCCTTGCTTTAATTCCTGATATTTGTAATTTGTGTCTTCTCTGTTTTTATTTTGTTTCCTGGATTTGCATAGCAAAATTTCATCAATCTTATGGATTTTTTTTTTTTAAGAAACAAGTTTCTGGTTTCACTTTTCTTCTCTACTGTTTGTCTAATTTCTATTTCATTATTTCTTCTCTTATGATTTTTGTTTTATTTACTCAACTTTGGATTTTTTTTTCTTTTCTTCTGATATGTTATGAGAAGCTTAGATCGTTTTCTAAGACTTTTTTAATAGTTTCTAACATAGATGTTCCATGTTATAAATATCACAGAAATTTTAGTAGTAACTATACATCATAAGTTTTTACATTTTATATTTTCACTTTTATCTAATTCAAAATGTTTCCAAAGCTCTTATAAGTTGACTTTCGACCAGTTATTGAGAAGCATGTCATTTTATTTATTTACTTATTTATTTATTTATTTTTAGAGAGGTTTTTGTTTTGTTTCGTTTTGTTTTTGTTTTTGTTTTGTTTTTGCTATAAGGTGCATGCATTTGCCAGAGAGACAGAGAGACAAAAAGTGAGAAATCACCTTCCAGGGGGATAACCACACCTCAATCGCCTCTCCTCCATTCTCTTCTCTGGACTTTGGCCATACATGCCTGGCATGAGTTTCAAGCCACCAGATCTGGAACTCAGAAAACGGTCAGCCATGTGGGAGTCCAGCAATGTAACCATTGTGTCATCTGCTGGTGCCCCATTCCATTTTATTTTTAAATATTTAGCCATAGTCCTGACATTTTTCTTTAGTAGTTTTAGAATTGAATTCATTTTTGTCATAGGATATATTATATCATTTTGTTCCTTTTAAATTTATTAAAGAACTGTTTTATGATCTTTAGCTGGTGTTTTTTATTTTATAGAATTGATCCCCAAGGTGGTAATATTATGACAAAGAATATATTCATTTTTATCTCTAATAAATATTGCTTAATTACTTCTCACAAAAATATAGTTTATACTGCCAGTTCCCATATGGTCTTCATTGTAAGAGTATATTAAACTATTCTATTTTTCCTATATATTAAGTGAAAAGTAGTATTTTATTTTTAAGCTTTATGTCTCTGGCAGCAAGTGTGGTTGAGATGCTTTTTTAACAAAATATTGCCTATTTGTATTTCTTCTTTAATGATTTGCTTTATTTTGATTTTTGAACTTGATACTATTTTTCATGAGAATGATATATTTTATGTTTAATTTTTTAATGTATAGGTTAAATAATAATATTCACTATTTATAGACTATCTATAATATTTTAGATATGTTCACATGTTTTTCTCCATCCCTTAAACCCCAGAAAAACATATTATTTACTCATACATTCAGATATTTTTATATGTGCATATATAATACACACACAAAAATGTATGTATAAATGTATTTTTAACTGTACATATACAACCAGTATGTGCCTAATACTAGTATCAGAGCTTTCAAGTTGGTTGAGGAAACTGAACTAACTGCTGAAATTCACATAGATAGTGAACTGAAGAGCTGGATTTGAACCCAGTTCTGTCTATCTCCAAAACCAATGTACTCATCAGTCTTCCCTTAACTGAAGAAAAAGTTCAAAGTACTAATTACTTTTGGTGTTGTTCTCCTAATTGTATGCTAAAAGAGAATGATGACCTATTGCTTTGTTCATAGTTTTCAGTTGGTCTTAGTTAACCACCTTTCCTAGAGTGACTTATCTGCTTCAGTTCAATTGAGTTTGAAGATGACTCTTAGACACCATCTCATGTTCAAGCAGTGTATTTAGGCAACGCTTTGGCAAGACAAGACAGTGAACAGAGACAACCCAGTGGCATGGACCAGATGTAGTCAAAGGCTCAGATGACTGACAATCTGGGGGCTGGAGAGTGGGGTCTCTATTTGGAATATATCCTCAGAGTTTGGGAGAATCCTTTCCCCTTTCTTATGCTTGTGTACAGTCCAATTTAGTTACCAGGTGTTTCTTCCATGAAGTGAATTTAAGCTATTTTTGTAAGAATAACCTTTATCCTAAGGTTTATGAAAGTTGCTTCTGTGCTGAGGTAACCTCATCTCCTGGAAAGCCCCCAGGCCAGGGATGGAAAGCCCCAGGTCAGGTTGTATCATACTGGTAAGTGACACAAGACACTAGACCATGCAAGATGCGTGAATGACTTTACGCCTATCATGAATTTTATAACCACAGTATGTCTCCACAGCCCATTTATATATACATTTTGAATTTATCTCACTGTAACAGTCATAAAATTCTGCAGCCGAGAAGAAAAAAATCATAAAAACTTAAGAATTCAGAGCCAAATTCTATTCTCCCATCATTGGCCAAACATTAGGCCTAGTCTGAATATCCTAGGGTACAGTTTTCCCTCTGTGGACTCAAAATCTTATTAGCTACCACACCAATTCCTTGCTCTCTTACATTAGCTGAAATTTCAGTAGAATAGCTCTAGTGCATTGTCAATACAAGTTTGAGGTCAAAAGCCTGGGCTGATTCATAAAACATTCAATCAGTTTCCACCACAGGCCATGGTCTGGGCCCATTTAGATGAGCCACAGGAGTCAGAGAGTTGAGGAATCCCATTTGGCAGAATGGCAGTAAGTAGTCCCTCAAAATGTTTTGCAAGCAATTACTATTATCTTAAATTCTGGAAACAGAGAGTGGTCAAAAGAGATGTGTTTCCCATTATCCTTATTATCTCCATAGAAACCATTTGTGCTGGATTGTTATCTGATAAGACTATGCATTGTAAATGCGTCAAGCCATGGCCATCACACAACCATCCTGTGATGACAGCTGACCTCTGCTCGTACTCACATCTTTCTGCCACCTTCTGTCCACCTCATTAGCATGGGCTGGGGAAGATGTACTTACAACCTCTCTGGTTGTTTAAATCTGTCCATATATTTCACCCTAGTTAAGAATTTTCTCTCCTCTCTAGAGTAGTTGCTATCTGCTAGGGTTTGAATGGCCTCCCAAAATTAACATGTTCACATTTGATTGTGACAGGATTAGAGTATAAAAACTTAATCTGACTATATGGTACTGAAAAGTGGGACCTTTGGAAGGAAAAGAAGGATTATGGTCTTTAGAATGGAGACCTTTGGATTCGTTCCTGGAAGGCGTGTAAGGAGATGTGATAAGATCACAACAGAGACACAAACACAGATGCATGTGTTCCTGCCTCCACCATATTGTGATGTAACCACAAGACCCTTGCCAAGTGTGATCTTACACCGTGGACTTTGTAACTGTGAACTGAAGAAGCCTCCCTTCTCATAAAACACTCAGTTTCAAAAATTTTCTTTCATTAGCAAGAGAATAAACTAGAATACTACCAAAGGCATAATTTTGACTAGAAATACTGGCAATAGTGCCATCCTTGATTCTACAGAGCAAATAAAAACAACATGGCTTGACCCTAGTTAGTCTGTTGAGTAACAGACACCAGACTCTGAGACCTTCTTAATTGTGAATACATTGTAGGGACTAGGCTCTAGGAAAGAGCAGTGAACAAAATAGCAAAAAAGAAAAAGAAAAAAATTTTTTTTTTTTTTGTGGGGGGGAGAGGGTTTGTTTTTGCTAGAGGGCACGTGTGTGCTCGCCAGAAAGACAGAGAGAGATAGAGAGACAGAAAGCGAGAAATCACCTCCCCAAAGGGGATGGCCACACCACAATCCCTTCTCCTCCATACTCCTCCTGGGATCTTGGGCACGCATGCACATGCTCCCGGCATGAGTTTAAGCCACCGAGTCCGGGACTCGAACCACGGTTGACTACATGGGAGTCCAGCAACGTAACCATTACAAAAAAGAAAAATCTTTATCCTCAGGGAACCTAGAGGTAAATAAATGTGTCCATTAAAAAAATTTGCCTCCCACAGGCAATAATCCCTAAAATAGACAAGTGGGACTATATTAGACTAAGAAGTTTCTGCACAGCAAAGGACACAGTAACAAGTGTGAACTGACAACCCTCAGAATGGGAAAATATTTTTGTTAAATATGCCTCAGACAAGGGATTGATAACCAGAATACATAGGGAACTCAAGTGCCTTATGCGAAAAAAAAATGATTAACCCGATTAAAAGATGGGAAAGTGAGCTGAACAAAAGTCTCTCTAAGGAAGACATACGAACAGCCAAAAAGCATATGAGGAAATGCTCGACATCCCTCATCATAAGGGAGATGCAGATAAAAACCACAATGAGATACCACCTAACCCCTGTCAGAATGGCAAAGATTAAGAATATAAAAAGTGATAAGTGTTGGCGGGGATGTGGTGAAAAGGGAACCCTCCTACACTGTTGGTGGGAATGTAAACTAGTTCAACCACTGTGGAGAACAATATGGAGGTTCCTCAAAGATCTACAAATAGAACTACCATTTGATCCAGCAATCCCACTTCTGGGTATTTACCCAAAAGACAGGAGAACGCTCAGTCAGAAAAGTGCTTGCACATCCATGTTTATTGCAGCATTATTCACAATTGCCAAGACATGGAACCAACCTAAATGTCCACAAACTGATGAATGGATTGGAAAAGTGTGGTATATATACTCTATGGAATACTACTCAGCCATAAAAAATAATAAGACCCTGGAATTTGATAGAAAATGGTCAGATATGGAGGATCTATTGCTGAGTGAAGTAAGCCAGGCTATGAATGAAAGATATTGTATGTATCCACTCAATATATACCGACTATCCATACTCTATGATAGAGAGCAAAAAAATCGGAGGACATAAAAGCAGTGAAGGTACTTAATGAGAATAGGACAGTGTGGAATGGGGGAAGTGAAGAGAAGAGGATAGAGAAAGACAGCAGTGAACAATAGAGAGGCAGGATGTTAGTGAGAAACAGATAGGGCTTATTAACTGTTGTTGATGACATGTATAGTATTCTCAACTGGATTGGTCTGAGAAGTATTTCATGATGGGCAAAGTATTTTTACAAGCAAAATGAGAAATAGCAATTGACTGTTTTAAAAAATAATTAGAATAATAAAAATAATGATTGGGGAAAACATAGAAAAGATATTGAATGTTGAAGTGGGGAGATTAATGTCTCTGTACTGACGGACATGCATGGCATTCCCTTTTGAAAAAACAATGTAATACACTGTAAAGTTATATGTAATCCAATGTAATATAAAGAAGATTATGATGATGATAATAAAAAAAAACTCAAAAAAAAATTTGCCTCCCAACTCTGTGACTTATAAGTCATAAATACTTACACATTATACAGTAGATTATATAAATTCACATATTCCTTATCTGGAAATGAATATACCTAGCGTGATTATAAAGGTAAAAAGAATTAATATATAGAGGGAATTTTAGCACAAGGCCTAGAACATAATAAGTCCTTAACAAATCGAATTTATTATTATTACTATTGCATCTCTATTTATGCCTATTTTTGATAATAGCCTCATGTAATTATTTTTAAAATACACTTTTTTATACTATTATTCTAATCAGTCAGATTCTTTGTTGTATTTCTGTTTATCTGACAAAATTCTAACTATACTCTCCCATATTACCTATGCTCAAGCTCACCATATTTTGGAAACTTTGTGTAAGTCCCCATTAATTTCAAATCGATCAGGATGTCATCCCAAATCCAATTTGTTCAGCCCAAAATAAAATTTACTGAGCATATAAAGAGGGTGCCATCAGAGAAAGATGTTGGTATTTGGGGTGATTCACAGAGATAGAAGAAATCGTAAGACTCGACAGTGTTATGGGAGCTCTTGCTGACAAATAGAAGTTGTACGCATTGCAAGGCAGGATGCTAGGGAACACTCAGAAACACTGGCTCTGTCACTTCCACTGTTCGGGAGAGATGAATGGCAAAAAAGACACCAACGAGGTTAAATCTTATTTAAAACAGTACACATATATATGGGAGAGGGGTGGGAAGTGTGAGGTACCATTAAGATCCTGAACTGAAATTAGGAGGTCCAGGGTTCTAGTCTTCCCTCTGCACCTAACTTGATGCATGGCACTAAAAAAGTCACTTACTTTCTCTCCATGTTTGTTTTCTCATCTGTAAAATCAGCTAAGGCTCCCTTAAGTTTCCTTGTTGTTTATAAATTGCTGCACTATTTTTTAATAACAAGCTGGTAAGAACAGTACTTTTTAAAGAAAATTTCTGTTCTTATTCCTCTATACAGTGCAGATGAGACCGACCTCCCAGGACTACTGTGAAGGTCAAATGGGAAATTCTATCTAGAAAACAGCACAGCTCTAGGATGTAGTAGATTACTAATGTATAATGTTTGGGTGTTTTCCCTACCTTGTAATCATAAAGTATGATCCTAACAATGTAGAATAAAAAAAATAAAAATAAGTTATCTTCAAAATAAACTACCACGAGGAGAGAAGAAAATGAACATAGAAACAAAATCTATGTCCGGGTGGTGAGATTATAGGTACTTTTGCTCATACTCCTACTTGAGAAGCAACATAGGATAAAGGTTTGACTTGTGACTTCCTGATATTGAATCCTGGTTCGAACACCAACTATATGACTTCAGACAAATTTTATAACCTCCTTGTAAAGGAAGATGGTAACACTACTTATTTAAAAATCTGTTTACATTTGTAAACACAAATTAAGCCCTGTGTCAGATTTGTTAAAAATACTTTTAATCTGTAATAATAACAGACATTTTTCATCTTATAATGGGAAGAAATGGGACTTCTTTGATAAAGTAATATCAATGCTAATTTAGGAAGTTTTTACTATGCCATACCCTGTTCTAAGCACTTTATATGGGTCAACTAACCTTATATCAACTCTATGAGAGGGGTACTGTTATTGAAGTAGGAGACAGGAACCCTAAGAATATAGTTAGGGTGTAGGCCCTAAATGGAATAAGTTCAAAGATAGAGACAACTTAAAATAAGCTTTTTTTCCAGACCCTACCACACTCCAGGAAGAAGATCATGATTTTTATGACCCAAAGCGTTTAGGCAAAGCATTTTCTGACCTCTGTGTCCACTCCAAAATTAGGAGAATAATAACAGGACCCATCCAGTATGTGCCTTTCACCACCAAGAAACACAGACATGAGCCCTACCTAAAACAAGCTTCACAAAGCCCCTCTGACACAGATTAAACCAAACCAAAATAAAACAAAACAAAACAACTGCCCCAGCTCCTCCTCATTGACCTATTTTCCAGGACCCTTTCCCTGCTTGGGAGCTCTGTTCTTTCTTCCCTCTCTTTTCATAAACTCTTGGCTTTCTCCTCTCCTTGTCAGTGTGAGACAAGAACCTGTGACCTGCTGTAGGTGCTGGGCCTGATCACCCCTGCACCTCTGCATTGTCCTTTTGGCTTGCCATCTTATCGAAATGAACTCTCATCCCAGGTTCTCATGGAGGGAAAAGTGATGGGTTAATAGCCAAAAGACTTGGTTTGAGTCCTGGCTCTATCTCAAATGCTGTTTATAATAATTTTGGATAAGCTACTAGCTTATAGTCTCAGATTTGTTTATCAGTAAGATTCAGTCCATTCAGATTATTTTTCCCAGAGAAAGACACAGAGAGAATGAGAGGAAAAAAAAAAAAAAAAGAGACACAGAGAAAGAGAGACACTCTTCCATTAAGATGTTGATGAATACTGTCTACGAATACTTAAAGCTTAAAGGAAAACGGTTAAAATACCAACATCTGGGACCAGCAGATGGCATAATGGTTACATCATTGGACTCCCAATAGTCAACTGAGGTTCAAGTTCCAGATCCAGTGGCTTAAAACTCATGCCAGGTGTGTGTGTGTGTGTGTGTGTGTGTGTGTGTGTGTGTGTGCATGCCCAAAATCTTAAGAGGAGAATGGAGGAGAAGGGATTGTGGTATGGCCATCCCCATTGGAGGGGGGAGGTGGTGATTTCTCAGTTTCTATCTCTCTGTCTCTCTGGCAAGAGCACATGCCTTATAGCAAAGAACTTTCTGAAAAGAAGGAAAAAAAATAAAAACACTCTAGATTTGTACTGAACTTGGAATGACAAAGATCTCTCTGAACTACTCACCTCTTCCCTAAACTCCCATCTTGCCCAGTGGTGCTATTATAGAACAATATAGGGAAACATATTCTAAGGATCATGAGAGTTCTAAAATTCAAGGTTATGGTGTTTGACCTCTTTGATTTCCATAATTGGAGGTGCAATGGTTTTCATTAGGTATACTCTCCAGTGATTTACACCTCAATAAAAGTCTGCAGTATTTTGCATTATACTGTAAATTTTCAGTATATTTGCATATTCGCTGCTAAGAAGAGAAAAAGAGAAGCCATCTACAAGGAAATGTTTGTTGTTTTCACTTATTCTTGTTATTCAGAATAATCCCAATTTAAGTCTTCAGCCAGAGGACTATGAAATGCTTTCATAAAATGCTGGCAACATTTATTTTCTGCTTTTTTGAGAAATTGCCCATTTTGACACTACTTAGAGTAATATTAGTGTGTTCAGAAAAATGCTACCAGGTGGCATGCCTGTAATTTGGTCTCCACTTTAAAAATTACTCTAACTTATAGCTTAGGACCTCTTACATTTATGGCATGCCTTTAAAAAAAAAGAAATGAATAAAAAGGCTCAGTGAAAAACTCCAAATTTATTTTCACTCTATGCATTTTTTGACCCTAAGCATTTCAAGCTTAAGAAAGAAAAGGAATGCATTTGTTATTTCGACCTTTCACAGATCCATTTGCCTTGTAGGTTGCATTTGTAATTCTCCAACATCTATTAAAATTTCTAGTAGTTATGCATGTGAAGAAAACATTTCTCATCCATTTCTTTTCCCTGATTCTTTATGAAGAGCCATTCTAGTGTTCTAGTTCAAAACATTAGCATCAATTGCAGAAATTGTTTAGAATATCACCAAATAAATATCTACTCAGTATAATAAGAACCATCACCTTTTGTTGACATTCTGCTGGAATGAGTTTCATCTGCTATTTATATATTCACAACAATCCTGCAATACAGGTATTATCTCCACATTACAGATAAGAAAATTGAGAGTTTGGGGACCAGCAGGTGGCATGGTGGTTAAGGTGCTAGACGCTTCCAGGTGGTAGACTATGGTTTGAGGCCCGGACCTGGTGGCTTGCTTTCTCACTTTCCCTCTCTTTCTCTCTTTCTCTGCACCTCTATCTGATCAAATTAAAATAAATGAATGGTGAAATAAAATTAAATAAATAATTATTTTTTCAAAAAGGAAAAGAAAATTGAGGGTTTGACCATATAACATGCTTGATGGAGATCACACAGCTAGATTACAGAGGTTAAATTATAAACAAACAAACAAACAACACACACATACACGCCAGTCAGGTGGCAAGATGATTAAGGCATGACCAATTGCCCAGGCCCAGCAACTTGAAAAATATGCTAGGCGTGTGTGCATGCATGCCCAACATCCTAAAAGGAGAATGGAGGAAAAAGGGTTGTGGAATGGCCAGCCCCCTGGGGAGAGATTTCTCACTTTCCCTCTCTCTTTCTTTTTAGGTCTCTCTCTGATGAGTGCACAGAAAAACAAAACAAAACAAAACAAAACAAAACAAACAGAATTGTCTCTTCAGTTCACTATATGTGTCTAAACCATTGTCTAAGCAAAGGAAACAGAAATCTCTGCAGAAAAATATAATTGATGTAGATGTTTTTGACATAAGGGTGATTCTGCTCACAGGTTCCTACAGTTAGATGGGATTGTTGGAATAGAGTGAAAATATTCTGGACTTTGGAATTGAATAGATCTGGATTCAAAACATGCCCCACTACTTCACAAGCACATGGCTTTGGGAAGTTACTGTTAATATCTATAACAGCACTTTATAAAGTTGGGAAGATTAAATTAGATAAACTGTGTAAATACAGAGGACATTATCTGCACCTCATTCTGGCTTGGACTTAGTAAGTGGCATATCTCTTTAGTCTATTATTTTCTAAAAACACATTTTAAACTGCATTTAAAAATAAACATTTAAAAGTAGATGTCCAATAACAATCTTTTATTTATTTTGTTTTGGCATTTATCAGCAGGTATATAAACCACAGAGGATTTGCAGGATTGGTAAGGGGAGATGCTTTTTCTGAGGCATGCGTAAGAAGGAGCAATTCTTTTTTTACCACCAGAAAAACAAAGGCCACTTTCCTTCCTCAGATACACAAGGTTTCTGCTATGTGAAAACAGATTGAATGTGGGTCCGACATGATTTGGCACAGGGCCTAATAGGAAGTGAAATGGAACTGAGACTCAGCGACTTGTCACAGTAATTTTTGTAAATACAAAAATGGAAAACTTTGTAGGTGTTGGAATGGAAAGGTGAATTGACTATCTCATTAAAGATCAGTCATTACTTTTCATCGGTTGTTTGAACTAAACTGAAGGGATGTTAAAAGGACTGGAAATACTGATGTCTGGAGCTTCTAAACTAAGTGGCCAACACCCATAAATGTAATGGGATTAGGCAGCAGCGACTGAATAGGATCAGAGTTGCTTTTCTAGAAGACCCTGGAGAACTGTGTTTATTGGGTCCAGAGAGAAGTGAAGGCTGATTTAACACAAAGAGCTCAAGAAAGAGAAAGTTTGGCAAGGTTGGCAGGGTTCGCAGACTGAGACCAAAGTGCTAGCCATAGGGAGGGCTTACCAGGGAGGTTATTGGTCTTGCTTAAATGGAAAAGCCTATGAAAAATTTATGTTCTCTAATTTATTTTTTCTTGTTTTTTTTTTCCCCACTACACTTTCTGGCCAACTTGTAATGTTCTGTTGAATGAAGCTTTAGTCTCAACTCTATACCTTTTGTCATAATTAAATTTTGTAATGGGCCCCATTCGCATGTGTACATACTACTGGTAGAATACATAGGACACTGAAGTCCATAAAGGAATTAGACTTCAGGATTTATTTTGTAGATGAGAGAAAATTATTCAAGATTGTGAGTAAGGAAATGTCATGATCTTCTTTGTCCTCCTAGACAACTCTATGTGCCTTTTCTTTAGTCTGCTCAACTTAATGTATATTTATGTGTACTCTTCTGACTTACAAGGAAGATTCTATTATTAACTCTGTTTTATAGATTAAAAAACAGAAGCTCAGAGAGTTAAAAAGTTTGGCCAAGACCAGGGCCAGGCAGAGACAGGATTAGAACTCAGACCTCTCTGGTCTTACTGTTAACTGAAGTGCATAATCCACTTACTCAGATACATAAGTATGTACGGTAATAAGAAATTGAATATATAAGGTCATATAAAATTTCAGCTTACTGCAATCTCACAGCGAAAAAAGAAGTTTCAAACTGTATACATTTCAGAAGGAAAATACCAAAATGAAACCATAATCTATAACATGAGAAAAACAGCAAAAACAAAAGAATACAAGTTGCTGCAATAACCAAGCTGAAGTCATGGGATGCTAAAGGTTACTGAACTCCTTCGCAAATATCTCAGAGGAGTGACTCTATATTGATGCTGACTAGTCATCATTTTCTCAGCTAATATTATTGTTGCACAGAACATCACAAAATTTAAGAACAAAGAAAATAATTCTAGAATCCTCTTGGAAAAAAGAAACAAAAGTTCATTTCAAGGAGAAGTAGATTTTTTCCCCCACTTGTTTCTGCTCTATCATGGCACATTAACTTGATGAAAATTTCCCTTGTGGATACGAGGAATTGTTTTGACCCTTTGTACTTGTTTGTTTATTTTGATGGTTCTAAATTTAGCAAAGCATTATTGTCATCATTGATCCTAGAGAATTATTCACCTCTTAGTGAGTCAATAGCTTCATGAGTTTATGGTATCATAAGGGATATTGACTGTCAAGTTTATTTACAGAAATTGATGATTTTTTAATTGTCCTCTGTTCCTGCTCCTAAAATACCTAAACAGTGATGATCATTCAGTGGATGAAGAAAACACTCAAGTTAGAGGGGGAAAGGGCTTCAGATTATGCATACTTGCAGAGAACTAGGGCACCCCTCAAAAGCCCTAAGATTAATTTAGGCAAAAGTCTAAGTTTGCTCCTTCCTGCATGTCTCCAGTCTTATTTATCCTTTTATTTTTTTTAAGAGAGATTTTTGCTATAGGATGCATGTACTCGCTGGAGAGACAGAGAGACAGAAAGCGAGAAATTCCGCCCCCCCCCCCAGGGGGATGGTCATGCCACAATCTCTTCTCCTTTATTCTCCTCTCAGGATCCTGGGCATGCACACATATGCACCCAGTGTGAGTTTGAGGCCACCAGATCTGGGATTCAGACCATGGTTTGCCCTGTGGGAATCCAGTGACATAACCATTATGCCCTCTGCTGGTCTCTTATTTATCCTTTAGTGTCTTTCACAATAGATGACTTATCCCCCTACAACAGTGTCCAATAAATATTGTGCATTCAAAAAGTATGTTGAATTACCAAATTCATTTATGAGGTAGTTTCTACAATTATACTATGACCTCCTTAAAGATAAGAACACTGTGTATTTACTTTGAATCCCCAGAGCTCGGCTCTATTCCTGGACCTTCACATATGCTCAGTGGAAATTTTTGAGTCATAGTAAGACTTTAGAGCCAGTCAACCTGTGCTACAAACCAATCCAGGATTTGCTATTGACTAACCCTGTAATCTTGGGTAAATTACTAACTTCTCAATTCCTCAGTTGCCTCACCCTATAAAATGGGATAATAGAGAATTTATAAAACAGCTGTGAGGATTAAATGAGTTTCTATATGTGAAGTGCTTAAATGAGAATAATAACAAGAATATTAGTCACAGCAATCACCACTAAGTGCTGTAACAAGTAATCCCCAATTTCAATGGCTCAAAAAAGAGAAGGATATGTTTCCATTGCAGATGGCCCTTGTCAGGTAGCCATTCTCTCGGTATTCTTTTAGAAATCTAGATCTTTCTATTGTATAAAGGCATAATCTTTAATGTATGGTATCCAAGATTTCATGGACTGGAAAAAGAGAGAGGAATGGTATTTGGAAGGTTTTCTTCAGGGCCATCCTGCTAATGGTGTGCATCATTTTCCCTCTGAATCATCACAAGACCCCCACCTAGATGCGAGAGGACTGGCTCACAAAAGATAATGTGAATCAGTGTGGTGAATGCATAACATTCTCCCAGCACTCTGAGAGGTTAGATTTTAGCTGATTTATAAAGTCAAAGCTCTACAAATATATGAATAGGTGTTGATAGCTGGGAAGTTTAGAGCCCACCTGCCTAGGTTTGAAGACTGACACTACAACTGTTTTCATTTTATTTTCTTTTTAATAATTATTCATTTAATTTTTAATTGTTATTATTATTATTATTAATTTTACCAGAGAGAGACCGTGAGAAGGAGAGAGGGAAAGTGAGAAAGCAAGCCACCAGGTCTGGGACTCAAATTGCAGTCAACCATGTGGGATGCCTTACCCACCATGCTACCTTCCATTTAAATGCAGTCATTTTCTGCACATCCTTCTGTATGGTCCTAGCACCATTTTGCTACACTGGATTCTGTTGACCCACCTGTAACTTTCCAATGGAGTGAAGGATGTTTACAAAGGCTGACAAGGCAAGGCAGCTGACGAAGACAAGGAACGCACTGGAGATGGGTGGGTGCTGCAGGGCTCTGGGAGTAGCACCTACTCTCTCCCCAAAGAGCAGTCACTCTTTGGGGAGCCATGATGGTGTTCAGTAGGAACATTGTGCCACACTTGCCCAAGTCCTCTGATTTCACAAGCAAAGCCAGAAATTCAAGGGATTTTTTTGTATGTGAAATCTCCCAGATTAAATGTTGCCAAGTTATTTCCAATGTTTTGATACACATTTTCTATATACATTTGCTAGAGAAAGCAGAGCCTTTTCTAAGAAATGTTCAAAGTAATCTGTTAAAGTAATAGGTTGATGATAATTAAGATAGTAATGAAGAAGTTCTTGAGAAAATATTGTATATGCAAGACCATGAATTGTAAAAAGAAGGGGTCACAGGGTAAAAGCTTATGTGAGGACTAGACTCTTCCCCCAGACAGAGCTCAAGCTCATTCTGTCACCCCAGCCTTTGTGTTAGGATGTGGCACCTATTATACAATGGCATTCAGTGCATCTGTTCTAGAGCCAGTCTGCCTACATTTGAAGCCAGACGCTACAACTTAACCAGCTGTTAATCCAGTTTTCGCATTTGTCAACTGAGGATAGGAGTAGTAGCCACCTCAAAGGATGACTGGGTTATTTCATTGAGCTCATATATGTAAAATATTTAGAACATGCTTCCCATGTATTAAGTGTTCAGTAATTGTTAGCCATTACTTTTACTTTTCTTACTACTACTACCTCTGTCTAGTGGCTGTGGGCTTCCAGTTTGCAATTTCTGCTTTAAACCCTGGCAACTGTGACTCCACTCAGAAATCGCTTAGCATCCAGTAAAAATAAATGTTAGTGAAGAGACCCTGTGGCCTTAGAAGTACCTGGCACCTCTTGCCCACCCTCACTCAACTTCTTCTTCCCATCTGCTTCTATCTGGCTCTTGGTTTTTGTGGCAGCATCTCCAATTTCTAACTTTGTTCTTGCTTTGTGCATTGACAGCATTATTTTTCTTGGTTTAAACTCAATT
>NW_006159512.1:1125069-1140594 GCF_000334495.1 Tupaia belangeri chinensis
CCCCTACATCAGGCTTATCCCTCATTCTGGTCTCTTCCTGCCTCTGCTAACCACTGGCCATCCAATCTGAAACGCCTAGAAGAAACAAAGTTTACCAAGGTTAAGCAATTCATCCAAGGTCCCACAGCCAGTAAGGCAAAAGTCTACCGATAGGATCTAAAGTAGGTCCTTTGACTTCAGCCAAGAATCACAAACTTTCAGCCAATACTGCAGCAAATCTGTATTTTGCTGAAACAGAAATTTGAGTCACAGGTGAGTTGCAGCTAGCTTCTGAGAACAAACCAGTTAGTGAGAGAATCAGCCTAACCCGAGAGTCATATTTCAATGGGCATTTGCTGTTCTCAGCCTATTATGGAGGTGTGCAGAATTCTCAGGAGGTAATAAACATTTCCTTTCTTTGTGGCAACTGGCCATAGAGTGAGAGATTAAATTTTAGTGCAAGTTAAAAATGCAATTGGTTATCAGCAACAGAGTGTCTTAGGAAGTTGGAGCATCTCAGCAGAATTAAGGGTATTCCTAAACGGCTGAACAATTTTTCTCAACAAAACCAAAGATTTACAAATGGAGTCACAAAATGATGGCCCATTAGGCAAGTCCAGTGATTTGGAGGATCAGAGAGAATATTATAAAAAGCATTTTGAATGCTGTTAAATAGAACATGACTCTCCAATATGTATTAGTTTCTGATACTCTCTTGGAATTTTGACTCACTAGCTTATTGTATACATAAAGGAATTAGGAATTCACAAAGAGTTCCTATACATAGCATTTTGTATTCCCCCTTCAGCAGCCCGTTAATTTTGCGACCTTATTGCTTACTCAATTGCCATTTGAACTATTAGCAAAATGCTTCTTTTTCTTTTTAAGATTTTTTTGCTATAGGGTGCATGCGCTCACCAGACAGACAGAGAGAGACAGAGAGACAGAAAGTGAGAAATCACCCCCCAGAGGGGATGACCACGCCTCAATCCTTTCTCCTCCATTCTCCTCTCGGGATCCTGGGCATGCACGCACACGCGCCTGGCGTGAGTTTTTAAGCCACCGGGTCCGGGACTCGAACTGCAGTCGACTACGTGGGAGTCCAGCAACATAGCCATTACGCTAACTGCTGGTCCCGCCCAGCGTGAGTTTTAAGCCACTGGGTCCAGGACACGAACCGTGGTCAACTACATGGGAATCCAGTGACATAGCCATTACGCTAACTGCTGGTCCCTCAAAATGCTTCTTTTTCATGAATTCATAAACTGGTTCACATACGGCATGGTCCTGAACAAATGTCTGAGGACCAATAAACCATCTAGTATGTTTAGATTTAGGCTTGTGTCATGGAGCATAGCAAACACGTGCTTGACACCGTGCTAGAATTTTCACTTAGGTTTTATTTACTCTTCACAATAACCCAATGTATTTTAGTAATTTTTTAAAGTCAATTTGCTTCTTTCTTACATGAGTAATAGAGAGACCTAGAGAAAGTAAAAGAGATATAGAGAGAGAGACCGGAACTCCCGACAGGATTTCCACACCACAATCTACCCCTTGCTCCAGCCAGACCCAGGCCATGGTCATGATCATGCCTACCATGTGCAGGGAAGTCTGTGGACATCAATCCAGGACCTTCCAATATGAGTCAGCCTCACAGAGCATCACATTATCACTGAATCAATATCCAGTCCTCATGTTAGTAACATTGTCTCCATTTTATAGTTTGGGAAACTGGTTCAAAAGGGTTGATATCTTATCCAATATCACATTACTGAGAAATAGTGGATTCCTTTCAGTGTTCTTCACCATTTCATGCTGCTAGTGTGATTGGGCCCTTTGAGATCATTTCTTAAAAATATAAGTAGCCCGAAAAAGTATCCATCTATTAAAAATGATTCCATTGTACTCTCTTATTCCTTGTCATTACTGTGCTAGAGGTGAGCATCAGGTGTTTGAAATATTCAATAACAATTCCTCGGATGGCAGTTCTAATTTTAGCTTCCTGTGGTTTCTGCAGGCAATGAATAATTTGCATGGCAAGTTTACTTCTAAGCCAGACATTAGAGTTGAAACCAAGGACACTTAGAATAGTTCCTAGGAAAAGCTGGTTTCACAACTGCATTAAAACTTATTAAAGACTCCCCATTGATGGTACACTATTGATTATGTACTTAACCTTTTTATAGTTTTCAAGTGTCTATTAAATTCTACTCTAAACCAATAACCATTTATATGCCCGTAATGATAATGGTAAGATGGTGACTTTTTTAAAAGCTCAATTGAAACTATCTTTTTTTATTCTTGGCAATAACCTTTGCCACTCCTAGGCATTCTCTCTACAGGGTTTCTAAAAATATTAAGTAGAGGTAGTCATAGGAGAGGACCCAGGACCTAGGTCTTAATCTCATGTCATCAGACTATTCCATCTACTACCCTCCTCAATGCAGTAATGATTAAGCCGTACTTCGCTTTCCCTGATTATTGTAGATTTTTGCTGCTATCTCTCTGTCACTCACTCCAACACTATTTTATTAGATTTTGTGGTAAATTTTGTAATTCAAGGTCTTGACAAGTGATAAACATTTCAGGCTTAGCAAGTTAAGAGACTAAAGCAAAGATATTTTGCAGGTGCTTATATAATAAGGCAGCAGATTTTCCTGCCCTTCTCTACCAACTGGGAGCTAAAATGGTGCTGTCATGGTCAATTTCACCCTCTGCCCCAGTGACCTAGATCACAGGATGCTCATTCTTCTGGGCAGCCTAGCTACCTCCACTTGGACAGGTGACAAGTGGAGGTTAGATGACTCAGAATCACTGACTCCTGGGATGGGATTTAGCAGCTCAGTGGCAGCAATTGGCAGCAATGGAATCCTCAGTGGAAGGTGATGCCCAGTATGAGTCTTGAGTAGCATCCAGGCAGGCCACCAGAGCGGGTGAGTATAGGGTTAGTAGTGGTGCATTTATTTGATCTCTGCAACTCATCATGCCCATCAGCTCCAGCAGTGTTGGAGGTAGTGACCAGTTTGGGCTGTGGTCTGACAATCCCTGATAAAATGACCATTTCAATACCTCCCCTTCTCAATCTGTTGACTTCTAATGGTCATGTCCTCATCTTACTTTAGACACTCATTCCCGTGGACATGCCTTAGCACTACCAAACATTGTAAACATTACCCATAAAGTCAATTTAAAGCACCATCTCTTTTACACCACCTTGTACCTTTATAGGACATTTCCTTCAATACTTCAGCTCTACCAAATTTTTGACCTACCATCTCTGACTAGCTGCCTTCTTTCTACTGCCTTTCATTGTCTTCAGATTCTTACCTGGCCAAAAATCAGTAGGAATCACAGCCATCACTTCCTTTCATACAGATCCAATGTTTTTCCATTCTCAGAATTTTATCATCATACCCAGTACAACTCCAAACTGACTAAATGCAATTCTTTGCCTGCTCCATGCTGCACTGTACAGAGCTAAAGTCAAACACAACTATGCTGTCTGCTTTCCCTTTAAATTAATTATGCTAAACTGCTGGTCCCTCCCTTTAAATTCATAACCTCCACCCTCAAAAGGGCTCGTTGATGTCTAGTAACTCACATTCACTCACTCTTCTAGATTATACATGTCTCCTCTCTTCTCCCTATTCCCTCTAATATCTTCTTGTTCTTAGCTGATAAACATTCTTCCTATTTCACTGGAAGAAAACTGGAAGATAACATTCTATGAGCAATAGAGAGACCCAGAGAAAGTGAAAGAGATAGTGAGAGACAAGAACCCCCAACAGGATTTCCATACCACAATCTACACCCAGATCCAGCCAGACCCGGATCACGGTCATGTGCATGCCTGCCATGCTCAGGGAGGACTACTCAATCCCCTTGTGCATTAAATCCCATTCATCTTTCCTACTAAGGGGCACCACTCCTAAAATTCTCCTCTGTCTGCTTTATCATCAACTTTTTCTTTTTAATAATTCATCTCATAAATTTATGAGAATGTTATAATTTATCTCAACTTCAGAGGGATTTAACTCCATAGGTACTGAAGCTACTTGATTTCTCTGTTTCTTCTAGAGATTGATGTTAATACTTACAGACGTTGACTCCAAGTTTCTCCTCTCTCTATTCTGCCTCAAACCATTTGAATCAAGCTTTGCTGCCTGCAGTCCACCGAAACTGCTCTTATCAAGGTCATCAGCTTCCAGATGGTGGAAATTACTCATCCCTGTTTCTCATCTTAGTTAAACTTTCAGCAGTATTTTGTGTAGTTGGTCATTTTGTCCCTCATAAAACTTTTTCTTCACTTACCTTCCAAAAGACCACACCCTTTTAGTTTTCTCTCACCTCATTAATGTCTCTTTCGTAGCCTTTTTTTTAGTTCATCCTCTTCCTAACTTCCAAATCTTTAATTAACCAAGACTCAGGCTTCTTCTCCATCTATATTCACTCTTTTGGGGATCTCATTCAGACTCAGCCATTAGATAGTATCTCTACACCACCGTCCAATGTATATTTCTCATCTGCAATCTCTTGACTCTGGACTTACATAACCATTTGTCTACTGTGTCTCTTTCTCCTCTTGGGCTTCTAAAAGGTGTTTCAAATTTACCACATCTAGGGAATTTTTATTTCTTATAATAAGATTTTTATGGGTATCTGAATCAATAATTTTGCTGAAAAATAACTAAAACTTCTGGATTGATTTTCTTTTATTAAAGGAAATATCAATAATCAACTAATAAGATAACTGCCAGGACTGAGAAGCAGCAGAAATTTTAAATGATTTGCAGAGTACCAAAGCTTTCTTTCACACCTAGGTACTTTGCCCAGTAGAATAGCTGTGAGGTTCAATTTTCATGGTTTATTCAGTGCATGGAAAAGCTGAAAAAGAAAAAACCATGCTGCCCCAAGATGAGAAATCCAATAGACAATCCTCTCTCTGAAACCTGGAACTACAAAGGGACTGCACCATCTGTTTATACACCGTTTTCTAGCAGCCAGACATCAATGCAGGGTGGGAGAAATAAAAATCGCTCTTCAAAATCTGCAACAACAAATCAGCCCTTCCATGATTTTCAGCCTGAATACACATAGTACCTGCATAGTCCTATTCTGCCAATGGGAATTTCATTTAGGGTAACTGTAGACTTGTAATGCCTCAGTCATCCAAAAGAAGCAAAAAGGATTAATGTCAAAAAAGTATCCAGTCAAAGTGACGAGAGGAGAAAACAGAGAGAATAGGGCAGAAGTAGGTGACATCTGAAGGAATAATTTCAGAACTTATGAAGGATTCTGATTCCAAAAAGTCCAGTGAATTCTAAGCAGAATAAATAAAGATAAATCTACACTTAATCACATCAGATTAAGTATACCCGAGATAGATCCCAGAGACAGAGAGAGATGACAGATTATCTTAAAAGGAGAGACAACTGATTTTACAACTGAGTTTTCAGTTGCAAAAACAGAAGCCAAGAGACAAAGGAATGATACTCATAATGTGCTGATAAAAACATACAATGTCCAAAACTGAACTCCTGATATTGCTCCCCCTATATACTTTTTTTTTTTCATTTTTTCTTTGTTTCAGCAAATGGGATCTCAACTTCCTAGTTGTTTAGGCCTAAGAACTTGAAGTCAGCTTTGACTCCTTTCTGTCTCTCACTTCCCAAATCAACTCCTCACAAATCTTAGAAACTACATTTTCAAAATAAATTTAGTTTGTAACTATTGGGTTATTGTAGAAGTCACAGAACCTTTTTCTATGTTTTTCTATGAAAAAAGGCATCATGACTTTTCTGATGATCCAGTATTTCTCCCAACCACATTTACCACCTTGCTCTAAGTCGTCTGCGCCAATAGACTGGGGACTATTAGTGCAATTGTCTCCTGACTGGTGACCCAGCCTCGGCCCTTACTCACCCATAACTATTCTCAACACAGAGTTGTAGTGCTTCCACAAAATACTCAGATTATGATGTGTCTTGGTACAAAACTCTTTTCCCTCAAAGCAAAGGCCAGCTTCCTCCTAATTACTTAAACGTTCTCTATGATCTATTTTCCTGTTGACATTATGACCTCACGCCCTACTCCTGCTACACTGGGTTGTTGTCATTTCTCAACTGTCCAGGCATGTCTCCAAGTCATCCTATGTAGTTGTGTTACCTCTTCTTGTAAAGTTCTTTCCTTTATACCTACAAACCTCTCTCCTTCACTTCCTTCCAGCCTCAAGGCTTTGCTCAAATATTATGTTCTCACTGGAGAGTTTTCTAACCATTCAACTTCTCCTCAACTATCCCCTTTGAGTAATAACAACCTACATCTCATGGAATTTGCATGCGGATTTCTTTTAAGTTGCTTTTCTCCACCACCACTTTCTCCACTACCCTGAAACCAAAAGGGGAAGCTCCATCAATAGTCCATTGTATTCACTGCTGTATCTTTAACACTCAGAATAGTAACTAGTATATGGATAGTGCTCAATGAATGTTTTTGTTTGTATAAGAAAGTTAATCACTCTCATTTGTCTTTTTCTGTTTCCTCATTTATAGAATCCTGGACCCAAACCTCAGGTGTGTGTTTTAATAAAGTTTTAGACAAACATGCCCATATAACAGCAATCCAGATAAAAACAGAGCAGTTCCCTACTCTAGAAGGTTCTCCTAGGGTATTTTTGTAGTCAGAACAGCCTCCCCACACCTCAGAGATATTCCGATCTCTCTCATCATAGAGTAGTCTTGCCCGTTCTGGAGACTGATATAAATGCCATAGATATAGACAGATATAGATATAGATGATAGATATAGATATAGATATAGATATAGATATAGATATAGATATGAATATATATCAGTATGTACTTCATGTGTTTTAGTCAATATAATTTTAAAGTTTTTAATTAATTGACAAATAGTGATTGTACATATTTATAGGGTATGATGTCACTTTTTTCAGTACATGAACGCTTATTTTTTTTCTTTTATTTAATTGACATAAATTCACATACCATACACTTCATCCTTTAATGTGTACAATGCATTAGGTTTTGTGTGTTCATTAAGTTGTACAATCATCACCACCATTTAGTCCCAGACTATTTTTACCTCCTCAAAGAGAAACCATGTTATCTATTCGCAGTTGCTACCCGTTTGCTTCCCCAGCCTCTAGCAAACACTATATCTCTCTGGATTTTCCTTTTCTGGACATTTCATATAAATTTAATGGTTCAACATGTGCCTAATTTCTTTCACTTAGCATAATGTTTTCAAGTTTGGTGCATGTTGTAACATGTATCAGTACTTCACCACTTTAGTAGCTGAATTGAATTCATTGTATGGATAGATCACATTTGTTTAAACATCCATCCATGGACATTTTTATTTTTCCATTTTATCTACTATGAAAAATGGTGTTATGAACATTGTGTACAAGTTATTATGTGGCTATGTATGTTAATTTCTCTCAGGTATATACTTACAATGGGAATTATTGGGTTTTACAGTAATTCTATATTTAACATTTTGAAGGACCAACAAACAGTTTTCCAAAGTAACTGCACCATTTCACATTCCCACCAGCAACATGTGAGGATTCCAATTTCTCCATATTCTTATAAACATTTGTTATGTCAATCTTTTTGATTACTATCTTCTTTGTGGATGTGAAGTGGCATCTCATTGTTATTTTGATTTTCATTTCCCTAGTGACTAATGATGTTAAGCATTATTTTATGTGCTTATTGGATATTTTTATATCTTCTTTGGAGAAAAGTCTAATCAAACTCTTTGCCCATTTTAGAAACTACAGTATTTGTCTTTTTATTGATGAGCTATAAGAGATTTTTTTATGCATTATGGATAATAGACCCTTATCTGATTATGATTTGTTAATATTTCCTCCCATTCTGTAGATCATCTTTTTATTTTCTTGATAGCTTCTCTTGACCAACAAATTCTTAGGTTTAATGAAGTCATACCTACTTATTTTTATTTTGTTACTTGTGCCTTTGATGTCATAACTTAGAAACCACTATCTGATCCATGGTCATGATGATTTACATCTATGTTTTGTTTTGAATTTTATAGTTTTAACACTTAAATTTAGGTCCTTGACATAGTTTTAGCTAATTTTCATTATCTGGCATAAGGTAAGGGTCCAACTTAATAATTATGATTAAAGCTGCTATGATATCTCTAGACAAGTCTTTTTGTAGACATAGGCACTAATTAATTTTTCTTGCTATGTATCTAAGAATGAAATTGCTGGATTATGTTAAATGTATGCTTAATTTTAGTAGAAACTGCCAAACTATTTTCCAAACTTGTATAATTTGACTCCCTTGCCAGCAATTTTTAGAGTTTAAGATGTTCCATATCCTCACTAACATTAAGTATTGTCATTTTGTTTTCATTTTAATTATTCTAGAGATTGGTGTTTCTCTCTGATTTTAATTGGCATTTCCCTGATGATTAATAATGTTGAGTACCTTTTCACATGCTTAAAGGGCATTTTGGTAACTTCTTTTGTCAGTACCTATTTTTGATTCAGTCTTTTCAGTTTTGATTTGTAGAAATGCTTTATTCTGTGTACGAGTTCTTTGTCATATAAATGCATTATGAACATTTTCTCCCAATCTAAAGAGGATTTCTCATGTCTTTAATGGTGTGTTTATTGAGCTGAAGTTTATTTTAATTTGTTTAAGTCCACTTTTCCTTTGTAATAAATGCTTTCTGTGTACTGTTCAATAAATATTTCCCCACTTTAAGGTCGTAAAAGTATTTTTCTATACATCCTTCTAAATGTGTACAGACTGCTTTCCCATCTAGGGGTTTACGATACATCTCTAATTGATTATTGTGTGTGGCACTCCACATTTAATTTATTTCCATGGAAGTTGTCAATTATTTCTACATCATGTATTGAAAAAGAAAAAAATAATAAAACCTGTCCTTTTCCTACTTAATTGCACTGGAGCTTTGGTCCAAAATTAATTGATTACATAATTGTGGTTCTAGTTCCAGGCTCTCCTCAGTTCTACTGATCTCTTTGTGTAGCCTTATGCCAATACTACAACTTTGAGAACTGTAACCTTACAGTAAGTATTAATTCTAGCAGTATAAGTACTCCAACTGTGTTATTAGTTGTTCTAATTTTTTTTCCATTTTGATAGAAATTTTTTTTATCAACCTACCAAATTCTATAAAATCAAAGCAAAACAAAAACCTTGTTGGGTTTTGTTGTGATTTCTTTTAAACTATAGATACACCTAAAAATTGTTGACATCTCAGGCTGGCTTCATGCCATAGCTGTAAGGCACTGTAATGTATTCAGGAGAAGCCAGATCCCACATGACAACTACAGTTCAAATCTCTGGCCTGGTCAGCCAGATACACATGAGGAATATGGGTAAATGTCCAAGATCTGACAGCCTGAAGGAGTGAAGGAAATCACAGCATGATCAGACTGTGGAGGGTACACACATCTCTCTCTCTCACACTCATTTATATGAATGCACTCTAACATGAATAATGAAAAAGGAAGACAAAAAATTGACACCTTACCAATTTGTTATCCATAAATATGATATATCTTTCCATTTAATTAAGACATTTTTCATTTTTCTCAATTATGTGGTAGCTTGCACTTTTTATTATCAAAGTTTTATATTTCTAGATTAATGTATTCTTATGTATTTGATTTTTTTTTGAGAGATTTTCATTGTAGGGTGCGTGCACTTGCCAGACAGACAGAGAGAGACATAGAGACAGAAAGCGAGAAATCAGCCCCCAGGGGGGATGGTCATGCCACAATCCCTTCTCCTCCATTCTCCTCTCGGGATCTTGGGCACGCACGCACACGCGCCCGGCGTGAGTTTTAAGCCACCGGGTCCGGGACACGAACCGCGGTCGACTATGTGGGAGTCCAACGACATAACCATTACGCTAACTGCTGGTTCCCAAAGTATTCTTACGTATTTGATTTTTAAAAAGCTCATGGAGACCAGCTGGTGGTACAATAGTTAAGGTGACTGAGTTCCACCTGGCTGACTGCATGTTTCAAACCCCAGACCCAGAGGCTTGTAAGACATGCTGGGCATGTGTACATGTGTGCCCAAAATCCCTCAAGAAAAATGGAGGAGAAGGAATTGTGGTATGGCCATTTCTCTTTGGGGGATACTATTTCATTTTTTTTTTCTCTCTCTCTCTGTCTCTCTGGCTTGTACACATGCCCAATAGCAAACAAAACCACTCATGTAAGTGGTAATTTTTATACTTATTTTTACTGTGTTTATTTATTTAAATAATTAATATAAAATATGATTAATTATTTTTTACTAATCTTCTATGGAGTATCAACCCTCAGGGATTCAAACAGTACTTTACCATGTGGGATTCAGATCCCTTAACCACTAGGCTTTGGAGTTAGCCCATCTGCAGTTTTATAATGGAGGTATTATTTGCTTTTTCTCAGGGATTCCATGAAAATTCAATAAATTAGCACACATGAATCACCTTGACCCCATGTCAGGCGAAGACAGTTGCTATTTGTTCCTTCAGTCCTGTTGTTTGGGATATATCACACTAAAAATTTTTCTTAAAAAGACAGGGGAGAGACAGAGAGACAGAAAGCGAGAAATCACCCCACAGTTGGATGGCCACGCCACAATCCCTTCTCCTCCGTTCTCCTCTTGGGATCTTGGGCACACACACACACACGCATCTGTCGTGAGTTTAAGCCACCAGATCTGGGACTCAAACCACGGTCGACTACATGACAGTCCAGCAACATAGCCATTATGCCAACTGCTAGTCCTTCTTTTTTAATATATTTTTTGAGAGGCTTTTGCTTCAGGGCATGTGTGCATGCCAGAAAGACAGAGAGGGACAGAGACAAAAAGAAAGAAATCACCCTCTAGGGGGATGACCATGCCACAATCCCTTCTCCTCCATTCTCCTCTCAGGATACTGGGCACGCATGCACACACGCTTGGCGAGTTTAAGCCACTGGGTCTGGGACTCAAACCACAGTCAGCTACATGGGAGTCCAGCGACATAGCCATTGCATCAACTGCTGGTCCCACGCTTCTGCTTTTGTTAGGTCCTGATGCTTTATTCCATTGCAAAACATCCCTTTCTCATTTATTCTAGCAGCTCTTTCAGATCTTCTCCATTCTTTTCAAGGCCTCAAGGACATCTCACTCCAATAACTATCAATAGAAGACATGGGAAAATAAAAGCTATTAACTAGACTCCCTAGACACCTTCAATCTTATTATTTTTCTGGCTCTTCATTACTTCTTGTTTATTTGCCTTCTCATTTCAAGGATACTCTCCCCACCTTCTTTCTAAGAAAAACCCTTCTGTTGGATCCTTTACTTAATGCTCTTCTATTTCATTCCAACTTTACAAAAGAAAAAGAAAAAAAGAAAAGCTTTACTTGATTATTTACTTCACACCCTGATTTCTCATCTGCACAGGTCTATTCCCCTGGTTTGCAGGTGGGGTGATCCTTGCCTCTCTTCTCACTCTGCGCTATGTCTTTAGAATTCTCTTGAATTCTACTCACTCTCCTTTGCTAATGACTCTCAAGTTCTCAGTCCTGGCTCTGATTCATGCATGAGTTCAAAGTAAGGGTTTCCTACTGCTTCCTGCTTGGCATTTTCACTGGGATTTTCCACCTATAATTCAAACTCCTTGACAACCATGCCAATAAAATATGGTAATTTTCCATACATTCACTCTCATTTGGGCCTGACCCTGAGAAATGTTAGACCCTCTGTGCTGGACTAGTGGGGGAAAAAAATCAGAAATTGGAACTAGCAGGCCTGGAAGTGTAATAATAAGCTCTAGTGTCAAGCTTATTTAAATGTAAAAGGCAAAATCAGCACTGGTGGCATATACAACAGACACTAATGTAGTGGGAGCAGGAGTTGGGAGGCTAGAACAGTGAAAGTTAGGCAGGTAGTAGTGTGCTACTCCTGAGTCATCTGTCTGTTTGGAAATACATTTCTGCTTAAAAGCTGGGAATACAAAAGCAGGCAAACAGAACTGGAAAATGCTTGTCAGGACCCCAGGGTCAAGCTCAGTTAAAGGGGTGGAACTCAAGGTAGTTTCCTTCCCTTGATAGAAATCAGTACAAGTTGATAGAATTCAGTACAAGGTGAGAGCTGAATCATCATAGAACAAGTACAGATGGTATGAGAGAAGGTTTCCTTGGATGCCAGTTTTACAAATCCCAGATCACTTGAGGCAAACTTATTGTTTCAACAGGTCTTTATTGATAACTGACTATGTGCATAGCCATAGTAAGCTGGGGATTGGAAATACCATTGGGAATAAAAAGAAAGTCATACCACACAGTCTAATTAACCATCAACAGTCTGGGGGAAAGCTATAAAGCTAGCCCTGAGCCACAGCAATAATGTACTGCTCAAGAGAAGCCGGGTCACACATGATCACTATAGTTTAAATCTCTGGCCCAGATGGTCTGAAATATGTCAGGCATGCACATGAATGTCCAATATCCAATTGGCTGGAGGACTGGAGGAAGGGGTTCATGGCATGACCAAACCCTATGGGGGCAGTACTTATCTCTCTCTCTCTCTCACTCTCATGTGCACATCCGTACAGTCTATCACAAATGAAGAAAAAAGCAAAGAACCAATTACAGTCAGAGGATGAGATAAAATGCCAAGATGAGAAGTGCAGTGGACTGTGGAAATACCTATCCCTAAGTTATAAAACTAGGACATGTGTGGCAAACATGTTTCATGCTGTCTCATAGTTCAGAATCCTTGAGCTTTTATTAAATCTATGATAAATGTCCAGTTTTATATATCACCTCCCCAAGGTAGAACTCACAAAACTTGCCTCCCAGAGTCTTACGCAGTTGGGCACAGGTATGTTCCCTAAACTGCACCAATCAGACTCACATATAAGAGGTTAAAATAGAACTGAGAGAGCTGTATACAAAGGACCCTCCAGGGGCAATTTGACCTTTGAGGCATCTAGTTTCTGTGGCTCACTGGTTGGAAAACCAGGTTCCTGGCTCAGGCTTTGCATTGATGCTGGTGACAGGAGCAGCTCCAGTCAAGTCAGGTCCCTGGCTGTGGTCCATGTCCAGCACCCAAGGTGGGGAGACATCAGAGGGAACAGTTTTCTCACTGGGGAGCCCTGCAAGATGACATGAGACACCCTGTCTGGAAATAAGCTTTGAGTTTGATTAGTCAGCATTTTCCAAACTTTTATGACTCAGGTACTATTGTCCTCCGATTAAGGTCAGGTTTGGTTCCTACCACTTGTAGCTAGAAAACTCCAACAAATATAGAAAACTTCCCAGAAGAAATAATATACAAATTTACTTGTGTAAAAAGGGGTGGGGTTTAGCTAGGGAAAAGGGGAAAGGGAAAGTGGATCAACGAGAATAATATGGTTTACTCAGAGTCCCTTTGATTATGTATTTAAGTACTAAAAATTTTATATGGCCAGGGAGATGGTGAATGATGAAAAAAAAGATTTAAAAAAGTAAGCAGAGACCTGGACCTGGCCATGTAGAATCTGACAGACCAGATTAGGAAAGTCTTTAACGACAAAACTGAAACAGCATGGGTTAAGAACTTAATGCGAAGAACAAAGAGTCTGGGACAGGCTCAGGTGGATTTCATTATTCTCCTAGTCTATTTACTGACTCCAGGAATGATGTGCCCCCAAAACTCTTTAACCAAAAATAAGTTATTATCTTCATTTCTCAAGAAGCCTTGAAAAAGAGACCATCTAGGGGAAGGTGTCATGAAATGATTTCCACCATGGACTAGAAAACTACCAATGAGAAGCTCATCCAAAAGAGACGTCCCGCAAATGAACTTTACACTCAGCAGAGAAATGTAATGAAAACTTTTCATTATGTTAATTTTCTCAATTTCTCCATCTCAATTCCCATTCTTGGTGGGCCCAATAATGAAGTACTGTTGGAAGGCCTGGGTTCAGATCCCAGGTTGTCCCTAACACACCAGGCATACCCAGTATGCCCATGATCCTGGCTGGCTAGGAGGCTGAGGGGAGAATCACAGTATGCCAAGACCCTGTCAGAAGTATCTCTATTTCTCTCTCTTTATCTCTTTCTCTTACAATAAAAATCTCAAAACCTTTTTCTCCATCTCGATGCTTTTTCCCAGGGAATCCAGTTCATATTCTGTACACTACACCTGAAGACCCACTTATTCCAGACATAGTGGGCCAGAACAGCACCAACTACCTGTGTCACTTTGTGAGGGAAATATGAAAGATTGTTACAAATTTGGCAACACTAGTCTCAATAGACCAATTACCTCTTGGTACTTGAAGACCTTAGAGCAGCATGTTCCCAGGATATTAATAGGTATTGTTAGAAAATGGTCCTAAGATCAAATGAGATCAAGAAATATTTATTGAAACAGAGCTTGTGTGCTGAGAGACTTTTCTGAATGTTTAATGTCCTCCCAAATCCCCAAGATGGAGTGAAAGTATGTAGCATGTTCCAAATGTATTTGATGACTACCTTGAGAGTTTGTGTCAGCTTAGGTGACCTCACTCAGGACATCCTTTCTCCTTGATATGGCCCATGAGTCATATAAAGCTGAGTCTCAGGTCAGTATTTCCCTGAAAAAGAAACTAAACAACAAAAACATAATTCAGAACATGTCACTTGTCGTCATGTCCCTGAGATGTTGTTTTCTTCTTTATGAGAAAGACCTAATTCCCTATATCTATCATAATACTTTAGGTATTCACTGGGGCTTTTTACTTCCTTTGTTTTTATTGCTTATTTTTTTCTTGTGGTGTTAGTATCTCTCTGCCTTGTGGAGAAAGTTCCTTCATTAAGTTCACCTGAGAAAATCTATACTTCCCAGGATCCCATCAGATTTTCTAACTGTGGGTCTGACACGTTTTCCAATTAATTAATTACGCATGAATACAAACCAAGCCAGGACCTTGAGAAGCATAGGAAAAGTTCCTTAATGAGGTCATCTGTTTTAAAAGGCAGATGCTATGAATCAAAAATACAAATGCTTGGGGACAAAATATCAATTATAAATCAGGAGGGTCAGACAATGACAAGAGAAATCCCAGGCCCTCAATATGCTGTGAACCTGAAGCTTGAATGTAGAATCTATTTCCTGATGTTGGCTATCACTGCATAAGGAAATGAATCAACTTCACCTGGCCACTTGAGACTATCAGACACCAAACAAACAGAAGGCATTGCAGAGCCTTCTACATTAACCCATACCAGTGGGTCTCGAATTTTAACTGGCGTCATAATCATCCAAAGGCTTGTTGAAACTCAGGTAGTTGGGCGCTGCCCCAGGAGTTCAGACTCAGTAGCCCAGCATTTCAACCAAGTCGCAATGTTGATAGTGCTGTTCCAAGGTCTACACTTTGAGAATCAGGCTGAGACAATAGCAGACAAGATCCCACGGGCCAATCTAATAGTGATGAGGTATTTTTTCTTTCTTTTTGTAAAGCACATGAAATTTTTTTTTTTTTTTTTGGAGAGGTTTTCGCT
>NW_006159512.1:1141272-1191738 GCF_000334495.1 Tupaia belangeri chinensis
CAGAAAGTGAGAAATCACCCCCCAGGGTGGATGGTCACGCCTCAATCCCTTCTCCTCCATTCTTCTCTCGGGATCTTGGGCACGCACGCACACGCGCCCGGCATGAGTTTTAAGCCCCCAGGTCCAGGACGCAAACCGCGGTCGACTACATGGGAGTCCAGCGACATAGCCATTACGCCAATTGCTGGTTCCCAATGAAAATTATATAACAAAATGCTAGAGAATAGGTATTTATCTGGTAAGAGACATTGGGTTTAATGCCAAATATTCCGCTATCCAAGGTCCTGAAAAAATTTACTTACCCTATCTAAACCTCAGTTATCCTATATGCAAAATCACACAAGAACATTCCATTGTGGACTGTTGTGGGGATGAAGTAGAACAACACAAAAGAGACCTGCACATATAACTAAGCACCCAATAAGTGTATCATTTGTCAAGTTTCAAAAATACTGATGATAAAGCACAAATACTAAGCAAAGAGAGTCTGTTTGGGATAGCATTTATTAAAAATCCAAGGAGCAAAACCTATTCCAGCCCTTTGGGACACAAACTGAGAATTATTATATTGCGTTGTTGGGAAAGTCATTTTTTTTTTTTTTTGCATAGAAAAATGTTTCATGACTTTCCCAACAACTTAATAGAACTCATAGTGAAATCACCAAGGCTGTGTTTCTGAAGATTTTTTTTTTTTAAAGAGGGAATAACTTCTCCAATAGCTTTTGTCTTTGGATAGTTTTTCCTAGTAGAAGGAGTTAGAATTTGGGGCCCTAAGGCAAACAGTTCCAGAAGACCTTCCTTACCTATTACGAATTGCAAAGTAGTCAATTAAGTAGGTCTCTAACAGAGAAGATTCCCATACTTGGAGAGCTTCCTTAGGTCTTAGCGTAAATATATAAAAGTTCCTTAGGGACCCTTCCCCTGATCTTTTCGTCCCTCTCCAGTCAGGCTCTGTGCACACGTGGTATTCTTTACTCTTACCTCTTAACATTGCACATTTGTAATTATTTTATGAATTATTTGTAATAACTTGTTCACTGTCTATTTTTCTCATCCAACAAACTTTCCTGTGAGAATTATGTCTACTAAGTTACCCACTATACTCCCTAAAAGAGAACCTGGAACAAAGATGGCCCTAGTAAATATTTAATGAGTGTCAGACCAAATAACTAAATTCCCAGGCATTTTGAAAAGCAGAATAAGAACGACAATTTATTTTTTCTTTTGCATATACCAACTGGCATGTTTCAGAAATACATGCATTCGATAAGAAAAAATAAGGTACGACTTCTCTAACATGTTCTTGATGATTGGGTATTGGATTTTCCCACCGAATTGAGCAACTACAGTATTTGGAAAAAATTTATTCAACTAGTTTGTAATTTTTTCTCTCAGAAACTCTGACCTTTTCCCTTATCATTTTGCTTATATCCTCCAATAAGAATATAAATATAAATGGATTTCTAGGCCTTTGCATTTCTTTTCTCATTTTAAATTACTCCTCCACTTCACCACAAATTGTATATTTGGAGTTCCATTTGTGGCCAAAATGCAATTGTTTAATTGTGCAATATGCAATTTGTAATATAATTATGCTGGCCAAATTATTTCCTGGGCTGCTCAATTACTGTGATTACATTTGTTAAGTTTATAAGCCACATGCTGTTATTCTTCTTTCCCTCTGGCTGGTAAATAGTTTTATTTTGCTTTTAGTTCTTGGGCTCAGGGCTTCAAGTGGGTGTCATAAGAGGAGTGAAATTTGATATCTTGTTTCAACCATTACAGTTCCACTTGTGTTAATGAAGATGGGAGCTGAAGCTGAAAAACCACAAACCACTTTTACTGCTATGCATCCACTCCACACTTAGAAAGAGAGATTGATGATAGCACATTTCAAATTCATCTTCCAGAACATTCCATCTCAGATGGAGAAAATGGCTAACATTTATTGGGCGTTTTCTGTATGCCAGCACTAGACAAAGTGCTTTACATGTATTTAGATGTTTATCTTCAGAACAAACCTGTGAGGTCTGTACTGTGATTATCACTATGTCTCTACTTCTCAGCCTGGTGTCCCCCAAAAGCACAGCACAACCTGTGACTTGAGCTTGTACACAAGTAGTTTATTTGGAGAAGTGATTCAAGGAAAAAGAGTAAGGACTGAGAAGAGTAAAACAGAGAAGGGTGAAAAGTCAACCTAAGGGTGTGTCCTCTGACCAATCTGCCCTGTAAACAAGAGTTTGTAACTATGAGAACAACTCTGAAGAGCTATGCAGAAAGCACCTTGGAATTACCTAAGACTCTGAGGAGGGGAGTATTTTTCCCTTGGATTCTGTCTCTCTTGGTCATAGCTGTTGCAGGATGCAATGTTTGAGAACAGTGAGTCCTATAGGTCCCCACTAGGCTGCAGCAGAAAACCCCTGAGGCACAAGTAAGACATACCAGGGGGATCTGAGGGGAACTTTCATCCATCACACCTAGAATAGAATACTGAGCCAAGATGCCATGAAGTAGGACACAACAGGTGTATGGTGCGTACTGTTTTGTCTTTTCTCCCTTTTTTATTGACATTAATATTCCTTTAATTCACCAACGCTTTGCAGTTTTATTGATGAATAATTGATACACAAAAGTTCATATATATAATGTATGTGATATGATGAATTTGGGCATATGTATACACCTAAGACATTTATCACCATGTCAAGATAATACATGCATCAATTATCTCCAAAAGTCTCCGTATGTCCCTTAGATTCATGTGTGTGGTAGGAATACAGCATGAAATCTACCTTCTTAACAATTTTTTAAGTACATAGCACCATATTGTTGACAAAAGGCACCACATTTATAGCAGATCTCTAGAACTTATCTTTTTTTCCCATGAGGTATTTTATGTGTATGTATGTGTTATATCCCCAGAAAAAGAATCCCATGATTTTCTCTCCTGTGTGTTTCTGTCTTGCTTCTTCTTGATCCATGATGCCAGCTGAGGTTGTCAGTACAATGAAACCAAACTGACACGATGGGAACAGATTATTCTGCCATTTCTCTAGATCTTTGAGTTGCACATCAAATCTGGGACTGATCACTCCACACTTGTTTATCCTTCCAGTAAGAGTCACAGCAATTTTTCCAGCTCTGTGGTCATCAATGATTTCAAATTTGCCAATGCAACCATGCTTCATCATCACAGTTGGAAACCGGACAATGACTTTGGAGCACGGCCTAATAAGAACCTGGTGTTTGCCTCTCTTTTCAGTGTTGTTGATGCTCTTGAGGGCATCAGCCAGGACATTCATGCTATACCATATGGCAGCACAGAAAGATGGAAGAAAGAGCTGGAACTTACCATCTTATGTGACTTTAACTTTGTACCTTCTGAACAACTACCCATTGATTCCTGCCCCCATTCCCTGGCAACGACCATTGTATTTTGTGCTTCTCTTAAGTTTTACTATTTTAGATACTTCCTATAAGTGGAATTATGCAGTTATTTGTCTTTCTTTGTCTGACTTACCTCACTTAAAATATTAGCCTCAAGGATTGTCTGACTTACCTCACTTAAAATATTAGCCTCAAGGATTTTCTATGATCTCACAAGTGGTTCGTGTATTTAAAAGCTGAGTAATAGTCCCTTGTACCACACTTTTTTATCTATTCATCTGTCAGTGGAAATTTGGGTGGCTTTCATATCTTGACTATTGTGATAATGTTTCAATGAACATGGAAGTACAGATGTGTCTTCAAGAATTCGATTTCAGTTCTCTTAGACTGGGATTACTGGATCTCATGATAGTTCTATCTATCTATCATCTATCTATCTATCTATCTATCTATCTATCTATCTATCTATCTGTTTAGTAAGAAGTTTCCACATTGTTTTCCATAGTGGCTGCACAATTTAACATTCCTGTCAACAGTGAACGAAAATTCCAGTATGTTCATTTGTTTTTGTTTGTTTTTAGCGCACGAGAGAAAGATTTTTGCTATGGTGCACATGCACTTACTAGAGAGACAGAGAGACAGAAAGCAAGAACTCACCCCCTCTGGGGAGAGGGCCACGCCACAATCACTTCTCCATTCTCCTCTCAGGATTTTGGGCATGCAAACACATGTGCCTGGGATGAGTATCAGGTCACTGAGTTTGGACCATGTGAGAGTCCATAAATATAACAATTAACCATCCTCTGGTCCTCAATTTCTTCACATTCTAGGTAGTACTTTTATCTTTTTACTTCTTGAAAATAGCCATTCTAACCCATTTGAGGTGTTAATTCATTGTGGTTTTGATTTGCATTTCTTTAATATACCTTTTCACATACTTTTTGAGCAACTTTTCATGTACTTGCCTATTTCTATATCTTCTTTCAAAACATTTCTTCAAGTTCTTTGTTCATTTTTATATCAGGCTATTTGTTTTCTTACTATTGAGTTTTTGACTTCCTTACATATTTTGGTTATTAATGCCTTATGAGATATATGGTCTGCAAATATTTTCTCCCAACCATGGAGTTTTATTTTTCTTTTTTAAAATTTATTTTTAATTAATTAATTTACATTCATTCACTGAGCATCTTCACAGCATACAAAATATGATTTCCCATCCAAAATATACTGCATTAATCATACATATTATCGTCAATAATTTTCCATTTCTAATTTCATATATGTGTGTGTGTGTGTGTGTGTATAAATATATATCCCCCTATTTCTCACCCTCTGCCATTTCCCACCCTTCTCCCACACTATCTCAGGTGTCTACAGTCATTTTCCATTCCTTTTTTTCCCCCACATTTTATTAATTCACAAAAAAATCTTAAGTAATCTAAATACTTTCAACAGCAAGTTCATTGATATATACATATCTGTGAATATATGTCTGACTTTAGGCATGAAACTCTGAGTAGAATGAATATACTATAAAATTGCACCTAGCTGATGCTATACAGCTTACTATGGTCATTAAATAGGTATTTTTAATATATTTTTTTAATTTCAACGAAAGCAGTTTTTTCATTTTAATAAATCAAAGAAATGCTAAGAAACTTTGATTAAAACTTAAAGCCAGGAAACAGGTTAGGATTCTGTTCAAATAGTAGGTACATGAACCTATTGGAAGTTCAAGATAATACAAAAATCCTTAAAACTGGAAAACAAAGCCTAGAAGAAAATCAGCAATGTTTTAGTCAAAAGTCATAAAATTCTATTTCACCAGTTCACCCTTATGTACTTTACCTTCTGCTGTGGTCCAATCTTCCCAATTTAATGCTGGGTTATGATATTCAACTCCACACTTGTCCCTACAATTAAGTTGGCCATTTTCTTAATTTTTGAACTCTTATTTCTATGTGTCTATATTTAATTTTCCTGGTATAGCACTCCCTTCAGAACTTCTTGGGGAGCTGGTCTGGTGTTGGTAAATTCAGATATTGTTTATCTGAGAATGTTCTTGTCTTTTCTTCCCATAGGAAGGGTAATACTGCTAGGTACAGTACTCTTGGTTTTCCCTTAACACTTTGAATATATTTTCCCATTCTTTCCTCGCTCGCATTGTTTCCACTGAGAAGTCAGCTCTTAGCCTGGTGGGATATCCTTTGTAGGTAACTTGATGTTTCTCTCTTGCCAATCTTAGTATCTTGTCTTTATCTGTGATTTTGGTCAATCTGGTTATCATGTGTCTTGGAGAAGATCTTCTTGGGTTGATTCAATTTGGGGTCCTTTGTATTTCTCGGAATTGGATCTTTGAATGCTTCTCTAGGTTTGGAAAGTTTTCTTTCAGGATTTTGTGGAATAAGATTATCAATGCCCTATGGGTCTCTTCACCTTCTGAGATACCAATTATCCTGATGTTTGGACATTTGATGGTATCTACTACTTCTCATATATTATTCTCATTTTTTGTCAATTTTCTCATTCTGTTGTTTCCTTTACTATACAGATGCTCTTTGATTTGATGTAGTACCCTTTTTCCATTTTTTACTTTTGTTGCCAATGTGTTTGTCACATCCATGAAATCACTGCGTAAGACCAATGTCATGAAACCCTTCCTTAATGTTATCTTCTAAGAGTTTTATAGTTTCAGGTCTTACCTAAGCTTTTAGTCAATTTTGAGTTAATTTTTTGTATGGTATAAGTTGGGAATCAAACTTTATCCTTTTGTGTGTAAATACCCAGTTTTTTCAACACCATTTGTTGAAAAATCTATTCTCTCCCCATTGTGTATTTTTGGCATCCTCACCAAATGTGAATTGATTATACATGCTTGGATTTATTACTGGTCTCTCTGTATTTTTTTTACATTGGTCTATATGGCTGTCTTTATTCCAGTACAGTATTGTTTTATTTACTGTGGTTTTGTAATATATTTTGAAACCAGGTAGCTTGATGTTTCCAGGTTTGTTTTTATTTCCTCAGAATGCTTTGTTTATTCTGGATCTTGTTTCAAATGATTTTTATTAATATTTTTCTATTTTTACTTCTCAATAGATATAGCATTGAATCTATAGATCATTCTGGATATTATAGACACTTTAAAAATACTAAATCTTCTAATCTATGAATATGGAATGGCTTTCCATTTATTTGTATCTTTAATTTTTTTTTTCCCTTAATGTTTTGTAGTTGTCAGTGTACAAGTCTTCCACCTCCTTGGTTAAGTTTATGCCTAAGCATTTCATTCTTTCTGATGCTATTATTAATTGGATTATTCCTTAATAAAGATAGTTCATTATTAGTATATAGAAGCATATATGCATATTGCTAGCTATAAGATCATTCCATTTGCAAGTAGATAACTTTATTTCTTCCTTTTTAACTTGAATCTCTTTTTTTCCATTTTTCTTATCTATTTGCTCTGGCTAGAAGTTCTATTAATACGTTGATTAGAAATGGCAAGAGTGGGCATTCTTCTCTTTTTCCTGATTTTAGAGGAAAAGCTTTCATTTTTCACTGTCGAGTGTAATGTTAAGCTGTGGACTTGTCATGTCAGACCTTTACTATGTCGTGGTACATGCCTCTGTATTTGTTGAGTGTTTTTATCATGAAAGGATGTTGAGGTTTGCCATATGCTTTTTCCTTCTCTATTTATATTATTGTGTAATATTTTCCCTTCGTTCTGTTAATACAGTATATCACATTCATTGCATATATCGAAGAGTCCGCATCTCAGAGGTAAAAATCTCACTCCTTCATGGTGTATAATTGCTTCATGTACTTCAAATGCAGTTTGCTAATAATTGATTGAGAATATTTTGCATTTATATTTATTGGAGAAACTATTTTACAATTTTTTCTCTTATACTGTCTTTATCTGGCTTTAATATCACACTGTTTTTCAAATAAGAGAATGCAGGCTTGGGGAGGTTGCCCAAAGATACAGAATTAGTATCTGCTAAAGTAAATGATTTTATATCATACTGCAACCTGTATTCACTTTGTATAGCTGCAGTAACAAATCACCACACAAACTTGGTAGCATCTAGCAAATTTATTCCTTCACTGGGCTGGTTCTGTGGTCTGGTGGTTAAAGCAGCCAGGTTCCACCTGGCCAACTATGTGGTTCCAGTGCTGGACCTAGTCGTTTGAGAAATATGCTAGGTGCATGTGTGTGCATACCTAAAATCCTGAAAGGAGGGAGAAATGGAGAAGACGAGATTAGAGTATACCCATCCCCTATGGGAGGTCCTTTCTCCTCTCCCTCTTCCTGTTTCTCTCTCTCTCTTTCTGGTGCATACACGCACCCTCTAGAAAAACAAAAATTATTTACAACTGTGGAGGGTAGATATAGGTCTGAAATCAAAGTTCCAGCCCGGCCATGCTCCCTTTGAAGTCTTTAGAGAATAATCTTCTAGTTTCTGGTGATTCTTTCTTATCTTTTGCATTTCTTGCCTTGTGAGACAGTATTTAAAATATTTTAATTTTTCATTCATATTTTTCTTGTATTCATTGAACATTAGAAATGTTTAAATATCCCTTACCTACCGGAATCGGGTATTAACTGTTCTCTTTTTTAAAAGTCTCTGTATTCTATCTGCTCCAGCTTTCTCATAGTCTCTTCAGGAAGCAAACTCTACTGATCAGGAAACATTGTAACACACCATATTTTACTACTAATCCAATCCTAGCCAGAGTTGACTTTGAACCACAGTTACTCTAACAGTCATTGAAGCCACTACCTAGAACAGACAGGCATACATTGGAGAAGCACCCAGACCTTCACACTGCAGTCATCAATCTGAGAAAAATCTTTTTTTGTCAGGTTCTGGTATGTTTGGCTGCTTTAAGAAATTGACATGAGTTCTGCTAGCATCATTAGGCATGTCAGATTTGATCATGTTTTGTTTGACCAAGTTTCTGTTCTGGTTGAGTGAAAGAGATTCAATGTTAAAAGTATTTTATGTAGCTATGATTAGACACTGTTTCTTAACCTTTGTATATATTACATTTCATCTCATAACACCCCTGTGAAGAGAATTAATTTTATCAAGAAACTGAACTTCCAAAAGATAAGTAATTCACACAAATTCATAGCCAATTAGTTAAAGACATGCAGGTTGACACAAGTTTTTTTTTCTTTTTTTTTTATTGTTATTATTTCTTTTTTGGGGGGGAGGAGAGGTTTTTGTTATAGATCGTGTGCGCTCACCAGACAGACAGAGACAGAGAGACAGAAAGCAAGAAATCACCCCCCAGGGGGGATGGCCACTCTGCAATCCCTTCTCCTCCATTCTCCTCTCAGGATCTTGGGCACACACGCACACACGCTTGCTGTGAGTTTGAAGCCACCGGGTTCGGGACTCGAACCACGGTCAACTACATGGAAGTCCAGCGACATAGCCATTATGCTAACTGCTGGTCCCAATTGTTATTATTTCTTATTTACACTTAATTGTTTTATAGATAGATAGATAGATAGATATTCCACAATATTTTTTAAGTATGCATGCAGTACATGACAATCAAATCAAAAGCATTACCATATACATCATTTTCAACAGCAAACTTTACTTTCTTATGTCTGTTAAGTATTTCTTCCATGAGCCCTTTTCCCTCACCTTTTTTTTCCACCTCCTTTCCATACAATTTCTGGTACCTACACCTTGTCCTCCTTTCTGCTCTATTTTTGATCCTTCAATTTCTGCCAGAGAGTGCAGATATTTGGTATACACTGAATAGGGAAACACAGTGTTCATCTTTCATAGTCTGACTTACTTTGCTTAGCCTTAAATCTATATCATTCACTTTGTATCAAATTATAAGATCTCATTGAAACTTATGGCTGAGTAATATTCCATAGTGTACTTATGCCACACCAGATATTTATGAGAAAATTTGCCAGTATTGGCCTAGTTTTAATCTTGCCCACAGACATTAAACGCCTTCAGTCATGTCATTGCAGCTCACTTTTCCTACTTTAAAAACATTTATATAAACAAACATAGAAAATTATGAACCCATGTAATATTAGCTTTCAACCCTCAATCAATTTTCTTCTATACTAAGCACCTTGCAAAAGGGCATCTTCAAAAGGTTCATAAAAAAATGCCTATTATAGGGACCAGCAGTTAGCATAATGGCTATGTCACTGGATTTCCACGTGGTTGACTGCGGTTCGAGTCCAAGACCCGGTGGCTTAAACTCATGCCAGGTGCATGTGTGTGCGTGCCCAAGATCCCAAGAGGAGAATGGAGGAGAAGGGATTGCAGTGTGGCCACCCCCCCGGGGGGGGATTTCTCGCTTTCTGTCTCTCTCTGTCTGTCTGGCGAGCGCATGTGCCCTAGAGCACAACCCTCCCCAAAAAAGGAAAAAAAAAGAAAAAAAAAAAATGCTTTTATTAAAAAAAAAAAAAAACTGTGCAGATTTTTAAATTGTTGACACCAAAATATACATATGTTAACTCCATTTTATCACAAAATTTTTGAAGTACCTTCATATAAGTGAAGCTGAAATTATTTTGCCTTGTATAACAGAATCAAAATTCAGAAAGTTTAAATTACTTTCCCAATTAGATCACAAAAGTGACAAAGATCCAACCCAACTCTTACTTCCTGTAAAGGCTGTTTCCTCAACTATATAATATATCACTTCTCCACATTAAAACTTCAAACAAAACAATGTAAGGACTCAAAGTTAAGGTTCATTTCAAATAAGGATATTGGATAAGACTTCTTGCAGAGTTAATATTTGAGATAAGTTCTTAACGTATAAGCAATAGCTAACAAATGGTAAGAGGAATCCAAATAGCCACTCATTTATCCATCATTCAATATGTAGTTTATAAATCACATACTTGGTATCAGATACCATGCTGGTGGTGACTGAATGAACATGATGGCCATGGTGTCTGCTTTTGTAAAGCTTAAGGTCCACTGGGAAATAAATAAACTCTTGACCTTTGTCAGTAACAAATGTTATGAGCACACTGTAGGGCACAAAACGTAGAAAGAGAACCTTACTTAGTGCAGTCAAGGAAGGTCTCTCTGTGGAAATTACATGAAAAATGAGCCCTATGTTTGAAAAGGAACCAACTTCCCAAGAGTCAAGGGAAGATCATTCCAATCAGAGGAACCTATGTGAACCCCTTGAGTGAAGAAAGAATTTCAGTGCTGGGGACTTGTTGGATGAGAAAAAAAAAAGGTCCACAGGAGCTAGGAGGCAACCACGAGGCAGATCTCATGGAACATTACAGACCATTTTCAGGAATTTAAATTTCATTCACAGGACAGTGGAATACTATTACAGTGTTTCACTAGCAGAATGAAATTTCCCAACTTATGTTTCTAAACTGTCAATTTGGCTACTCTTCACAAAGCAGATGTAGGAGGACTAGTTAAGAGGCTATATCCATACTCCAAGCAAAAAAGACAAGAGGATGGGCAAGAGTGATGTTGTGGAGATGGTGAGAAGGAGAGCGAAAATTTGAGAATAAAGTTGACAGTTTGTGCTGATGAATTGAATATGAGTGAGGGAGCAAAGAAAATGGAACAAAATGAAGGATAATGCCCAGCTTTCTGCCTTGGACAATGAAGTGAAAAGGAGTGCCATTCACTAAGATGGAGAATTCTGCAATGGGGATAAGAGAAATGGAATGAGTGAGGCAAATGCAAGTTGACTTGTGAGTCTGAGGAGATTTGTTACTATAGGCCAAGAAACTATGAATGAAAATAGGTCATAGCACTTTGTGTCAAATAAGAAAACTGTGGCTGAGTTTTCTACTTCCAGTGCCAACTTTCCATTTGACTTCCAAGTCAACCCCATCCAGTTTACACCTTCATTCAATATGCTTTCCTTAAGGCCAAGATCAACTCTGCAGATAACAAATAAATAAAATGATAACAACACAGTTAACTCAAATTCTGCATGGTGAATGAACATGTTTGATGGTAGTGGGGGAAAACTAGAGGAGGCAGCAATACTTTCCATAGTAGAAATCTCTCTACAGGCAGTAACCTGTAGACTGGCTCTGAAAACAAGTAGGGAATTACTGCAGGGACAAGGCAAGGCATAGTATTCAAGGTAAAGTAGAGTACAGACAAAAGATGGGTACACAATGGTGCATGACACATTCAGGAAAGAGTTAGCAGTTCTAAGAGGGAGAAATTTAGGTTGTATTGGGGTTAGATCACAAGAAACCATTGAGTATCATTGTATCTATACTATCAATAACTAACAAAACGTACCACCACACTTAACATATGAGGGGACTTCAAAACTTTCATAGAATAACTGAAGTAAAATATGAGTTTATTTTGATGCAAAAGCATTTTGACATCCATGCATAGCTTGTTCATAATATGAATTTTCTATGAAGTTTTTGAAAACCTTTCATCCATATCACATCACTCTTACTCTCACTCTCACTCTCTCTCTCTCTCTCTTTCTCTCTTTCTCTCTCTCTCTCTTTCCTACACACATATAATTTTGTAATGCTGTTTTCCATATTCATGTTGCAAATTCTTCCACATCTGCACCTGGAGGAAGTTAGAAGTGGGAGAGAAGGTTACCTAGATAAGTGGTTCCCAGACACACAAAAGATAGCTCTGAACAGGTGGGCCTCAGTAACAGCAAATTTTGCAGCTCAGAGAATTTCTTCTCCATTTCCATCAAGACCACCCAGCCACTAGAGTCTACCTCTTTATCATCCTATTATCATTGCTAGATTCATCTTCTGAGAAAAATAAAGTGCATACCACATCCTTCTCAATGACAATCTTCCTTTAGTTTTCCAAATCTATCAAGGAACTCACTGCTCTCAATAACCACAGAGCCCACCAGAGCATAAATCACTATAAGGGGGAAATTCCTTTTTTAAATTTTTAAGAGGAAATGAAAACACATGAGCAGAGGAATCATAAATACGTCCACCTGGAGATGACTCACATAACATTCATTGATACAAGCAACATAGTTGATAGTTTTTGTCCTAGTGATTTGGGTTGTTGGCTTGGGAGAGAATGCCTAACAATACCATCATTTAATATGTTTGTTGTTTTGAAAGATGGCATGTGGGAAGAAGCCTGAGCCAGGTGGTTGCACTATGTTTACACCTTGCTGCTGTTGTTCCTTCATCATCAAAAGTGACACTACTAGTGATAACTACTATCATCTGGTACAGGTGTGAGTAAAAGACAGATTGGAAGCCAATAGTCCCCGTGCTCACTGCGTGCTCATAAAGACGGAACTTTGATTTGTGACTCTGATAGCAATTACTGTCTAGAGCGGCACAGTGCTGCATAACTTTGTGCAATGACAGAAATGTTCTCTCTCGGCACTATCCCATTGGGTAACTATGAGCCACATGCGGCTGTTGAGCACTTACATTGTGGCTAGTGCAACTGAGGAACTAATTTTTAAATTTTATTTAGCTCTAATTAGTTTACATTTGAACAGTCATACTTAGCTAATGCTATCAGAGTGAACAGTACCATTCTACACCTACTGAGTTGAAGGTCTTCTCCCCTCATCCTGAGTCTTCTCTTTGTGTTCTGTGGGTGGTTGTACTAGCCTCCTGAGACAGCCATACCACAAACCGGGTGGCATAAAACAACAGAAATACATTCTTTCATACTTGCAGAGGCCAAAAATCCGAAGTCAAGTCTTCTGGGTTGGTTCTTTCGGGAGACATTGAGTGGGAATTTGTTCCATGCTTAGCACCTAGCTTCTAGCAGCTGCCAGCAATCCCTGGTGTTCTTTGGCTACGAGATGCATCATGCCTCTCTTTTCACATCACTGGGTCCCTATGTTTCTATGTCTCAATCTCCCTTTTCTTTCTCTTACAAAGGCCTAGTCTTATATTTAGGTTCTATCCTACATCCACACCAATCTCATGTTGAGATTTTTAACTTAATTACATCTACAAATACTGTATTTCCCAATGAGGTCATATTCACAATTACCAGGTTTTAAGGTTTAGACATATTTTTTGTGGGGAGACATAATTCAATTCCCTGCATATTTTTCCACAAACTGGCTATGGATTTGTATAGACTTAGGCTTGTGCAAGGAAACAAATCACTTTCCTAAACAACAGTTCAAGTATTTATCTTCATGACATCCCAAGCCACTCACCTACCTCTTTTCCCCAACCTAATCTCCTCTTCCTGTTGTAGATGTCATTTCTTGAGCCATTTCAACTTTTTTCTATTTAGTCAACTGCTAACATTTTTAGATGTTTTATAATACATATTAGGGGTGACTCTTTTCTTGGAACTGGACTTAATTTTTGTTCTTTAAAAAGAAGCAATGCAACAGATGTCTTGGAATAAATACTATGAAAGCATTCAAAGAGTTTCTCTACTGCCCTTTCTGAGTTCTTTAATTGGAAAAATATTAAACTATATATAGATAGTACTCAGTTTTGTTTCAGCCATCTGCCTATGAGATTTCTTTTCTCAGGTGTATGAGGACATATGGATACTTCCCACCACCTTTAGTGAAGAGAAGCAGCTTCAGACATTGGAAACTGTGACACAAGACAATAAAGTTGCCCTAACTCCATTCTTCACTCCCTTGGGGTAGAAGTAGTTGACAAGCTAAGATTCAGCACTCTGTTATTTCATTTGAGATGGGTTTAATAGGCAGTTGGCTCTATTCTATCTAGCAACTCTATATTTAGCAAGCTGGCACAATTTTTAGACAGAGATTTCTCATAAGAACTTGGCAAACATTCCATGTTTCCTTTTCCGCAATATGGAGAATTTATACTTCTGACAAAATTGCTCACACATCTTATAACTTGCTTAGTAGTCACACTTTGTTAATCTTACTATATTTTTCCCAAAGTAAAAGGAGAAATAATTAACTATATAATATTGAAGCTTGGTGAGGAGAATTTAACCACAGTTCTCCCAAAAGACCAAGGTTTGTCAAGTCTTCCTGTATGGAGTCTCTCACACTCACAGCTTCCCATCTAGCCTCCCACCCATCTTTGAATCATAGCCTCATTCCCTCCCAGTAATACCATAATTGAATACTTCAGAGTTTCACTTTTTAATTCATTCATCTGCCACTCTACAAAGTTCATCTTGTAAAACACAAAGATGGTTAAACATTAGCATTGTGGAGGGAGTGGTGACTGATATATTATTTGTTCCCCATGTTGCTTTATACTTGACATATTTCTTAACTAAAGATTTTTAAATAGTTGATAAATATTATAGTGAGTCTCAAATATAAGTTTTAGAAAACTAAATACATTCCAAATAATAAAGAAATTATATTGATAAATAAAATACTATTTACTTGAAATTGTTAATAAAAATGTATAGTTCCCCCAAATTCCAAACACCTTTGCCCAACATTTAAGATTCTATACCCCTGGGTCAGCAGGTGGCAAGATGGTGTAGGTGCTGGATCCTACATGGCCCACTGTGCAGTTGAGTACAGAACCTGGCAGCTTGAGAAACATACTGGGTGCACGTGTGTGAGCACATGCATACATGCCCAAAATCCCAAGAAGAAAATGGAGAAGGGATTGCAATATGACCAACCATCTTGGAGGGTGATTTCTCACTTTGCCTCTCTCTGTCAGTCTCTCTCACAAAAAAAAAAAAAAAAGATAAAAAAGTCAGTAACCTCACTTTTCTTTATGAGTTCATCTCTTCCCTCTCTACACAAACATTAGTATTTTTGAGTTATCACTTGTTGGGTGCCAAGAGCACTCACACTGTATCTTATTTTATTTCCAAAACTGTTCAATGAGATTCATGGTTTTTTTCCCCCATTTTGCAGGTGAGGAAACTGAGACTGAGAAATGTACAGAGACTTTTTGTCCAAAACCACACAATAGATAAGTAGCAGGACAAGAATTTGAACTCATGTTTGTTTGGCATCAAAGTCTACTTTAACCTAATCAACATATTTGGCACAATGGTAATATTTAAAAAGTGAAGGTTATTGTTAGATGTAATCAGGTATAATCATGATCTGTTCTGTTCTGCCCTCCTGCCTCTCTGCTTTGAAAGGTTCTGCTTTGTGAGTGATTCTGGCTGTTATTGCTACCTAACAAATTACCTATCCTAAGACCTCGTTGTTTAAAACAATGATTTTATTATCCTCATGAATTCTGCGCCACAAATTCAGACAGAACAATGGACATGATTGTGGAGAGTGTGGGGATTAGCTCATGACTAGAGTCGTGTCTTTCCACAATGTCAAAGCTTTATTCTCATCGAGTGTCCTAACACAGAAGCCAGCAGAGCAGGTTAAAGGACAGGGCGATGTGAGCCTGCTCAATGCCAGTATTCGTACCACACCACGAAGGGGCTCTATGCCAAAAGTTTGACTGGAAGCCTCACAAGAATGGGTCCACCGTGGGAGACGAGAGCTCTCACAAGAAGTTTTCCAGTGACATAGCACAGCACAGATCTACAGTCAAGCGTCCCTGAGACAGTGCAGGTGCTCAAGGCCAGTCTAATTCTGCCAGGCAGGTTCCCAATGATTTCAGCCTCAGAGCGGTGGCATCTTCTATAGTAGGTGCTCAAGCACAGCAGCTGCTCCAGTTCATGCCCGAGAATGCCCCAGAGCAGAACGGCATTGAGCTGTCTGAGAATCTGGTTTATATCCCCCTTTACCAAGGCCTTATCCTGTGCCATGTGTTTTTATCCAACCAGGTGGGCTTACTGTGGCTTGTTCAGCTTGTTATGGCGATAGTAGTTTCTCTGAGTGATTTAGGCAGGCTGTTTACCAACATTAGCAAAAGTATCCAGGTGGTTTACAAATGTCCATGAAAGCAGCTGGGTGTGATCCTTGACATAAGTAAGGCCATTTTGAGCAGTGGTCTAACGATGGTTTTCTGTGTCCCATGACTCTGAGAGTCTTAGCTGAGAGGATTCAAAAGCTGTGGATGACTTGATAACTGGAGGATAGAATCATCTGAAAGTGCAACTTAGTGTCCCAGCTGACTCACTAACAAGACTGTCCTCCATTGATGAGACTGTTGACTGGAGTACCTTCTCCTGGCCTCTTCAGCAGGGCTGTCTTGGAGTAACTGGAGCTCTCACTTGGAGACTAGCCTTTTCTAGAATGGACATCCCAGGAGAATCAGGCAGGTGCTGCACATTTTTTCCCCCTAGCTTGGCTTCTAATAGCACATAGTGTTCCTTTCACTGCATTCTACTGATAAATAGAGCATCACTCAGTCTAGCTCAAGTGAAAGGTAAGGGCCATAGATTCTACCTCTTGATGGGAGAGGCATAAAATAATTTTATGACATAGTTTAAAATCACAACATCAATATTAGCTGTAATGAAAGGACTATTTCAGTGAGAGGCTGAATATCTATTCCTGGAACCCAGGTATTGGAAAGATCATCTACATGGATGCTGAAGTCATCCACATGGTGTAGAAAAAAAAAAAGAAAGAAAAAAGCCTGTGGCCAGTTGCCAGAAGCTTCAGAAGAGGGATGTGAAGGAATTACCCAGGAGGCTGGTAAACCACATAGAAGGGTGAAGAGAGTCATGGTTATGTGGTATTTATTATTAGACATAATCAGGTATAATCACAATCAGTTTCTCCTCAAAGGAGAAGGGATTTCTTTCTCACACTAATAGAAAATTAGTAGTCTACCCAAGCAATGGGCATTTAAGATAATGCCATCCTTACTTCTAATCCCTATGACATTTGGAGAATGGAGAAAGACACAATTCTCCAAACAGGCTGCAACAGAATCAGTGCCCTCTGAGAGTCAACATTTAGGTCAAAGAGATGAGAATGTTTTGTGATGACATCAGAATTATTTACAATGGAACCCATAATCCAGAGGTTTTGGTAAACAGAATAAGGAGGGAAAAATGAGTAAGAGGAAGTGTTACAGAAAATAAAAGTTATCAATGTTTCTTAGCACAAGTAAAAGAAAGTAACATAGAATTAAACCAGAAGGATATTTATTGTTATGTAACAAGAAGTCTAGACAGAGATTGGTCCTGGGTACCTTTGATTGTACCAATCTCTCATCTACCATGCATCATCAGTGTCTTCCCTCATGGTACAGATAAGTTTGCCCCAGTTCCAAGAGTCATATTCTCTCACATTATCATCTACCTTTTGAACAAAATGGAAATAAGCAAAAGGACCTTCTCCTCATTTTTTTGCTCATTTTCTTTTTTTAATCAGGAGAGAAAGTTTTCCCTAAGCCTTTAGCTGACTTCTGTTCAATTTCATCATTATACTCTCATCCCTATACCAATCATTGGCTTAACCCAATCACAATTCATCACCTATAGCAACAATCTCTAAAAAGAAAAAAATAAATAAAAGAAAGAAAGAAAAAGAAAGAAAGAAAGAAAGAAAGAAAGAAAGAAAGAAAGAAAGAAAGAAAGGCAAAAGAAAAAGGGAAAAAAAAAATAAAGAAACAACCAAAATCATGTCAGTGAGAAGAAGGCAAGGACTACTAGGGACACAAGAAAGGTCAGTGGAGGTGGGAATGAAAAGGCCTAAATTTATGCAGATGTAGAAAGAAGGGTGTGACCTCACTAATCTTCATAGTGCCTCTCAATGCTTAGATCCTTGTCTTCTACCCACAATACCTACCACACCAATACATTTTCATTTACAATGGCTATTTTTTATATATTTTTTTAATCTCCCCAACTAGATTACTGGCACATTAATTACAGAGATCTTGTTTTCCTTTCTATTCCAAATGCTCAGTAAATATTTGAGGATGAAAGCAATGCCTAGCACTTTTAAAAGCTCACGTTATTCTTTGTGAGACCAATCTGGTTTTCTCTCAGTAGCTCCCCAAAGTGAGAGATGAAAAGAAAAAGCAATCATTGTTTCTCTGTTTACTAAGCACCCACCATGTGCCCCCTGCTATTGTGAAATCTGAGAAAAACGTAAGAGCCATTGGCATAAACAACTGTTCGAAAGAACAAGCAAGCACATGGAACCCCTGTAGCATCTTTTGCCGGGAGCAGCTGTGCCTCCTCCACTGTATTCCAGAAAGATGTGTCCAGACAATGGCCTGTACACATCGGAACAAAAGTTTATTCTTCTTTGTGTGGATTGAGTTGTAAAGAGTGAGTGGATGGCTTAGAGAAGGTGACTGATGGGGGAGCAGCAATGGAAGTGGAACGAAGATATAGCAAGCTGGGAGATTACATTTTTGTGGTGTAAAACAAATCATCACTTTAATTATGCTTACTGTCATTATTCAAGGGGTGTTTTTTTAGTTATAGTTGCCATACTTTTTAAAACCTTAAAAACACACTGGGTACAGGTGCATACCTGTTCAAAATCCTGAGAAGAGAATGGAGAAGGGATTATGGTGTGTCTATCTACCCTGGGGGCGGGGGGGGGTGCTTTCTCTCTTTCTTTCTCTCTCTCCCTTCCTCCAGTGAACATGTGTCCCTTTTAACAATTCTTAAAAAAAATATTAATTTGAGCTAAGATTTTTATCTTCTCCACTTCTTCAGTGTGGACTAACTTCAGGCTAGAAGCCTTCAGTAGGAAATCAGTGAAGTGTGCATGAGTGTATGGAAGGTGGTGGTAGTTGTGATTGGCCTCTTACCTATTTCTCTGCTTGTTAGGTAATTTCTGACATTTCCAGAATTGGAGTGGCTAAGGTGGAAGAAAAAGTTTTGAATTAATACCAGAATTTGCTTCATCTGGGCTTTCCAGAAGATAAAGGCTGTTTTGTTGCTGTTGTTGTCTTGTTGCTGTTGTTGTCTTGTTGCTGTTCTTTTATGGATGTATTTGTGTGCTTTTTGGGAGGAATTCCATCAGTTTTGACCTCTGACTTAAGCTTGTTTTCTTCCTTTCTTGTGTTTTCTTTTCTTTCTTTCTTTCTTTCTTTCTTTTTTTTTTTTTTTTTTTTTTTTTTTTTTTTTTTTTTTTTTGCGAAAGGTTTTTGCCTTAGGGTGCATGAGCTCACTGAAGAGAGAGGCAGAGAAAGTCAGAGGGAAAGTGAAAAATCACCCCTCGGGGGAACGGCCATGCCATAATCCCTTCTTCTCCATTCTCCTCCCAGTATATTGAGCACACATGCACAGGTACCTGGCATGATTTTCATACTTAGGGTCTTCCTTTCTTCTAAGTAGGCAGATTCGAGATGATCTCACACCTCCCTTTTGTACAGTCCTCATTGTCTTAATAAACTTTGGGTCTACTTGATGTTTTGATGAAGCCACCTCTAGCCTCAGCTATAAGTCAGGAATCAACTCCCTGACTCACAGTGATAACAAACACAAATGTCACAGTTGTAACAAATAGCTTCATGGAAGCACCTTTGAGTTGGCTGCAAGTTAACATTACAGCTTTTGCCAAAGAAATGTCCTGCTCAAATATCCCCCCTCTCTGCATTCTGATATAGTTTGTTGCTATCTTCTTTGTAATTCTCTATTCAGCACTTTGTTTAATCCTCACTTTGGTCTCTAGTATCTATTATGTTGAAATTCAAGATGAAACTGCAGCAGGAAGAGTGCCATTCTAATCTGCTATTTCAGGCTCATAAATGTGTAGCATGAGATCACATTAGCCATCTTATTCTTTCAATCCAAAGTAAATGTATTCTTCACTACACCCCTGTGTCAGACCACCAGTGTTCTTCAAAATCTGTTCTTTCTTTCTTTTTAGTAAGAGTTTTATCTTGTCCAATCACTTTCAGCTGGATGATGCATTTTTTCAGCCTCCCTTGCTGTTAAGCATGACCCTGTTATTAAGTTATCACCAACAGGAGTTGAGTAGAATTCAAGTGTATCATTCCAGGCACTTAAGAAAAAATCATAAGGTTTAATTTCAGATAAAATAGGGTAAGCATGCCCCATGCTATCTCTCCTACTGATTACAACTAAAATCGCTAAGCAAAATACAAGAAGCAACCATCGGAGGACTCTGAAAAGTGAGTAAGAACAGGAAGAGTGTATATGGAGAGTAAGACTTGAAAGTAACTAAGCAATAATGGTGGCAGTGGTTTGTTGAATTTCGATGCCTCTGATGTATGTTGGGCTCTGGGGCAGCCCGAAAGTAGAACTGCAAAGAGGAAGCTCTGTAACCAAACCTCTGAAGCTTTTGCATGGGCTACTACTAAGTATGTCTGTCCCATATAACATGCATGCAGATAGCTGTTTAAACTCAGCAAGACCCTGTGTACTTAGTCTTGTTAAAAGAAGCTTGTCCTCCAAACCAGCCTGGATTCTGTCATCCAATATATTTGCCATTCCTCCTAACCTGTTGTCATCTGAAAATATAATATTGATAAGACATTGATAAACACATTGATTAAGACCAGGTAGAGAGCCACAGGATATTTTGAAAAGAAAGAATGGAGAATATTTATCAAAATATAGAGAACCTATTAAAATTTTTGAGTGGAAAAATCAGCTGAGCTTATATCTAAGCTGATCGCAATCATTTTAATTGTTAAGCAAATCATTAATACATCTAATTATGTCAGGTTTAGATTATTTTTCTCCATTGATCCATAAGAAAATATTGGGAGATTTTTTTCATCAGTGACTTGCTAAAATGCAAATGTGCCCTGTTCTGACATCTCTATCATTCTACTTTTCAACAAGACAAATAAGACATAAATTTAATTCACACAACTTATTTTTAGTTTATTTATATTTGGTCTTGGTAGTAAATTCCTCCAGTAGGCAGACACAGACCATAATGATCAACTCTAAAATTCTGTTCAGAAGCAAGTAGACCAAACCAAAGTTTATCCTATTTTGAAAATCAGTATGATTTTTTTCATGCCCATATTTTTGTGTAACATCTTTTCTTATCCTTAATTCTTCTTCTTCTTTTATTTTAAGAGAATAACAACAACAACAACAACAAAAACATTAGAAACAGAGTCTACAGGGTGATGTGAATGTTGAAAAAAAGAAAGGAGTCCACGAGGGATCCAAAATTGCAAGTTTTGCCCCACTCTCCCAGAAAAGTCTTGAAGCTAGAATTGACATTTTCTGAGCTCAAGACAATGGTGGAAGAGATTTAATTAGAGGGCATTTTAATTTTGAAAGATTTATTGTATATCCAGATGGAGATGATGAATAGGAAAGACTTGGAAAATGTCTAGGCTGGAGATAGAAACCTGGGAGTTATAAAAATAGAAGTTATGGGACCAGCAGGTGGTGTAATGGCTGTGTCACTGGACTCCCATGTAGTCTATCGTAGTTCGAGTCCCCGACCCAGTGGCTTAAACTTAACACTGGACACGTGTGTGTACATGCCCAAGATCCTGAGAGGAAAATGGAGGAGAAGAGATTGTGGCATGGCCATATCCCCCTGGGAGGTGATTTCTTGCTTTCTGTCTCTCTCTGCCTTTCTGGTGAGTGCACACGCCCTATAGCAAAAACCTCTCCAAAAATAACAAAAAAGGAAAAGTTAAAACCATGAAGCTCTATGAAATCACCAAGGATCCTACGTGGTCAATCATGATTCAAATCCCACCCCAACAGCTTGAAAAGCATGCTAAATGTGTGTGTGTGTGTGTGTGTGTGTGTGTGTGTGTGTGTGTGTGTTTGCATGAGAGTGTGTACAAACACACCAAAAATCTCAACCAGATAAAGAAATGGAGCAGAAGGGATTGGGGCATGACCATGCCCTACTGGGGAATGTTTTCCTCACTCACCCCAGTCTCTCTTTGGTGACTACATGTGCCCACAGGCAATAAAAATAAAGATTAAGTGATCATGATGATCCCTGTGTGGGAAACAGACAGTGGAAGAGTAGAAGCAATAGGCATAGACATGAGACTATTGCAGTCCTCCAGGCAACAGCTGGTAGAAGCTGTTCAAGAATAGGTGCGTAAAGACAGTGAGAGGTAGATAGGTTGGCTTTGTGTTGTAGAGGTTTGATCTGGATGAATTAGATATGAAAAGTGACTGGGAAAAAAAAGAAAGAAGATAAAAAGAAGAAAGAAAAAGAAAGAAAGAAAGAAAGAGAGAGAGAGAGAGAAAGAAAGAAAGAGAGAGAGAGAGAAAGATAAAGAGAGAGAAAAAGGAAAAGAGAGAGAGAAAAAGAGAAAAAGAAAAAGAAATCACCAATGATTTCTAAGGTTTTGGCCTGAATCATTATGTCATGTTGCTGTTACAAAGATGGAAAAACAACATAGAGGAAATTGACTTGTGGGAACAGTGAAATCTGCAGCTCCAAATGGACTTAATTTGGAAATACCTATCAAGCATTCAACTGGAAATCATTACTAGAAATAGCTATAATAATGATAGCTGACACCTCTATAGTGTTTATGATAAGTCAGGCACAGCTCTAAACACTTTACAAATGTCCATCAACATAGAATATACTTAAATACTTGGGACTAGGTGGGCTCACTTATGGAAAAAAGACAGAGAAGGAAGCTCATGAATAAGGCAAGAACACACTAAGGTTTAATTGGTCACTCAGATGTCCATCTTCCTTGGGTCTCTAGGTAAAAGTTGCTAGTTACAGGCTTTTACATAATAGATCAGAATTCTAAATGCTATTTGTTGACATCTGCACAGACAGCTGCTTACCTCCTATCTCTTGTTCTGTCTTCCAAAGTTGCAGGCATTAGTGAGAGGAATGCATGTAAATACCAGCTGTGTACATAAATCTTTCTGTTTCCTGTCTTAAAAAGAATATTGTCCCTAAGGGCACTTCCCTGGTCTTAGGTTGCTGTTTATTTCTACTTGAACCTCCATCAAAACCCCACTGTTTAGTAAGTAATCTGCTCAATTGGGTACTAGCATTTTCATATATAATTCATGTTTCCTTGACATAGGAAGTAAGGAGGATGTGAACTCCCCTTAAAGAAAAAAAAAAAAAAAGCTGTAACTGACACCATCAGTCCCTGGGGAGACTGAGTTAGGGAGGGTTAGTGGCCAGCTCAGGGAATAGCATCAGCCTCTTGGGAAAACGGCCACATTACTGTGGGAGCAGCAGTTGTGGTTATATAGAAAAACACCTCCTACTTCACAAATTCCAGTGCATAGTATTCTAGGACAAATGTAATAGCACTTACTTGAACCACTCTTAATGATGTGGTCCAAGTGCTTAAATGGGAGGGTGTGTTATCATTTCTTTCGCTATTTTATTATTTGGAGAGATCAGACTTGGATTTTATTTATGATCATCTGCAAGAGACTTAAAAGGGGCTTTGATTCCAAAGTATATACATAAATCGAGGTTTTTTTTTTCTTTTGGAGATGATGAAAGGCTAATATTTTTCTTTTATGTTTCAATACTTAACAGAAGTCCTTCTGAAATTTTTTAAATAGCCGTCTTATTAATTACAAGTGAAAGCTTAAAGAGGATTTAAGAGAAATCAAAATGATCATGTCAGTGACAGTTCTCCGTGAATGATTTCTTATATTGTGCTCCCTTGCATTGCGTATGACCTCTCTCTGTGTGTCTCTCCCTCGCTCTTCCTTTCTCATTGTTTCCAATTTTCAGTCTTTGTCCCATGACATTTCTCTCTCTGATAGCATCATTTCTGACCTCTTCCCTGGGGTTGTCCCGCCAGCTCCTCACCACAGCATCCAGGACGCATCCAACAGGGAAATCATACTGAAAATGAATCTGCACACAAACCTTTGGTTCATCAAGGAGCTAATATAAGTCAGAAAATGTCTCATCTAATTCTCTGGAATCTGTCTTATAATCCACCATAAAATATCAAACTTCTGATTTTAAATCAGAAACCGAAATGAATCCAAGATGTAGATATTTAAATGGAAATCTTTAAGGGTTCTCCCCTCCTGTATAAAATTAATATCTTGATTTTCTGCCAGTTTGGGATATGGATTTCAGATATGCTGATGTGCTGATTTTTTTTTAAATGACTACAGAAATAAACTACCATGGTATGTCTTTATTTGGGGAAATAGCTCCTAATTAGGAAACTGCTTCATTATTATTTATACCATCTTATAAATTAGGTTTGTGCTATGGTTATGGTCTCTTAGCCTAAATATTTTACAAACCCTTCTCTATATATTTAGGTGGAAATATAATATGCAGAGTTACAACACTTTATGTAAAAGCAACTGATCCCCTTGGGTTAGGTATTTTAACATCATAAATAAGTATAAATTTTAAAGCAGATCTAGGAGAACATGCCAGCATAGCTCTATGCTAGTGGAAAGCCCTCAAGGGTATAAACCTTTTATTTTGAAGGAACAATCTAGAATTTCAGAACAGCTGGAGGCCAAAGGCCTAATGGATGAGCCTGGAATGTTTTCACCAGTCCTCAAACTTATCAGGACAAGGCAGCTATGGATTTGGATGTGATTTCACATGAATGGAAGGACTGGCATTTCTCATGAGAATGGTACCTCCCACAGAGAAAACTACTAAGAAACTTTACTATATTTTCATATTATACCTATTTCAGTAATTTCATTTTTTCTAATGATCTGCATTATGATTTTTAAAGCCCATGAGTTGTTTTCTCTTTTAAAAATGGGAGATTTGATATAAAATAGCCCTGGTAGCCCATTCTGAGTCTAAGAAAAATATTGGCCTCCTGCTTCTGCAGGCATACCAGGAAGAAGAGAATTATTCTTACCGAAAGGCCTTCCTACTCCTTGGAGCCCCCTGCAAGTTTGGACCTCTCGCTTACCAGCTTTGCTAGCATTCTAAACTTCTCCTTTATTATACTTGCAATCCATTCATCATTTGGTACTTTTTGTTCAGTGATGTCTTTCCTAATGAACTATTCCAGAAACTTGGGAACTATGTCTGTCTGGTTCACATCTCTTATGTGAGAACACTGTCTGGCATTTAGCCAGTTTTCAACAAGTGCTTGTGGAATGAGGAAGAGGAGGATACCCTTGAATGCCCACACTTTAGAAAGTGAGAATGGAATCACATGAGGAAGGTAGTATAACAACATGTTCAACAATAACAATACCAGCAACCTTCTACTAAGTACTTACTCTGAGCATTATTTGTTTTTGCTTTTGTATTTTCTTTTTTTAATGATACAGTGTGTGTGTACACACAAGAGAGAAAAAGAGAGAGAGAGATGATAACCTTCCACAGGGTCTAGTCCCACTATGATCCCTTCCTCCAGTCCCTTAGTCCATCAGGGAATTTAAGCACTCACATTCATATCTGATGTGTTTCAGGCTTTCTAGGCCAGAAATTCAAATTATAGTTGCCAGGTGGGATCTGTCTTCTCTTGAGTAGCACATTACTGCTGTACCAAGGGGCTGGCCCACTCTGGACATTACAGCATAAAGATGAGAGAATAAGTCCTGCAGGTCAACTGTCTGAACTTGAAACTGGCTGATACCATTTTTCGTGTGTGTGTGTGTGTGTGTGTGTGTGTGTGTGTGTGTGTGTGTTTATTTCTCAGTTTCCCTATCTATTGGGTTGTTGGAAAAGTCATAACCTGTTTATTTTTTTCTATGTTTTTCTATGTAAAAATGCATCATGACTTTCCCAACAACCCAATGTAAAATGAGAATTCTTGTTATTGAGCTTCTTTAGGTCATTATGGGGGTTAACTGAAGGAATCCCTGCCAAAGGTTTAGCACAACATGAGGCCCTAAGTGGATAGAACTGGTTTAGCACCACCACCACGCTGGAGCTCAAAGTGCTCTTTATAGGAATGCTATAAAACAGATGTCACTATATCCACTTTACAGAAAGCAGAGCTGGTGCTCAGCAGGCCCAGACTCTTGCACTAGGCTGCCCAAAGATAAATCTTGGAGCTGAGATTATGCTTGGCTGTGCCTGTCTCTCAATATGTGGTCTTTGCATTATGCTTCACTGGCTCAGAGAGGTATTCATCAACTACCAACTACTACCGGAGTTCAGACCCACTGAAGGACCAGAACAGATTCCCCAGCTGCTGAGAGTCAGGCTTGGCCTCACACAAGAATGGAGGAATGGAGTATGAAGTGGAAAAGTGGAATCTGGCATGGGACTCCAGCTGCCTGGCATACAGGGAGCACAATAACATAAACTCTTGTTCACTGCTGAGGTACGCAGTAGGAGCACACCCACCCAGCCAGGGAGGGCTTTTCCAAAAGATTTCTCCCACCTCTCCCTAGGCTCTAAAAAAGGCCTAGGGACCAATTAAATGCACTGCCAACAAGGTGCCAATTAACTAATAAGTGACTCAAGGAATCAATGAGCTTGGGTTGGATTAATTAAAATAAGAGCAGAAAAGTCTGAAATGCAGTTATTTGCCACTCCAGGAAAAAGCTGGGGAGAATTAGTGAAGTTTCAGGAATAGGGAATGTACATTTACATGTAGTTAAATTATTAAGCAAGACATCTCATAATTCAAACTAAGCTAAGTTGTGGTTGTTTCTGTCTTACGGGCAGTGTGACATTTTCTCCCCAGTTGAATCACTTACTCTTCAACTGTTACTATTGTGCCAAGGGGAAGGTATAAGTGCCAGGTGGCTTTAATGATTCCTACTGTGCAGACCCAGCTCTGTGTCAGAAGGTGATGTTTCTTATAAAAAAAAAAAGTGTGTTATGGAGATAGCCAGAAATGCATTTGTGTTCTGATTCTGCATAGACTAACTTGGGAAGGGCACTTAATCCTACTGAGCCTCAGTTTCTAATAAAGTGGGGATATGATTTAAGAGTGACAGATTTGCAATTAAATTAGATGACATATGAAATACTTATAACAAAGAAACGAGCACTCCCTGACAATATATCTAGCATTTTCAGGCACTTGATCATTAGTAATCATTACTGTGAGCCTATATGGTACAGATTAGAAGCTCCTATTTATAAATGTAGGAAATAAAATTCAGATAGGTTCATGAATTATCAAAATGCACCCCTCCCCCCAGTAAATCGAGAAGTAAATTGAGGAGTTGACATGTGAAATCAGGACTTTCTGACTCCAGAATACTCAAAAGTCTATGGCCCTAGCATCAAGGGAGCTCTTGGCTCTTTCTCACAGCCTAGAGGGAGAAGCTATGCAATATGCTTATCATACAGAGTCTCCCCATTTCCAAGTCCCTCAAACATGGCTCCTTTGAACTCTTCATTTCAATCTTGCTCTTCCTTTTGTCAAAGAACAGCTGGGATGGCCTTCCTGGCACTGTCATCACACGAACAGCATCACTGAGGAAAGAACAACATGCTTGTGTTGAATAAAGCCTTCTTTCCTCTCAACAAGACTTTACTAGGAATTCATTCCATGCTGGTCCCTTCTCACCAGGAATATAGCAAATGACCAAAGTTCCTGCCACCAATGCTTATGTTCCATACAAATAAATAAACAAACATGTATTTGATGGTATATGTATCAGTGAGTATCTAGTGGGAAACAGATGGCACATTCAAAGGATTTAACTTAAGAGAGTTTAGTAAAAGGACCAGTAGTGAAGGTATGAGAGGGATAAAGGAACAACAAAAGATAAAACACACAGACTTCCAACAGCAGGAAGTCATTACCAGCCCCAGTTTAAAGGGGTGGGAAGAGGAAACAGTGACAATAATACCTAAGAGACAAAACAGGGGACAGTCAACAGGAGCTTGAATGTAGAAGAGCCCAACTAAATCTATGACAGTGCAGAGGAGAGGGAAAGGGAAAAATATTTGAACTTCCCTCCCTTTGGTCTCCTACCATTGACTCCCATTGGCCAAATCCAACCAGAAGCCAATGGGCAAAGGAGTCTGGGAATGTAATCTACAAAAGTCAACTTCTATATATACAGAAAGGTTGAAAATTGATCCAGGGGTGGGATGGGACTTTGAGAATAATTGACTTGGATGTCATGGTTATGTGTTAGAGGAAGCTAAAACGGGTGTTATGATTTAGATAATGGTTTGCTCCCAAAGGAGCATGTGTTCTAATTTGGTTCCTAATGTAATGACATTGGGAGGTGGCAAGACCTTTTAAAAAGAAGACCTGCCTTCAATCTGGCAAGGCACCTTGCCAGACAAGATTGGCATGTGAGTTAGTGGACTGAAAGGAAGACCCATCTTCAATGTGGTCAGGCACCAACCAATCAGCTGAGAGCATGGGAGGGATAAGCAGAAGAAATGAAAAAGTCTATTTTCTTTCTGTCTCTCTGCACAAGCTTGCCTTTCTCTGCTCTCTCGGCCATGTGGTGGCATAGGACTGGAGGTCAGCCATATGCTAATCCCATGCTCTTGGATTTCCCAGTCACCAGAACTATAAGCCAAACAAACCTTTATTCTTTATAACTCACCCAGTTTCAAATATTTTTGTTAGCAACACAATAACAAACTAGGATAAATGGAAGAGGGAATGCTGAAGCCAGAGGAGGAAGGATAGTCACTGTCTTACAGAAGTAATGAGATACGATGATATGGTATTTGAGCAGACACTTGATGGAAAGGAATAAGCCAGACTGGAAGTTCTCTGAGGTAGAAGCAAGTCTGGTTTGTCAACTGAGTAGCAAGGAGGCTTGTGAGGTAAAAGCAGAATGCACAAAGAAAAAAAATGGTAGGAAATGAAATCAGAGAAGCAATGGGGGGCTAGGGCATCAAGAGACCTACATGACATATTTTTCTTTTGAAAAATTTTCTTCTACATTTGTTGGGAAGACACAGGACAGTTTTGAATAGAGGAGTAACATAATCTAATTTGCATTATAAAAGGTTCACTAAGACTGGTATTCTTAAGGTCAGACCATAAAGGAAATAAGATAGAGAAGCAAGAAGATCTGTCAGAAAGATAGTGTGATAACCCAAATGAGAAATGATGATGGCATCAAACAGGTTAGTGGTGATGGAGCTGAAAGGTCTAGAACATGTGATGTATTTGAAATTAAGTTGACAAGATTTGAATGAATTGACTGTAGAATAATTGAGAGAAGAGTGAAACAAGATTCTGAGATTTTTGTTGGAGCACTGGAAGATGCCATTACTATACTGAGGGAATAATCAAGAAGCAGTAGTTCAGTTTGGGACATGTTAAGTTTGAGGTTACATAAGCAGTTAGTAGAATTTAGAGGAAATTCTGGCTAGAAATATAAATCTGGGAGTGATGGAAGAATGATGGTGCATTGGATTGGAAAAAGTAGCCACAGATTCTTCGCATCTTCTCCCATGAATAAATGGAGCCCTTTTCTCTACACTTTGCATCTGAGCTGGACTTTTGACTTCCTATAATAGCATGTAAGGGAACCAGCAGTTAGTGTGATGGCTATGTCGCTGGACTCCCACGTAGTCGACCGCGGTTCGCGTCATGGACCCGGTGTCTTAAAACTCTCGCCAGGCGCGTGTGCATGCGTGCCCAGGATCCCAAGAGGAGAATGGAGGAGAAGGGATTGCTGCGTGACTATCCCCCCTGGGGGGTGATTTCTCGCTTTCTGTCTCTCTGTCTCTATCTGTCTGGCTGGCAAGCGCACGCACCCTATAGTGAAAATCTCTCCAAAAAAAAAAAAAAAATAGCATGTAATAAAATGAAATGGAAAGTTTCATGCATGCTCCAAGCCAGAACCTCAAAAGGTCTTGCTGTTTCTATTCCTATGCTGGGAACACTTCCAGTACCATGTGAACAAGCCTGAGTTAGTCTGCTGGAAAATGAGAAAGCGGGACCAGCAGGTGGCATGGTGGTTAAGGGCACTGGACTCCCACATGGCTGACCATGTTTCAGGTCCTAGACCTGGCGTCTTACTTTCTCACTTTCTCTCTGGTCAAAATAAAATAAATTGATGACTAGAGCTAAAATAAAAATAATTTAAAAAAAGAAAGAAAGAAAATGAGAAATCATGTGGGACAGTCTCAGCCATCTGAACTGAGATTCAGGAGATGTGAGCAAGCCCAGCTGAGAATAGCTGAGCTTGAACAAATCAGAAGGACCACCCAGCTGAGCACAGTCCAAATTGGCAGTCCTGACAATTATTTGCTAAACAAAATTATAGTTATTTTAGGCCACTAAGTCTGGGGATGGCTTGTTATTAGCAATACATAACTGTTACAGTTGGTATTTAAAGTCTCAAGAGACTAGATGACTATCCCAGAGAAGTGGTTCTCAATTGGTATTGCTATTTTAGCTTTCTATTGCCATGTAACAAATTCCATAGACTTACTGGCTTAAAACACCATGCATAGTCTTCTAGTTTCTGTGAGTCAGAAGTTTGGACATTGACCCTCTACTCAGTCTCATAAAGCTAAAATCCTGGTGTTGACTGAGCTGTGTTCTCATTGGGATACTCAAGAAAGAATCAATTTTCAAGCTTATTCAGGCTATTGGTAGAAGGTAGTTCCTTTTGACTTCATGACAACTGGCCCTGATGTTTTGCTTGCCTGTGAGGGAGAGGGTGCCCTCAGATCTTCAAGATTGTCCACAGTTTATAGAAATCATTCATGATTCATAGAGATCATCCCTAGCTCATTGGGCTCCCTCAGTGTGGTCATTTCATCAAGACAACTAGGAATATCCTCTTGCTCTAGTTTGCTAAGATAACATCTCATATGTAACATAACATAATCACAGGAATGCTATCCTGTGATTATCATATAGTACAACCTAACTGTGGGAGTACTATCTCACTACTTTTACCATATTTTATAGGTTAGAAGTAAGTCACAGAAGCAGGTTCCTCCCACACTAAGAGGGAGGGTATAAAATACCTCCCTGTAGATGCAATACCAATAAGTGAGGATTATAGAGTCCACCCTGTCACAATGCCGCAATACTTCCCCCCATATGGGAAGGATGTTTTGTTTTGTTTTGTTCTGTTTTGTTTTTAGTCTCACTTTGCTTTGCTTTTTTTTTTTTTTTTTTTTTTTTTTTTTTTTTGCCTTAGGACACTCTCTCCTCCCCAGAGAGAGAAAAAGGAGAGAAAAGGAAAGTGAGAAATTATCCCCTAGAGGGAATGGCTATGCCACCATCCCTTTTCTTCCATTATACTCTGGGGATTTGGGGAGTGCACATACATGCACACAAATACATACATATACATACATACCTGGCATGATTTTCAAGCTGCTGAGTCCAGGACTCAAACAGCATAATCGATTGTATGGGATCCAGCTTCCTTAACCACCACATCACTGGCTGGCCTAAGATTTTAAAACATACTGACACTTGGATTCTACTCCCTGGAGATTCTGACTTAATTGGTTTTGGATAAGGCTTAGATGCTGTTATTTTAAAAGCTCCTTCAGATGACTCTGCTCTAAGGTTGGGAACTACTAGGGTACTAGGGTTGGACAGTGAATGTACATATAAATCACCTGAGAATCTTGTTAAAATTCAGACTCTAACCCAGTCACCAAAGTAGTACAGGCAGTAGGGGTGTTGCTGTGCAGTACTGGGGGCCATATGAGAAGGCTCTGAGTTCGTTTCTACCTGAGTATGCCCAGTAAGCCTAGCTGGCTACAGAGCTGGAGGAAGGCTCACAGTGTGAAGACTCTGTCAAAGGTCTCTCTCTCTCTCTCTCTCTCTCTCTCTCTCAAAATGAATAAATGTGTTGTGGTTTTTTTTTTTTAAGTTTTTGCCTTAAAACATGTGTGCTCACCAGAGAGAGAGAGACGGTGACAGTGAAAGTGAGAAATCACACCTCACAGAGGATGGCCACACTGCAATCCCTTCTCCTCCATTCTCTTCCTGGAATTTTAGGCACACATGCACACACGTCCGGTGTGATTTTCAAGCCACCAGGCCCAGGACTGAAACTACAGTTGATCATGTGAGAGTCCAACACCTTAACTACCACATCACCTACTGGCCCCTGACTAAATAGATTTTTAAAAACTTCAGACTCTGATTGATAAGGTTTGCAGCCAAGTCTGAGATCCTATGTTTATAAGGTTCAACTGATGCTCACACAGCTGGTTTCATACCCTGTGCTTTGAGTAGCAAGGGTATAGATATGAAATAAACACAGAAGTGAGCCATGGGGTATGGAGTGTAAAGAGGTTGGGAAAATGAGGAAGACTTAGAAAATGAGACTGAGGGCCAGCAGGTGCCATGGTGGTTAAGGGTGTTGGACCCCTACATGATCGGCTGCAGTTCACATCCTGGTCCTGGCAACTTGCTTTCTCACTTTCCCTCTCACTTTGTCACTCTTTTGCTCTCTCACTCTGTCCTTCTCTGGTCAAAATTAAAATAAATAAATAAGTAAATAAATAAAAATTTAAATAATTTTTTAAGAAAAGAAAATGAGTGACCAGCAGTTGGCATAACAGCTATGTCGCTGGACTCCCACATAGTCAACGATGGTTCAAGTCCCAGACCCAGTGGTTTAAACTCACTCTGGATGCATGTGCATGTGTTCCCAAGATCCCAAAAGGAGAATGGAGGAAAAGGGATTGTGGCATGGCCATACACACACCCCAGGAGTGATTTCTTGGTTTCTGTCTCTCTGTCTCTCTCTGTCTTTCTGGCAAGCACATGTGCCCCATAGCAAAATCTTCTCTCAAAAAAAAAAATAGACTGAAAGATATAGGAAGATAGGACAAGAATGAGAGATTACAACAACGTCCTAGAACCTCAGTGAAAAATCATAAATGTTTCTTCATATTTGTCAAAGGGTTATTTTGGTCAAATTAGATGAGAACTGAGAAATAACCACTAGATTTAGAACCATGGTGGTCATTGAGTGTTTCTGAAAAGGGTATTTATAACGAAGTGGTATTAAAGAAGAGTTTTAAAGAGAATGAAAGGGAACAATGAGTTAAAATCTTCAAGGGACTGATGAAAGCGAAATCTGGAAGAATTAGGTTCAAAAGGGAATAGAAAAATAGAAATTGGAGAAAAGAATAATTCTTTTTTTTTTCTTCAAGAAAGTGTGGTATAAAAGGGAACAGAGAAAAAAACTGTAGCTGGATAGTAAGCCAGCTCAAGGGTCTCAAGAGTCGCTTTGTCTTGTTTTGTTTTGTTTTGTTTTGTTCTTTTGAGATAAAATAAAGTAGACAATAATCTGTGTCCTGATGGAAATTATCTACTGGAAATGAGAAAATGGTGATGTAAAGAGGAAGCAGGTAATGACTATAGTAGTGACCTTTAGTGAGAAAAGATGATGTGATATTATGTATGGGAAAGGGAATTGAACTTAAATGGAAGCATGAAATGTTCATCCATCGTATTGACAGAAGGGAGAGCGGTCTGGGTGCAGATATCCCATTGGGTGGGAAGCTTTGACAGTGGAAATATGTATAACATATATTCTGAATTCCCAGGGCCATAGCAAGCAAGGCTTGGGATGCAGTGAAAGAACAGAGGCTCTGAAAGTGTAAAGGGAAAGAGACAGTATGAGAGGGCTTCTTAGACTCTAATGTGCATATAAATCATCTGGGAATTTTGAAAAAAATGCCATCTCTGATTCAGAAAGTCTAGCTAGGGCTTGGGATTCTACATTTCAACTGGATCCTAGGTGATGTAGATACTGTGGTCCATGGAGCATACTGTGAGTAGCAAGGCTCTAGAACAGGGTTTCTCAGCCTTGGAACTCTTGATATTTTGGACCAGATAGTTATTTTTCCTTAGGGGCTGTCCCACACATGGGAGGATGTTTGGCAGCATTCCTGGCCTCTATCGACTTGAAGTCAGTAACACCCCTTTGCTAGTTATGACAAATCTGTCTCTAGAATTGTCGTGTTTTTACCCTAGGGGAACAAAATCACCCTTGAGAGAACCTCTTCTTTAGGTAATTAAGAACTAAATGGATTATAAAGGTATAGTAAGGCAACGTGCAGCACTAAAATCCAACCAAAAGCTATGGATCTGTATCACTGTAGTGTTTTCCCCAGTTGTATTCAGCTACACAGAGCGCAGGCTGAGAGCAAGATTTGACCTGGATTGGGTGTTCTGCAGATGAGTACACCAGAGGGAAATATAAGCTGGGGAAGTGGGAGTATATCTAAGGAAGGATCAGAGTGAATGCATGTGGTAAGGAAAAAAGAATATGAGGAGGTGAGGATTACTGAATATGTGACAATTCACTGTAGATCCTATTTGGCTCAGATAATTTTGGGGTTGACATGCTAAAGGGAAAGAATTGAAACAATGAACACAGCAATTACAGATAAATTATAGAAATAAAGATTACAGTATAGATTCAATTATTGATGGAGTAAAAAATAAATGGGATGGCCATGATAATTGAGATATGTGGAAAGACATGACCACAAGGAAAAAAGAGGTCAATGAGTTAAGAGGGAAGCTGGATGGTGGCACAATGGTAAAATGCTACACTCTATAAGACTGACCCACATCAGAAGGTTCCCAGTTTGCATCCCGAGCCCTCCCTGAGTGTGGTGGGCACATGCGTGCTCATAATCTGGGACTATCTGAGGTTAGGGGTAGTTCATGGCCTCAAGATCCTATTAAAAGTTCTTTCTCTTCCTTCTCTCATGGAAAAAATAAATTAAAACTTAAAAAAAAAATAAGCTAAGAAACCTGAATGTGGGAACAATCATCTAAGCAAATTTGAAAATCTTTAAGTATTTTGTCAGGGTGAGTATTAAAGAGAATAAAAAGTAACAATGAGTCAAATCTCTAAGGGATGAATGAGTGTTTTTCTGGGAATCTATAATATCGATAGTAAGGAGGAGGTCTAAGTGATATAAAGTGAGAACATACACTGAGTTGAAGTTGGGTGTTTTGAGGAGTAGGAAAGTCCAGTGGTCTAGAAGCAGTAATGTAGAGTAAGGAATGACCATCCTGTCCAGGCCCAGATGAAAAGCAGATTTCTAAGAGAAGAGTCAAATACCACTTAGGACAAAGGGTTGAAAAAAAATCCATAAAGAAATTTTCTATTTAAGGGAGATTTTGTGCCTCAGATGGCACCAAGAACGGATTTTGGATATTGGAGAAGAGCAGATAGAATCAGACATAAAGATGAGCAAAGGCTAGAATACTGAAGACAAGGGGTGGGTAGTCTGAAAGTCTTGAGTTTCTTGCAATGTCTAATGTAAATCCATACAAATTATCATCCAAACTTGGAGTTTTGAAGTTTGTTAATTTATTTATTTCATGAGAAAGAGAAAAGTGCCTTCAACAAGGTCTCAGGCTGTATTTTTTCCTCCCATAACCAGTCTTTTTAGCCAACTAGGACCATGGGCATTAAGCATACATGTCCAGCATGTACAAGTCAACCCAAGACTGAACCTCAGTCTCTTCAGATGGCTTCCATCATTGCAGAGCACAGCGCTACTGCTGTGCCATCATGGCTCACTCCCACCTGAGCTATTTTGGGCAGAGAAAGGGAATGCTAATATTAGGCAAATCATAATGTATCATTTCCTTTAGGATAAAGGTTATGATAAGGCTGATTCTGATCATTTCCTTTGTGATGGTGAGGACATGAGCACTGGAGATTGAGACAAGGCATTGTAGAAACAGAAAGTTCTCTGAAGTACAGAAAGAGGCTGAGAGAAGTGTCATGTACTACTGGGATCACCATTGCTCCAAGAAACCCACTTCACCTAAAAATTAGGAATAACAGTAGAAGAGACTCTTATTTCTTATCATAAATCATTTTGAATATAAAACCACCCAGTGATAATAAAACTATTTTTAAAACATTGTTAGCAAAATGTTCCAAGTGTTCACAAGTCATAAAACCCAGAAGCAGTAGGGACACAGTGAAGGTTTGATTTTCCTATTACTTCAATGCTTTTCAAGGAGGAAAGAAACAATGAGGCCTTCTAGTGACCAAAACATTTTCAGCAAGCCATTTATCAGAGAACATCTAACCAGAAAGAGATAGAAGCCATCATCTGATTGAGACACTTGCCTCTAGTTAAGTGAATGTACATACAAGGGTTCAGAGCATACACACTGTTAAGTGTCCCATGAAAATTGTAGCTAACTCTATGCAAGAGGTTGAATCTTACACAACAGACACTCTCGCTCTGGACCTTACCACTAGAGACCAATTCTTACCCTAACCCCCAAGCCCTCTCCAACCCCCAGTGAGAAGTTTGGGGAGGAATATCTGGAGATCAGACCATTTAAAATTTTGTAGAGTAGATTAAGTATTTCGGTCTACCTAAAAGCAATGGAAAGTAATTGAAATATTTCAAGATAAGGGATACATTGTGAGAAGAGGTTTAATGTCAAGTTTAAATATGCATTCAGAAAAGATTACTTTGGCTTGGGACCAGCAGTTAGCGTAATGGCTATGTCGCTGGACTCCCATGTAGTCAACCGCGGTTGCAGTCCCAGACCCAGTGGCTTAAACTCATGCCGGGCGCGTGTGTGTGTGTGTGTGTGTGTGTGCCCAAGATCCTGAGAGGAGAATGGAGGAGAAGGGATTGCGGCGTGGCCACCCCCCCGGGGGTGATTTCCTGCTTTCTGTCTCTCTGTCTCTCTCTGTCTGTCTGGCGAGCACACGCACCCTATAGCAAAAATCTCTCCAAAAAAAGAAAAGAAAAGATCACTTTGGCCTCAGTGTAGATAAAAGTCTATAGAGAGGCCAGAGTGAGTTCAGGGAGATCAATTTTGAGGTTAATGCAGTAATAAAGGCAAAGAGTAGGGTTGGCATGGACTAGGTTAGTGGGTGGAGGTGATAGAAATGGTTAGAAGTAAACAGAGTCAAGGGATACTAAGGAGAAGACTTAACAGAAAATGGTTGTACACGAGAGGATGTCAAGGATAACAGTAGGTTTGGAATGCGTGATGTTCACAGAAATGGGCGATCCTGGATAAAGACAGGCTGGAGTTGGATAAGGGCAGAGCATGGGTTTGATTTGGGATATATTTCATCAGCATTGCTTTGACTTCTACTATTTAAGATACTGAATAGACAATTGACTGTATTGATTAGGAATAAGAAAGAATTTTTGACTAGAGAAGAGAGGATACATATAGTCATCTATAAATGATTCATTCTTTTCCTGTCTTTACAGAGAATGTTTTTGTGCTTGCCTGTTTATTTATTGTTTTATTTTTGGCTGTCCAGAATAGGTACCACTTCCTAATTGCACTGTCTCCCCTTTTATTTAAAGATCATTTAGTTATTTCTTCCGTGAGAGTGAGAGAAAAGACAGTCATCCCTAACAGAGTCTTCATGATACAATCAACCTCGGCCTCAGCTAGCCCAGATCACAGACATGCACATGTGTGCCTGGAGTGCATAGGAAGACCTTGAGACAAGAAGCCAGGACCTTCCTGTGTGACCTCGACATCACAAAATGTCGAATTACCATTGCACCACCACAGTTGGCCCCCTGATATCTTTTTGAGAACTGCGCTATCCTTTTACTGTGGAGACCAACAACTTAACCAAAGTGTCCCTCAGCTCAACACTGTTGGACCTGAGATGGAAGCTGTTAAGACATAAGCTCAGTCAGTAGGATTCTCCTCACCAGAGCTTACCTCTGACCTGAGATTGTAGACGGGGCCAGTCACTCATCAGCTCAGTAGTAGCCAAAGTGACCTCGAGTCCTACTGAGTCTGTGAATAGCCCATGTCTTCACGAAATTGCTTCTTTTTTTTTTTTAATTGAGTTGAGTCAGTTTTTTAGAAATAATTTTATTTTCTATTCATGTATCTCTTTTCTCTTTCTCCAATTTTCCATATTTTCCCCTTTTCTATCTTGAATCCTTTTTTCTTTTTTTTTTTAAGGAATTGTTTTATTTAACTTTATTTATTTATTTTTAATTTGACCAGAGAGGGACAGTAAGAGAGAGAGGAAAAGTGAGAAAGCAAGCCGCCAGGTCCAGGACTTGAACCATGATTGGCCATGTGGGAGTCCAATGCCCTTAACTACTGTGCCACCTGCCGGCCCCCTGAATCCTTCTTTCTGTATCTGTATCACTACCTCCCTTTCTACACTCCATCTTCTGCTTTACCTTTTCTCTCTATGTGTCTCTGTCCCATTTCCCAAGCTGGTCATAATATCAAACTACAGATCCAGGTTGTGAAGTAAAGTGAACATACCAAAATAGGCTTAATAGAAATTCTATTTTAAAAAAATCTTAAAAGTAAGATGCCCAGGTAAAATATATGGAATGTACTTACACTGAAAATATTCATTTTTTATATAAAACTGAAATTTTTCTAGTTGTCCTGTATAAATATTCATTTTTTATATAAAACTGAAATTTAACTAGTTGTCTTGTACTTCATGGTATATCTGTCGGTCCTATCCTTGAGGTTCTAGTTGCTTGAAATCTCAGTGTAGACTTTCAGATATGGGTACCCTGAAAGCAAATAAATTTTGCAGTGTATGAATGAAAGTACAGTGGTCAGGTGAAAGAAAAAGAGAAAAAGACCCTGGGATTCACTGAGCTCAGAAAACGATGAGCTTATTTCTTTCTCAAAGAGATGCTAACAAATTAGAGCCCTCTCCACAGTGGACAGTGAGCACAAAAACCATGACCTTGAGGAATAGCTGGAAGAACCTGAGAAAGGAAAACCTGAGAGAACCACACTGCCAAGACTCCCAGAACAGCAATGGTTCCTGTCAGTGATTCTTCTGAGACTTGATCTCCAGGCTTCTCCTCAGTTCTGAAAATAGCCTAATACTTCACCAAGAAATTCTTCTTCCTCTTCAGTTTACCACAAGTTCTGTTGCTTGCACCCAAAGATCTCAAAATATACAATGGCTTTCTTCCCATATCTCAAGGAATCTTTTACAGAAGAGAATTTGGTCATATTTAGAACACAAAGCTAAGACCCAAGAATGATAATGAGATTTTCAGTCACCATTGACTAATAATGTGAACAACCCTGATTTGTAAGGACTATGGCTTAGTAAGAGCCCATTGGAGAGATTTAAGAAATGGCAGAATGACCAAGAGAGAGGGATGAGATTACTGGACCTACTTGAGAAAACAGACTAGATCAGACACCTGTAATGGTTTTTTAATGCAGAGAACTTCAATGAAATAAAATCTTAAGTATTATAGAAATAAAAACAAAATATCCAGAAACTGAGCAATTACGTTGGTCACCAAAGGCCAACCCTCTGTTTATCCTTTCTTAGAACTTACGGGTGTTCCAGAATGAAACCTAGGACTCATTAAAGCATATTATTTAAATCACTAGACTAAACAGCTAATATTTATTGAACACTTGCAAAATCTAGGGCACTGCTAGGCAATTTTAAATGTGTGATCTCAATTAGTTCTCCCCAAAACTATAAGAATAAAATACTATTAGTAGCCTCATTTTATAGCTGAAGAAAGGGAAGTATAGAGAGAAATTAACTTATTCAAGGTCACACAGCTAGAAGATGGAAGATATAAGATTCAAACACAGGTACTTAAACTACTGAGCCTACACTCTGAACTGCTACCTACTTTTGCCTTTAAGATGTTTTGATTGGGGACCAGCAGATGGCTGGTCCCACATCACTGGACTCCCATATAGTCAACTGTGGTTCAAATCCAGGACCCAACAGCTTAAAACTCCAGGCTCATGTGGATGTGTGCCCAAAATTCCAAGAGGAGAACGGAGGAGAAGGAATTTTGGGGCAGCCATCCACCCTGGAGGGTGATTTCTCACTTTCTGTCTCTCTTCTCGCTCTGTCTCTCTGTGTGTCTCCAGTGAGCACACGTGCTCTATAGCAAAATCTCTCTTAAAAAAAATATGATGTTGTGGGAACCAGCAGTTAGCGTAATGGCTATGTCGCTGGACTCCCACGTAGTCAACCACGGTTCATGTCCTGGACCCGGTGGCTTAAAACTCACGCCAGGCGCGTGTGCGTGCGTGCCCAAGATCCCGAGAGGAGAATGGAGGAGAAGGGATTGAGGTGTGACCATCCCCCCTGGGGGGTGATTTCTCGCTTTCTGTCTCTATGTCTCTGTCTGTCTGGCAAGCGCACGCACCCTACAGTGAAAATCTCTCCAAAAAAAAAAATATATATATATATATATGATGTTGTGATTGGGCTGATTCAGTTCCGACACTGTTCAGCGATGTTGCCATCATCTGAAAGATTATGGATTCAGTTTCCCAGTTGACCTGTACGTTCTGGGTATGTGTCCATTACCTAACTGGTTGGGAAACCTGGGAGGGAGAAGGATCAAGGTGTGTTACTCTGTTGAGAATGCCTCTCTCTTTCTCCCTCTTTCTCACAAGATTTAAAATAAAGATGCTATGATTGAATAAAGTTTGGTTTTTAGTCTGTGTTCTCCATCATTTATTTATTAAGTTAATTTAAGCATTTCTAGGTTTTTCTAGAAAAGTAGCTCCTATCAATTTGTTTTTCATGATCCTCTGTTCAGTTTGCCCTTAAACTTGTTTCCCTCAAGTGTGATTTTTTTTTTTTTTAAACAGAGTTTCACATTCTTTTCTAAACTAGTTGCTTTAGGCCTCAGCTGTGGGGAGGCTACAGAGACTGCTATCCCTAGGGTTAGCACTCATTCCTTCAGTCTGGACCCAACTCCTGCCCCCTCTATCTTTTCACAGCAAAACAAAGGCAAAGGAGGACGCTTGGTTTGTTCTCTGGATTTCATTTGGAGCAAATGAAGATGGAGGTTTCTCTGGTGACCGCAGCCTGGAGAGCCAGGCCGGCGGTGGAAAAAGCATCAGCACACATTAATTGTCTTGGTGTGCACTGTGACCTTTCTTCCCTCCTGTCATGGAGCATCAGACAGGTAGGGCTGAGCAGCGGGAACAGGCTGACCTAATGAAGCGCTGACCAGCGTGTTTCTAGGAAAGTGGCCAGCTGCGGCTCTTGGAGGTTGCTGGCAATGGAAGCGTAGTGGCTGTCACCCACTCTCCTGAGCACAGTGTGATCCCTGACTTTTTCATGCTGTCAACTATATCCCATCATGCTCTGAGCCCATAAGAGAGAGCAGATTCCTAGAGGCACTGGCCACTTGGACCAGCTCTGCATGAAGGATCTAGGTCTAGAGGAGCCCTGACCCCACTTCAGGCATCCAGGGCTCCTCTTCCTCAAGGGGGCACACTGTGGCCCTGTAAATCCACCCCATCTATCCCTTATTCACAACTTGTCACCATCTCAGTTCTGTCATTGTCAGGAGGCCCTGAATACTGTTTATCTAATATCACCTGTGTGTTCCTGAGACCTGGGCCGTTCTTTCATATTTTATAAACGGCTGTGAAAGTTCAGCACTCCATAAATATAAAATGGCGAACATCAAAGTTCCCCCATACGGAAACCATTTCATTTTCTTCAACAAAATAGCTCCTTGTACTTCCATGCACAAAGCCCAAAGAGGGAAATTTCTTCATTGCTCAGATAGTTAGAAAATGTGATCACATTCTTTTCCCACAGCTAATGTGCTCTTATGTATAAAATTTAAATTTGAAAGTCTGAGCAGATGGCCTATAAAGCTCTTGTTTTCCCTCTGAATTTAATTTCTTCCTGCTTATAGTGGGATTTTTAAAAATCATTTGAAAAGGAGCAATAAAATGCTTCTATAAATTGTAATAATCATCATCTTGATGATCGTTCTTTTCTAAAGATATCCCGGAGGAAAGATTGGACACTTAACACTGCATCTGGAATCTTACCTGTGCTGTCATGTTCATCAATAATAATCAATATCATTACATCTTACCAGTTTGGCCCTGCTCATTTGGAATCAGTGATCATTCTCACCTATGCTAACCTGAAGTTCACCTTCTCTCAGGAAATCAACAGTCAGGAGCCAGGGGCCAGCAGTTGGCCTGGTGGTTGAAGTGCTAGACACCCACATGGCTGACTGGTTCAAGACCAGACCTGGTGACTTGCTTTCTCTCTCTCTCTTTCTGTGTGTGTGTGTGTGTGTGTGTGTGTGTGTGTGTGTGTAAGATCAAATTTTAAAATAATAACAATAACAAATGAAATTAAATAAATAATTCTTTAAAATAAAAGTGAACTACAAAACAACCTAGTCAAGTTTGTTGTATGCAAAAATTCAGAAAAAAATATTGGGTTCTTTTAGAAAATATTATTTTTAAGTACTTTAAGAGCCATTTCATTTCATTTAATTCAGAACCATTAATGAGCTAATTATCTTTTTACTAAAGGAGGCCCATAGGACTTTGACTTAGCAATACTTAGTTGTTCATCAGTTTGGGTGATTATATGTAACCAAATTATGTTGTTTTTCTAACTATTCTAATTTAGATCCATCCCTAACTTAGTCAGCTCTTCCCAGTATTGACGGAATCAGAATTGTTTAGGACTGAGTCAAGATTGACTTGATGTGGTCTCCAGATATAAGGAAAATATACCTGGTAAGACATGCATAGAATGGGTTTTTCCCATTTTTTCCTGTCATTTACTGCATTCGAATTACCTGTCTATATGACAGTTAGATAAGCTGACAAATGTAGGAATTGACATCACTTTGTTACCCCAACACTATTTTGCAAGTAGAGTTTATTGTCATCAGCCTGTCCTTAACATTTTCAGGGTTCAGAATCAGCAGATGGTGCGTAATGGTTATGTCACTAGACTCCCACATAGTCAACCATGTTTTGAGTCCCATACCCAGGGGCTTAAAACTCATGCCATGTGTGTGTGTGCGTGTGCCCAAGATCCTAAGAGAATAGATGAGAAGGGATTGTGGCGTGGCCATCCCCCAGGGGGGTGACTTCTCATTTTCTGTCTTTCTGGCGAGCCTTTTTTTCAGGGCTCAGTGATGACAGTACAAATGGAAGCCTACCTACTACAGATACATATATTTAAAAGTTGTGTCTAATTTGAAAACTATACCTTATTATGTTAATCTTGCCTGGGTCTGGAAAGTGGAAGGCGAGGTTCAAATTTGGAAGCCTGGGCTCATCAGAGCACTGCTCCAGAACATAGCTGCACAGAGAGTATCAGCGCCCAGCCAGTTACCCACCCACCAGCTCTCCTAGCACTGTCCTTTATTGCCAGGGGCTTCAGGTACTCAGTGCATGCACCTTCCGACTCAGATTTCCAAGCTCCAACTCTGCCTTTTCTCACCCTTAGGTCTAAGAATGCAAACACTAGCAGCACAGTCTTCCTTTCGTAAGACAATGAGGAAGATCTTCCTTATAAAAGTCCCATTTAGATTCTGGAAATGAACTCAGATCCATTAGAACAGGAAATCCCAGGACCACAAATATGATGGGTATGATACAGAGCAGGAAAAGGTTCAGGTAGAATCTTACCTATGATTCATATCATGTCCATAGTTGTCTATTGATTTCATAAAACTTCAGATTCTTTTCCCCATTCATAAAGCTATAGTCACAGGAGAACTGAGCAGGGCTACCTGTAAGGCAGCACTGGCCATTGTAATAGCAGCATGAACCAGACCAGTAATACTTGGTTTGCAGATGTTTACTAGGTATTGATAAGTAGAGGCAAGGGATCCTAAGTGTCAAACAAAAACATCTATGAGATTTACCTCCTGTCTCTTTCTGTCTCTCATTCTCATTTTTTCTCTCTCATAGTTCATACTATAATGAATGTGTTGGTATATATAGTTTTATGCTTCTTTTTTTTTTTTTTTAGGATTTTTGTCACACACTCACCAAAGAGAGACAAAAGGAAACAGAGAGTGCGAAAGTGAGAAATCACTATCCAAAGGGGATGGCCATACCACAATCCCTTCTGCTTCATTCTCCTCCTGGAACTCTGGGCATGTGCACACACATACTCAATGTGATTTTCAAGCTGCCAGGTCTGGGACTCAGACTGCAGTTGGCCACATGAGAGTACAGCACTGTAACTACCATGCTTCCTGCTGGCTTGGTTTTTTGCTTCTGTTGTACTATTTCTTTAGCATAAATTTCCAGGAATAGATTTCTAGGTTAAAGGCTATCATCATTCTTCTGTCAAGTTGGGAAGATGATAAACATAAAAATAATTGGGCTACAGAGATGAAAGACTTAAAGGACATAAAATTCAAAAAAGATAAAAAATCAAGTCAAAGATTTGCTTTTTCCTAGAAGTAGTGAAGGACTAAGAGGTTTTAAAATTTAAAAAGTCTCCTTAAGAGGACATGTTCTGCTGCCTTTCTAAATTGGCCCTCATGACTTGGTATTACCGTATAAAAGACTGGTATTATCCCATGGAAGACTCTGGAAATGAACAGGATAAGATTTTGGCTTTCGTCCCTGAGTAAATCTGATGCAGGCAGGATTAGAAGTAGAAAGGTTTAGCTCCCAGTTCAGCACGTTGTGTGCCAACCCATCTGCCCACATCAATGTCTATTTAAAAGTGAGGCCAATCAGACTAGCCCCATCTTCACCTGTCCTACTGATTGCCCCTAGCAAGGGAGGGACAGAAAGCCCACAAGTTACTCTAGAAAATTGAGCCAATGTGCAGTCTCCAGTCGTGTCTCTACTTAGAGGCACACAGCCAACAAAGCCATCAATCTGGCAGTTTTTTACATTGACCCAGTATGTATTTGCTAGGCCATTTGTGCCATCTGCCAATGCAAATGTCCATTAAAGAAATAGCATAAAGTTTGGGGAATATCAGGGTTAAAATGGCATTTTGCACCAGTTCTAGCAATAATTGTCTACAGGAGGAAAAAGAGCTGGGAATGCCAAGGAGAATAAGAAAAGAAGAGAGGTATAACAGACCAAGGCTCCCAACCTTCCTTTCTCTTCACTCTAAGCTTATTTCTTTATGGCACCTTGAGAGACATGGACCTCGCTGACAAAGATGCTCTGAGTCCATTGAACTAAAACAGGTGGGTAGGGCAGCTATGTTGATGGTTAGAACTGTGGATGATTTTTTTCTCCTAAAAACAAAAAATCACATACATACCAGACACACACACACAAACACACACACTCATATATATATATAATTATACTATATACACATTACATTTATGTTATATATAGTCTAATTATTCATAGATTATATATGAAAGTATAATCTTAAAGGGGAAAACAGTGCCCATAGTTTCATTTCCCTAATATAGCTTCCCCAATCTCCTGAATAGGACCTTGTGGTGTTGGTCTATATGTTCGCAATACTTATAACTATTTATTGAGTCTTTACTCAATAAATGTGTTGGGTACAGTGCTTGCTGCTAATTATATACTTCTCTAATGTTTGCATCAACACTAAATGGTTGACATTTTCTTCTAGTTTTATAGATGTGACAAATAAGACTCAGAGAAGTACAATTTTGATGGTACACGGACACTTAACTCACAAATAAAAGACCCAGACTCAAATCAGTTCATTCGGCTCTAATAGCTTTGCATTGCAGCCACTCCTCACATGTGTATCCACACTCATTTATATATGATTAACATCAGAGAATAAAAAGGATTTCATGCTTAACTTTGTTCAGTAAATAGGAAATTATAAATATTTTTCATGTATTTATATAGTCTTCATGAAGACTTGTTTAATAGCTAGATAATAATCTATCTAATGATTTAAAGTAATGTATTAAACTCAGTATTTAAACAATCTCTCCCTCATCTTTATCTTCATTCTTTCTCTCTTATAGTTAATATACTATTATGAACAAGTTGGCATATATAGTTTTTTTGTTTCTGTTTTACTATTTCCTTAGGATAAACTTCCAGGAGCAGACTTCTAGGTCAAAGGGCATCACTCTTCTCACAGTGCTTGGTGCATAGTACCAAATCAATTTTAAAAATTATTCCATGAGAAGCATACGTATGTTTTAACTTACAACAACCACACTAGTACTAGATGTTTCATTAAATTTTCTTTTTGCTAACTTATTACATTTCCAATGGGACCTCAAGCTTACTTTAGTCTGCATTTTTTTATTCCTAAATAGCAGTAGACACCTCCCCCCTCTACATGTTTGCTGCTCTTACGTTGTCTCACATAGCTGTTCTCTCTTCTCACCCAGATGTGCTACATAAATATGTATTACTCTTTATATGGAGGAATATGAACCCCTTGCCTTATTTTCTTTATTCTCAAAGAAATGCCTAAAAGGAGCATGTTAACTTGACATATAAAATACCGGTGATAAATCCTTCTCCAGAATGATGTCTGAAACTGAAATAATTATAATATAGTAGTATGAGCAATTTATTTGGAAATATTAGGTAAATATCAAGAGAACAGCTAAAAAGGCTTTAAAGTACTAGCTTCTAGAGACGTACATGGTGCAGGACAGAGAAGGAAGCTGCTCTTTTTCATAACTTTTACATAACTATGCAACATTTTTATGTGACAATTACAATTGATGAGAAAGATAAATTTATAAATTCTCCTTCTCACCAAATGAATTGGAGGCTAACATAATGCTCTGTGCCCCTGCTTGAGAGAATCTTCCAATTAAGCTTTCTTCTCTCAAAAACTAATTTATATTTTTCATCTCCTTCCTTTTGCTCACAGCCATAGGGTGCTAAAAGGAAGGACACGATCTGTCCCAGTCGTGTTCCAGGTTGCTATCAGAGTCATGTCTTCTGAATCCCAGATTCTTATTATTTCCTTTTGTTGCATATTTTGCATAGACTTAATTAAAGCTCCTACGTTGCAATGGAGATCCATCACAGGAGGGGGAACACTCTCTACAGAAAAATTGATTCTCATTAACAAAGGAGAAATGGATCTCCAAATTAATCTTACTTTTGAAAGCCCAGATTCAAATACATGTGTGCAGTGGACTGTTATCCTGCTTTCCACTAGGAACAAATACAAATGGCCTGAGATGAATCATGTCCTGTAAAGCCTGGCTGATTTCTAATCTCAGACCAACTGGTTGAATCCTTACTCTGCCACTTTTCAGGAGTATGACCTTTATCTCCATTTGCTTCTCTATAAAATGGAGCTAATAATAACAACACTGGAGCCAGCAGGTTGGCACGGTGGTTAAGGCAGTGGACTCTCACATGGCCAGCTGTGGTTTGAGTACGAGATCAGGCACCTTGCTTTCTCAATCTTTCTCTCTCTAGTGAGCCCATGTGCCCTGTAGCAAATTTTTAAAAATAACAACAATAATAATTATGATGATGATGAATAAAATTAAATAACTCTTGAAGAAGAAGAAGAAGAAAAGCACCTGCGGAACCAGCAGCAGTAGCGTAATGGCTATGTCGCTGGACTCCCACGTAGTTGACCGCAGCTTGAGTCCCGGACCCGGTGGCTTAAATTCACACCGGGCGCATGTGCGTGCGTGCCCAAGATCCCGAGAGGAGAATGGAGGAGAAGGGATTGCGGCGTGGCCATCCCTTCTCAGGGGTGATTTCTCACTTTCTATCTCTCTGTCTCTCTCTGTCTGTCTGGCGAGCGCACACGCACTATAGCAAAAACCTCTCCAAAAAAATAGCACCTGCATCTTATAGTTTTTGTGAAAATCTCAGGAGTAAATACATTTAAAGGGCTTAGAACAAAGCCTGTCACAAAATAAGAATTCAATAAGTGTCTTCAGTGAACATTATCTTTGTTATTATTTTCATTTTGACAGTTTATCCTAGTGTGTGAGAAACCTGGTCCATGATCATGCAGCATGGCCTAACTAGGAAGAGAGAGTCACATGGAATTATAAATCAGGTATATTTAGATATTAACTTTAGCTTTGCTACTTGTTAGGTGCTCAACTTTGACCAAGACACTAATTTTCTCATTTATATTTTCAGTCCTGATACCTAGTTCTTAAGATTGACTGGGAAGATTAAAGAGGACAATGTGTCTGAAATCTGCTCTTCTCGTTTTGCCATGGATATGGTGCTCAAAAGAGTAAGGAATTAGGGGCTCTGGAAGCACTGAAGCAGTTATCTGAGACAGTGGGAGTTAACCATCTTCTCTTGTCCTAATGGTACCAATTGCAGTTGATTGGAGGGAAAGCAGTGGGAGCAGAAAGGGCTACTGAACACACATTCACGACATAACACACAGTCATTGTCGAGCCAGGTGCTGTGTGAGGAGATAAATCAGGTCACTGCCCTCAAGGAGCTTAGTGCAGAACAGGAAACAAAGACAAACATAATTAGAATACTGTGTTCTAAGTACAATAGAGCTATACAGATGACTGCATAAAGGGAAAATGCATAAGGTATGGGGAAGTTGCTTGGAGGGGAGGTAATTTGTTGCTGCATAACAAATGACCTCAAAATGTAGTGACTAAAGGGAACCAGCAGTTAGCATAATGGCTATGTCGTTGGATTCCCACGTAGTCGACCGCGGTTCGCGTCCCGGACCCGGTGGCTTAAAACTCACGCCGGGCGCGTGTGTGTGCATGCCCAAGATCCCAAGAGGAGAATGGAGGAGAAGGGATTGCGGCGTGAACATCTCCCCTGGGGGATAATTTCTCGCTTTCTGTCTCTATGTCTCTCTCTGTCTGTCTGGAGAACGCACGCGCCCTATAGCAAAAACCTCTCTTAGAACAAAGCCTGTCACAAAATAAGAATTCAATAAGTGTCTTCAGTGAACATTATCTTTGTTATTATTTTCATTTTGACAGTTTATCCTAGTGTGTGAGAAACCTGGTCCATGATCATGCAGCATGGCCTAACTAGGAAGAGAGAGTCACATGGAATTATAAATCAGGTATATTTAGATATTAACTTTAGCTTTGCTACTTGTTAGGTGCTCAACTTTGACCAAGACACTAATTTTCTCATTTATATTTTCAGTCCTGATACCTAGTTCTTAAGATTGACTGGGAAGATTAAAGAGGACAATGTGTCTGAAATCTGCTCTTCTCGTTTTGCCATGGATATGGTGCTCAAAAGAGTAAGGAATTAGGGGCTCTGGAAGCACTGAAGCAGTTATCTGAGACAGTGGGAGTTAACCATCTTCTCTTGTCCTAATGGTACCAATTGCAGTTGATTGGAGGGAAAGCAGTGGGAGCAGAAAGGGCTACTGAACACACATTCACGACATAACACACAGTCATTGTCGAGCCAGGTGCTGTGTGAGGAGATAAATCAGGTCACTGCCCTCAAGGAGCTTAGTGCAGAACAGGAAACAAAGACAAACATAATTAGAATACTGTGTTCTAAGTACAATAGAGCTATACAGATGACTGCATAAAGGGAAAATGCATAAGGTATGGGGAAGTTGCTTGGAGGGGAGGTAATTTGTTGCTGCATAACAAATGACCTCAAAATGTAGTGACTAAAGGGAACCAGCAGTTAGCATAATGGCTATGTCGTTGGATTCCCACGTAGTCGACCGCGGTTCGCGTCCCGGACCCGGTGGCTTAAAACTCACGCCGGGCGCGTGTGTGTGCATGCCCAAGATCCCAAGAGGAGAATGGAGGAGAAGGGATTGCGGCGTGAACATCTCCCCTGGGGGATAATTTCTCGCTTTCTGTCTCTATGTCTCTCTCTGTCTGTCTGGAGAACGCACGCGCCCTATAGCAAAAACCTCTCAAAAAAAAAATTAAAAAATGTAGTGACTAAAACAGAAAACATAGTTTTATACTATTGTATTGTTCCTGCTGGTCAGAATCTGCATGGCTTAACTGGGGCCTCCATTCCAAGGTTTCACACAAAGTTACAACCAGCCTGTTAACCCAGGTATATAGTCTCATCTGAAAGCTCTATTGGGGATGTATCCATTTTTGAGTACTCAGGGCTGTTGCCAGAATCCATTTCTTGGTGAATTACTGTCATGAGAGTCTCAATTTCTTCCTATTAACTGGAGGCTTCCCTCAGATATTTGTAATGTAGACCACTCTAACATGGCAGCCAGCTTCACCAAAACATGTTCATTGAGAAGGCAAAAGAGAGAGCCTGCCCACAAAATGGACATCACAATCATTTGTAATCTTCTCACGGATGTGCTATCTCATCATTTTTACCAGCTGAGAAATCATTAGGTTTGGCCCACTTTTTTTTTAAAACTAATTGTAATTATTTATTGGCATCTGAGAAAATGATACTTATACAATGCACAACATGCAGGAAAAAAAGTTATTCAAAATTTGCATTAAGCTTTTTTCCATTTTAATTTGTTTTATACATTCAATTGCTATAGGTCAGTATAGTTTGTAAGGTTTAGCCCACTTTTAAGGGAAAGAAATTACACAAGAACATGAATAGTAGGAGGTAGGTAGTACTGGGGGTCATCTTAAATGTTAACCTACCCTGAAGTGACTCCTGAGCTGATTACTAAAGCAGGAGGAGGTAGTATCAGTCTATGCACATGGCAATTAGGGGGTTGTGGAGGAGACAGGCAGGGCAAGCAAACAAGAAGAAAAAAAGAATAGACAAGTTACTATTTTCCTAAAGTTGTCTTATATCTCAGGGAA
>NW_006159512.1:1191927-1208406 GCF_000334495.1 Tupaia belangeri chinensis
GAAAAAAGACAGGCTTCAAATAATGGAAAGAAATGAGACCATTGATATAGATAAGGGAAGCGCAGAGGTAAATTTTGAAAGGAAAAACAAAGTCTGTTAGTCTTACCTGTAGTGATTTGAAAAACACACTGCTGGTGAGAGCTACTTTACTAAATTTAGTTTGACTTGGAGAGTGGATGAAAAATCAGGGTGGCAGAGGTAGGTGACCTGCACCTGGTGAAGACTCGTGTCAGCATGGCAATCACTATCTGTACCCCTGGCTTTTTATTTTTAATAAATTTATTCCATTAATAGAATTCTTCTTTAGGTTCTTCTCTGTGATGACCATTTAATTAATTAATCACATAATGCCAGTTTTTATTACTTCCTTCTGTCTTTTTAGTTTTCAATGTATCCTATTCTCCTGTCTTTGTTGCCTCCCTGATGTAATTATAAAAAGATGATGATAATTAATCATTACCATGATATTAACTATTTCAGTATATGGTTTGGCTTTCTTACCAGTCACCATTACTCCAAGCAAGCAAGCAATAGTCTAACATATTTGAAGCTATTATTACGAGAAAGGAAAAATGATAAGTACTCAGCTGAACTTGCTACCTCAGTTTGCTCACTGTCCTCTGCTTCAATGTTCATAACAATGAATGGAAATAATAAGACTGACCACCCCATCTTTTCATGTTAATGGCAGTATCAGATAAGATCCTATTTGGGGACAGATGATGGTGCTAGGGTTATGTAATATTCTGTGAGGCAGACTCACATGGGAAGGTTTCCAATTCATATTCAGAGACCTCCTTATACGCATCAGGTATGCACATGCCATTAATCTGGGCTCACTGAGGCTGGGGGTAGATTGTGGCATCAAGACTATGTAAGGGGTACTTTCTCTGTGTGTCTCTGTCTCGCTCACTCATGGAAGAAAGGAATATATAAACTTAAATAGAGTAAAATCAGCTTGAAATTACAAATTATACATATAATGTATAAGAAAGTAATTTATTTCAAAAAGTGTAACTAAATGAAATATAATGGAAGAATCTAAAATAAAAAGTCACTTCTTCCTTTATCTTTTTTTAGTTGCCAGTGGGTACTTTCACTTGCCAGAGAGAAACAGAGAGAGGGGAGGGACGGAGATGAAGAAAGCAACTTCTGGGGTCGGTGAGGTGTGGTCATGCGCCAACCCCTTCTCCTTTACTTCTCTATCCTGTTGGGATTTTAGGTGTTCACTTAGAAGCATCCAGCATGTGTTTCAAGCCTCTGGGTTTGGGATTTAAACCACAGTCAACCATGTGAGATCTGATTGGCTTAACCTCTAGGTTACAGGGTCAGCCCCGAGTAGAATCCCATTTTTAAAAATTTCCTGTAGGGTGTGTGTTTTCTCTGGGAAATAATAGAGAGTGAGAAGGCACCTCCTCACCAGACAGATAGATGGCCACACCACAGTCCCTTCTTCTCCATTCTCTGCAAACTTTGGGCATGTACGTGTATGTGTTCAACATGTTTTTCAAGCTGCCAGGTCCAGGACTTGAGCTGCAGTCAGCCATGTGGGATCCAACCACCTTAACCCCACTCTAACTTTGCTGGAAACAAATTCTTATGCTTGAGTTGCTTAAGAGTAGTGGGAGAGGAAGACATTTCAATACATTCTTAGAATAGTTTCCTAAATATGATAATGGAGACTTACGTAAAGGTCATTAAATTTTCTGACAAATTTATCACATTATATATATAGAGAGAGAGACATTTTTGTTATAGGGCATATGTCCTCATTGGAGAGACAGAGAAAGACAGAGAGACAGAAAGCAGAAAATCACCCCCCAGGGGATAGCCATGCCACAATCCCTTCTCCTCCATTCTCCTCTCAGGATTTTGGGCACATGTGCACATGCACCTGGTGTGAGTTTTAAACCTCCAGTCCTGGTCCAGGACTCAAACCACAGTTGGCTACATGTGAGTCCAGCAACATAACCATTACGCTGCTTGTCCCTATCCCATTCAATTTTAAATGTTCTTTTTTTTTTTTAGTGAAATCATGTAACAACATTTAGAAAACTATTTTTAAGTACCTTTTTAAAATATTTTATTTTTTAAATTATAAAAATATTTATTTATTTTGATGTAACATAGGGTGGTAGGTAAGCATGTGAACTCTGGAGGGTGCCTACCTAAATTCAAATGCCATCTCCAATACTGTGTGAGCTTGGGCAAGTTTCTTAACTATGCTTTGCCTCACTTGCCCCTTTTATAAAATATAGACAATAATAGTACCTATCTCATAGACCTGTGAGAGGGTAAAACAAATTAATATAAGTGAGGTACTTGCCAGGTAGTAAGAAAAAGTACAAGTGTCCGTTTTTGTAACTACAGGCAAAGCACTGTGCCAGGCTCTATGGCTGCAGCAATCAACAGGAAGAATATAATCCCTGAGTTCAATAACTTGGAGCTCAATGGACGAGACTCATGCTCTGTTATACACCAGATCATCTAGTCCAAGAAGCTGGAAGTTACCCTGGACACATTTCTCTTTCTCAATTCCACTTCTGTACTCCCAGACTGCAGTTAGTCACTGGGTCAGATTACAAACATTTTTCAAATATCTCCTGCCTGTTTGCTCTTCCTAATTCCCTACCCCCTGCATTCATTCAATAACTCATCTTCCCTCACCTGCAGCAGTGTCCTCAGGTCCATGCATCCTTCATGCTATTAGCAATGTGTCAGTCTGAGCACACATACTCAATTCAAACCCCTGCTGGAACAAATCCAATTCCTTAAGCAAGATCCTTCATAATATGTTTCTTGCTAAACTCAATGCTTGTCCAGGGGCAGTACTGCATAGTGGAATCAGAAGCCAGACAAATGAAATCCAACTCTACCACTTATAAAGTCTATAATGGTGGTAAAATTACCAAAATTTCTGGGACTCTTTTTCTTTGTCTAGCATTCGTAACAATACCTGCTCATGGGGAGTTTTGTAAGGATTAAATGATATAACAAATGTAAAGTACTCTGGCATGGAGTAAGCATTATATAAATGTTAGCAACAATTACCTGCTCATTCTTATCTTGAATCCTTCCTTAACTCCTCCATCTCATGACAGCTACATAGAGATATCACTTATTTCCTATATGCACTCTTACCTGTCTGTTCCTTCCATTCCTCTTATCATCCATGTGATAGAAAGACTCTAGGAGATCCCCAATGTAACCTTCATCTGGTAATAATGTTATGTAACTCACTTCCCTTGGATGTAAGACCTGTGATTCACTTATTTTATTTATTTATTCTTTTATGAGGTTTTTGCTATAGGGCTCATGAGCTCACCAAAAAGACAGAGAGAGACAGAAAGTGAGAAATCATCCCTCAGGGGGATGACCACACTACAATCCCTTCTCCTCCATTCTCCTCTCGGGATCTTGGGTACAAACGCACACGTGCCCAGCATGAGTTTAAACCACAGTTTCTGGGACTCAAACCACAGTTGACTACATGGGAGTCCAGCAACATAGCCCTTACACTAACTGCTGGTCCCTCTGTGATTCCCTTCTAATCAATAGAATATGTCAAATGTGATAGGAGGTCTCTTCCATAATTTTGTAACATTGTATAAGGCAGACTAGAGACTCTCCCTGCTGACTTGATGAAGTAGTAGTCCATACTGGTGAAGACACACATGACAAGGAATTATGGACAACCTCTTCAAACTGTGGTATCCCTCTAAGATATAAAAATGGCTTCTTCTAGTACCCAGAAATAATCTGGGGCCCTCAGTCATACAACTAGAAGAAAATGAAAGCTGCTAACAATCTGAATGAAGATGGAAATAGATTCTTCCCTCGTTAAACTTCCAGATGAGGATGCAGCCTACTTGATCCATTGATTGTACCCTTTGTGACCTTGAACAGAGAACCTAACAAACTTATGACCAGACTTCTGACCAACAGAACTATAAGATAATATGAAAACATTCATTGCTATAAGCCACTAAGTTTGTGGTAATTTGTTACACACACACACACAAAAAAAACTAATCCACTCCAACCTTGTTCATGAACTACTGGACTTCTGGATCCTCTATTTAAGTGTGTTACTGCCTCTGTGAAGACTACCCTAATGCTCCCACACACAGATGGGCTTTCTCTCCATAAGGAGAGAAGCACCTCTTAAACCCTTTTTTTATGTGACTTTATTTTTGCAGGAACATATGTACATTCATCAGAACAGAAAAACATTTCCTTCCATGGAAACGGTCATGTCACAATCCCTTTTTCAACTCTCCCTCTTCAGGATTTTGGGCACACGTGCACATGTGCCCAGTGTATGTCTCAAGTAACCAGGTCTGGGACTTGAACCATGTACTTGGTCATGTGAGATCCAGCTGTCTCAACCCCCAGGCCACAGAGCTAGCCCTCTTGTACCCTTTCATAATAGAACCAGTTACACTTCACTGTTTTAAGTTCTTAAGGATAGGACTGTATTTTATTAATTTTTGAATTCTTAGTTTCTGAAATATGGTGGCAGTTTTTTAGGGAAAAGGATGGAAGGGAATTAAAAAGAAAATGAACAAAAAGTAAGATTGCAGGACAGCTAAATGCCCAATAAATTGTTGTTGATAAGTGACTGACTAAATCATATTTTGATTATTTTATTCTCTGGTCTATTGAGTTCTACAGAAATGCTTTAATTTTATCTAATAGGCATCTCAAATATTGAGGCTATCATCATAATAAAAGATTGAATTATCACTAACTCAGATTTTAAACAAAAATAAGAAAATAACTGAGAAAAAGACTACATCAATAAAAATATTTTTATTTACTTTTGTTGTTAAAAGAATACTTTGGTAAAATTAATGTCTAACTATTAGATGAAGAAGTGACAAAAAGACTGACTCTATGGCTTGGTGGTTAAGGCAGCCAGATCCCACATAGCCAACTCTGTAGTTCAAATCCCATACCTAACAGCTTGAGAAACACACCAGACATGTGTACATGTATGTCCAGAATCCTAAGAAGAGGGAGAGATAAGGAGAATGGATTGTGGTATGAGCATTCCTGTGGGAGGCTTACTTTCTTCTCTTTGTCTCTCATAAGGGTATGTGACCTTCAGCAAGAAAAAAAAAAGTGATGTGGGTTATTTTTTTTTCATATGCCAAGTACTTTCAATGCATGTTAAAATGGACCAATTGGTTGGAAACAGGGATAAAACTCAACCAACTTAGAAAATACATCATTTAACTTTACTTCAATAGAATTAAACAATAGAAGAACTGTCAGATTCTTAATTTCTCACTTTTTTCCCTGAAAAAACATTAACATTTAATTTCTTGAAAGGCAAAGTAAAACAGTTCTAACAGTTCTTCCTTTCATAGGGCATGTGTCATTTTGGAGTATATGGGTTACCTTTATTGTACAGACTTATTATTTACTGTGTGTGTTATGTTGCATCCAAGAAAAAATAAAGCAGAAAGAGATCCACGTATTAAATCTGGCCAAAGCGTAATTTAACCACTGTCTGAAGGCTTCCTAGTGTCTGTTTTCTAGGTCGCTGCAGGCAAGCACAATGAGCAATCCAGCTTCTGAGAAGGAATGATGGATGGCTCTGTGGAGGGGCACATGCTGATAACATTCAGGGACAGCAGCTGCCCTACGGTGTTACTACGAAGTTGCAGAGAGGAGTAAGCTAAGTATTAGCTTCTAATAATAACAGTTATTTCACATTACATGTGTGTCCAGCAACTTTGTTAATTCACTGTGTTGCTTAAGGAGATAATCCAAATGTCAAGCATTTCATACACACTGCCCAGCACAGAGTAGGGATACATTAATATTAGTCACATATAAAATCTGAATAGCTACTCTAAAACTATTGCCTTTGGGAACTGAATGCTTACCATTAGGATGTACATTACCTGGACTTACATTGATTTAAATGGCATTTTGATTTGGTAGAATATGTTGGAAAGTTTAGTGTGACCAAATAGGAAACTTTTGCAACTTCTGGTTGTATAATGGGAATAAAGAAAAACAAAAACAAAAACATGGTTGGGTTAATCTATGTCAGAGAGGTTAAGGCAGTTCAATTCCACACAGCCAATGTACAGTTCGAGTCCCAGGCCCAGCCAGTAGCTTGAGAAACACACAGAGTATGTGTACACATGTGCCAAAATCCCAAGAAGGAGAAAAGAAGAAAAATATTTCCCTCTCTCTCTTTATCTCTTTCTAATGAGAACATGGGCCCTTTGGTAAAATTAAAAACAACAATAAAAAAAAAAAAACATGAATTTTGGCCTAGTCTTTTGGATGCAAAGGAAATAAAAATTCAGTAAGCTTGGGGAATAAACACAGCTAAGTCTACTAGTTGGCTTTATTACAGTAACCAATATTATATGCCTCCTAGCATCACGTGGCCTCTGGGCTTTCAGTGTGGGTCATTCTGTGTCTACCACGTAAGCATAAAAACTGTGTAAGTTTCCCATTGATGTTATAACAAACCATTGCAAAGTTAGTGGATTAAAATAAAGCATGATTATTCTTCCAGAACTGTAAGAACTCCAAAATTAGTCACTAGACTAGCATCAAGTTATGGCAAGGCTGGTTCAACTGGAAGTCCTGGGAGGAGAATCCATTTCAGCTTTGCCTTTTTCAACTTCTAGTGATTCCCTATATTCCTTACTTTTGGCTCCTTTTTCCATCTTTAGAATGTATCTCCCAATCTGCTTCCCTCATCACATTGCCTCCCTCTTTAATAAAGCCTGATGATTGCATCTGGCCCACCCAGAACTCCAGGATAATTCCCTATTTCAGGATCATTAACATAATCACAGCTGCAAAAATCTCTTTTACCATGTAAGGTAACGTATTTCTAGGTTCCAGAGAGTGGCATTTGGACACCTTAGGAGACCATAGTTTAGCCCACCACAGAGATTAAATCTACAAGTCCAGTTAACAGAATATTCAGAGTTAAATAAAACTGCAAATCCAGAATCAAAATCAATTGTTAGACTAGCCAAATGCCCTTTGACATATAAATAACGCATGCTGTGCTGATGTTTTCAGCCAGCAGTCTCATGACCTATTTTCTTTCCGTAGGACAAGGTAACTTGCCTGAACTTCTTATCAGTAGAGACTGCTCACAACCTATCCCCACAGTACTCCAGAGCTGAGACCACTGTTCTCAGCTCTCTGGGGGTTCATAGAATATCCTGGGATCTGTAATTTACTAACTTTTTTCTGTGATAATTCTTAGTGCTCTGAACATGTGAATTTCTTCCTGATGGTGCTTAACAAACTCAGAGTGAACTTATTCACCTTTATCAGTCTAAAAATGTCCCCAATATCATGCTTTTTCTTGACTGGATTCATATCCTTTCTCAAGCTCAGCCAATCCAAAATGCAATCAGCTCCTGGGTTGTAAATCCTGTGACTTGTGCACATCAGGCCTTATTGTTGCCGGTGGGTGGGTGAAAATTGGGAGCCAAGGGATACTGCCTTGGACAGAGCATGTTTCATTCTCCCTGGTTGCTTTGGATTCCGATGTCATCCAAGATCAGCGTTCTATTATATTTTCTATATTAGATAGGGGCAGAGTTGCCAGCTGGGAGCAGCTTGCCCTTGACCCCTGTGATAATGCTGAGTAGGATTTGACCTGCCAGTCCTGCACCCCATCAGAACATCCATCGGCAGAGATTTTTCTCTCCTTAATTAGAATCTGTCTTAGTGGGCTTGCCAGGCCCTGGAAGCTCAAAGATGCTCCTACACAGCAGCTTCTTTCTCTCTCTCTTCTTCTGGTTTGGCAGAGCCTTGTCAACAGGTGTGATCAACAGTAAGGAAGCATGCAGTGCCAGTGTTCCCGTTCTGGTCCAGGATGAGAACCCACGACTGAAAAGATGGCACTCACAGCCTTAGGCAACCTGCCACAAAACCGTCGTTCCTTGGCACTGGTGCCTGTGGCGAGCGTCTAGGCAACTTTTGTTTGGGCACCATGCCCTCCAAACAGATGGGCATGAATGTAGGCAGGCAAGAGACCATTTATTTATATCAACTGTATTTGCTGAGGGCAGGGTTCCCAGCTGGGAACATCAAAACAGCTCTTTGTCCTGGCCGTCTGTAGCTCTGATGGAGGTGGTGCAGCCTTGCAAATTCAGCTGGATTAATTTTGAAAAATAAGAACAATGTTTCTATGGACACCAGGGGACATATTTGGCTCTCTTCAATGGTTCAGAGCACAGAGCAAGCTGGGCCCAAGTCATTTTAATAAAATCTCTCATCCCTGTTTGGATTTGGTGGGAAAGAGCCAAGAAAGCTTTCCAAATCGGGCCAAATTTAGGTGAACAGAGTTAGCCCCACATAGAAGCCAGTTTTGTAAGTCCTTTTACACACAATGACAGTGTCTTCCAAAAGAAATTAAGCTGAAGTCACCCAGTCTCAGAAGCAAGGAAGGGCATCCTGATTGAGCTCACAACTGCACTGCTTTTCTAGGCATCCATTAACCTTCATGTTGTTCTTCCTGTAAATGATGAATGGGATCAAGTATGAGCTAAAAGCGCAAGGGTAGACATTAGGGCTGACTTCTGTAAGAGCTTCAATAGGCTTTAAGGGTAAATAGATACTTTACAAAAAAAAAAAGGTGTTACCTACATTTAGACCACCAAGCAATTGCAGAGGTCTCTGAAGAGTCCAACTTTATTAGTAGTAGTATTAACTACTAAAATACATCACAGGTTTACAACGCATCTGGCATTGTCTTAAGCATTTTACATGCAGTCTTTCCATTAATTTTCATAAGTGCTCTACAGAGTAAGGTGCTATTATTACACAGATGAGCTAAATGAAGCTTAGAAAGATTTACTTAAAAGTTGCATGGCTAGTAACTAGAATAACCAGAGTACAAACCCAGTACTGTCTGACAGCATATCCCACGATGACGTCCCACGTCTAGAAACACTGGAAGCTGCCGATCTGCTTAGTAATTGACTGGCCTAACTTGTGAGTGTTTGATATAATAGTAATATATTGGGTCATTGGGAAATTCATGACACATTTTCGAAGAACAGAAAAATACGTCAAGACTTTCCCGATGACCTAATAGTTTAGGATCATGCTTCTCAAACTTTAAAGTGCCTCCAAATCATTAGTGGTGAGGAGGAGGAATAAAATGCACATTCTGATTCAGGAAGCCTGGGAAGGGGCCTGTGATTTCTACATTTCTGAAAAGCCCAGGATGTGGGTACCCAGCTACACTGAGAGCAGCAAGTTTTAATAGTTTTAGAACACTAGGTCTTAACCCTGCCCTGCACATTCAAATGACCTGGGGAGCTCTGAAATACACTGGAGCCCACATCATACCCTTAGGAAACTCTGAATAATTGCTTGTCAGCCATTGGGCTAGCTATGCTCTTACCAGGATTCTGTCATTTATGTGAGGTGGGAGAGCTAAATTTTAAAAGGGACCTATTTAGTCGCATTCCATTCGCATAGAATAGAAGACAAGGGATGAAGATGGGCTGTTGGAGGGCCCTTTCTGTTCCTAGTCAGTTCATATTCCTGATGCTGATTACTTATAACAATGCTGGAGGCAGAAGACGAGATGGACCTGTTCGTCACACAGTTGCCTCTAATGTGAACAGCTGGGAGCAAGAACAGACTGAGATCAGCGACATGGTTGCAATCGTTCAAGAGCAGAGTGTTGACAAAACCTATGTTGATGGAGGTGATGAGAAATTACAATCAGAAACATCATCTCTCAATGGCACAAGTTTCTCTGATTGTCATTTTTTGGTTGAGAGGATCTGCACAGGGAAACCTGGGACCATTCAAATCTCAACTGTGTCAAACCTTTAATCAATTACACATAACAAGCAATAGTATGGATCAGGAGTTCAGTGATTGCTTTTATTAGAGAAGAGCAATTGATTCCACGTTGGCTGAGATGTGGCTATGGTTCTTTTTAGGGTTTCCTGCTAAGTGTGATCAAACCAAGAGGACTACAGATTATTAAATCCAAATCAATATTTTTTGCTGGCAAAAGCAAAGCATTCAGTGAGGGGAAAAAAACTATCCACTTTTCAGAAGATCTCAGCCTCATGTATTATTGATGCAAAGATGATCAGATAAAAACTGGAACTTGGCAAGCTGTCAAATAAAAAATGCAGAGTGAATCAAAAATTTATAAAACGGTATTGAGTTATTACAATTCTATTATAGACACCAGTAATCATTTTTATTGAAACAAACCCCTTCTATGACTGTACAGCTAGGATTTTAGGGTATGAGGATTTAGGACTCAACCTCATTTTGACAGGAGGACACCACAAAATTAAAAAATTAAATGTAAAGGGTAATGATTTAGTCACAGCCAGTAGCAGATTGAATAAAAACAATAGAGTTTTTAAAAAGTAATGGCAATGTTTTCCTTCTTGGGCTACATTTTGCTGACTTCCTTGAAAAATTACTGGCATTGGATTCAGAGCAGGATGAATTGCTTTACAGAATCTGTAAATCTAATTTGTGCATGTGCCAAGCACACGCTCGACACAAGACATTGGGGAGGAAAAATGACTTGGTGAGATATTTTGTCATTTATGGATTTTCTTTTATAAAGAAAAAAAATCCCAATCCTATAGTTTTATTAGTTATCTCATATCGGGCTCTTCTCCCTCCCTTGTTGGAACGGAAGCTCTGACAATGCCAGAAATATATATTTAAGAGATGGCTGTCACCATTCCTAAATATTCAGAAGATAATTGCCAACCAAAGCTAGAGCATCTTGACATAAAACATTCCTCTAGCTCCCAAGCCGATTTGCCTACCCAAGATCAAATAAATAGCTATAATTATTAAATCATGCAAATCCTGATATATAGTCGGCATTAGGAAAATGACACCAAGAAAGTTTTACAGTGAGGCCTGACTTTTCTTTCCTTGGCTTTTTCCCTGTAACTTGGTGGAAAACAAAGAGTGTCTTTCAGAGCTGAAAACAATTCCAGAGGAAGGTAGGTGGAGAGCCCAGAAACATCAGTCCTGGTCACTTGTCTTTACACAGTGACTTCACTTGAATGGGCTTCAGTCAAGAGGCAGAAAGGGCGACTATATTGTGATAACACAACTGGACCCACATGGGAAGGTTCCTGGTTTGTGTCCTGGGTCCTCAAACACAATAGACACAAATGTACCTGGGATCCTGGCTAACTAGGGCTAGAAGTGGATGGCAAAGTGCAGATCCTGTTGGAAGTGCCCTTCTCTTTCTCTCTCTCTCTCCCTCTCTCTCTCTCTCTCTGTTCATCTCACTCTCTTACCCTTCCTTATTGTACAAAAAAGAATAACAAAAAAATTTTTTTAATGAGTCAGAAAGGGAAAATCAGTTTGCATAATCAAATCTAGCACCAAACCACCTTGTGCCATGACTGGTTTCAGTTCTACTGGGTACAGGAGAGTATGACAAACTTTAAATGGGTTTTTGTAGGCAAAAATCTTAACATGAATTACATGTTCGCCAATTACTCTTAATATCACATGCTGGACATTTTACCTAATGTACAAATGCTGAAAAAAGCTTGTGGGATTCATCAATTCCTACACAAGAAATAGGAAAAAACAAACAAACAAACAAAAAAAAACACCCTCAGATTCTCTGTCATGCCCTATGAATCATGTGGGATCATTATTATTAATTTTTTTTACCTGATGTTTCATTCATGTTACTATGGCTGTTTTCAAGAACATTTTAAAAAATGTAAATACAAGGAGAATGTTTTTTGTGGGTTTGTCATTTTTTTATTAATTTTTAAATTATTATTCATACAGTAAATCACTATACATCATTTAGATTGTGAAGAGACTTTACACAGCATGATATATACCTCAGTCCAGCCCAGTCAAGACTATTATACACATCCTCGTCAACAAGGAGAATTTTAATTTCCCACCTAGAACTGATTTTAAATAGTTCCCATGACACCTGCATTTGTCTTGGGTAGTTGGTTATGTGCTCTATCGTGCTCATCTTCCATAGATTAGAGGTTGATTATGCACAGTTGGTTCTCCCAGTTACTCATCTAGGCAACTTAACATCAGCCACATTAGAGCTGAGTAGCAAGCTGTCCATGTTACTGCAAGTAAGAACAACGCAAAGTTTGAGTTTTTTGGATGCTCTATCTCCATCAGAGTCCAGTTAGGCAAAGAGAACTCACACTGAGTATTTCACACAGTAGGGATTTAGTGCAAGGACTGGTTACATAGATGGAAATAAGGGGCACAAGTCCTTTAGGACAAAGTATAAGTAAAAAATTGTAGGGCAAAATGCTCTCAGACTGCACACAGGCATTTGGTAGGTTTAGCCAAACACCCTGGTTCAAATTGCATTTCAGTCATTTGGATCTCCTCACTTGCCTTTGTTGAGCAGCATAAAATATCTCATTTCCTATCATCAGTTGCAGCATAGAGTGGCTGAGAATTATTCAAGCAATTACTATCTTTCATCAACTGGGCACCATCGGCCATAAATGGTCTTTTGGGTTTGCAATAGTTCTGCTGTCATTTTCCTCCTCTGGATGATCCTGGTACAAAAGCTAATGGTTCTGAGAGTATGGTCCTTTAGCTAAAGGGAGGGAAAAGCAACTCCTGCAAAAACGCTATTTGTTCTTCAATGTGTATAGTAATGGTCAGAGTGGAAGGGTGGTGGGAACAAGGGAAGAGACAGGGCAGATTGCTCATTCCAACACTAATCAACACCATTGATGAGCATTGCGATTGTGCCTCACAATTATCTCTCAGACTCTATTCTCTATTCCCATGGCCACTATATGCCCCTAGACCATTTTATTTCTTAGCTTAATATTATCACAACCTGCTAATTGGTCCTCCTGCCTTTTATCCATTTCCTTTCTAGCTATAATCATCCATAGCAGTGATTCTCAACTAGTGACATACTGCTTCTTCTGCACCTGCAACTCCACTCCCACCAAAAGATATTTAGGAATGTGTGAGTATATTTTGGGACTGTCACAAAAACTAGAGGTTGAAGGAGAACAAGTTGGCATTAAAAGGAATGAACCAGGACTATTGAAAGGCCTCGTAAATTTGGTTTCTATTGTTATGCTAACGAAGTACCAGAAATTTAGAAGCTTAAAACATTGATTTATTATCTCAATTGTGTAGGTCAGAAGTCCAACCATTGAATAACTGGGCTAAAATCAAGGTTGCAACAGCACTCCATTCCTCAACAGGGAGATCTTTCTAAGCTCACTTGAGTTGTTGGCAGGACTCAGTTCCATGTGGTTGCAAGACTGAGGTTCCAGTTCCCTGCTGACTATCAGCAGAAATCATTGCCAGCACCAGCTGAGAATTAGGCCTCCCATATTTCTTGGCTTATGGCCCCTTCATCAAAGCTAGAATTGAATTGAATTGAAATGAATTTTTAATTGGTGAATTGAATTGTTCTTGCATCTTGTGTCTCTTGCCTTCTCTTCTGCCTAATCTTTCTCTGGCTCTTCAGTCCTCCTCTTTCACTTTTAAAGACACACATAATTTGGTTGACCCCATGCAATTAAGTGAAATTAAGTGATCCAGGATATTTTTCTTGTTTTAAAGTCCCTAACTGTAATTTGTTTTTTTGAGAGGTTTTTGCTATAGGGTGCGCTCGCCAGAAAGACAGAGAGAGACAGAGACAGAAAGTGAGAAATGACCCCCAGGGGGATGGCCATGCCACAATCCCTTCTCCTCCATTCTCCTCTTGGGATCTTGGGCACGCACGCACACGCGACTGGCATGACTTCAAGCCACCATGTCCAGGACTTGAACCACAGTCGATTACATGGGAGTCCAGTGACATAGCCATTATGCTAACTGCTGGTCCCCCTAACTGTAATTCTTGAGCCCATGCATTTAAGTGATCCAAAGTACTCTCCTTATTTTAAAGTCCCTAACTGTAATTCTGTCTGCAAAGTCTTTTTTCTCCAAGTAGTGTAAAAGTTCACAGGTTCTGGAATTTAGGATGTGGCTATATTGGGGGCACCGATTCATCTGCCCACTACATCTGGAATGATCAATTTTACAACAAAGACTTTTCAATTCCAAATACCAACCTCAGCCCCATTGAGAAATACTAAGAGGGTTTACTTTCTAAAATGCATATCTTATCACATCTTTTTACTGCTTTCAATTCTGGGGATCCTGATTTCTCTCAAGATAAAATTCAGGACAAAGCTTTATTATGTTTACGAAAAAGTTCTTTTTGAGTAAGCATCATTACAATGTCCTAGTTCACATTTCATTAGTTAGCCTCTGCCTCATGACTTTTGCCACATTGAACATATATTTTTTTTTAACCATTCTATATGTTCTCTTACCTTCCACACTTTTCCAAGTTTCTTTCTTTTCTCCACCTAAGGCACTCTTCTCCCAAACTTTCACTCATCTTCCTTAACCTAGCTAATTCCAGCTCACTATTCAAGTCTTGTTTTAAGATGCTAGTTCCTTGTGAAAAAATTGCCATGACTCTGAATCTTTTAGTCATTATTCCTATGTGGGAATAGAACTTGTATGTCCATCCACACTGCTTTATAATTACTTGCCTATATATTGTTTCCCCATAAGCTCTAAGCTTTATTGTTTCCTTCTAAGCTTTAAGAAGGCAGAGATTAGGGGCAGGCAGATAGCAGTGTGGTTGGATTCTCACATGGCTGACCAAGTGAGTTTGAGTCCCAGACCTGGCAGCTTGCTTTCTCAACTTCCTTTTCTTTCTCTCTGGTCAAATTTTTAAAAATAATTATGATGAATAAAATAATCATTTTTAAAAAGGCACAGATTATGTCTGTCTTATTTGAAAATGTATCTATCTATAGCACTCAGCTCACACCTGGCATTTACTTGCCCTCAATAAAGTTTTGTTTGTTCATTATATAAATTACTTAACCATGCTGGCTTTGATATAAAGGGCACATTAAATTTGATTCCAACCCTTTCACAATATAGACATAATATTTACAAGATCATGTACCAAACTTTGACAGAGAGCATTTCATCTGAACTCCATATCTGCATTAGTAATTATTGTTAAACCAATGTTGCAGAGGAGGAAACTGAAATTTAAATGGGGATAAATAACTCTTTGCTAAAAAATATGGCATATAAATGGAAAATGTAGGATTCACATTTAGTTTCTGATTGCAAGCCAATGCAATGGCACCTTCCTGAGCCAATAAATAGTGCCTTTTGTCACAGAATTGTCATGACTTCATTATAGGATAAAAGTGATGATGCCTTTTTTTAAGCATGAGGAGAGATGCATCAAGTTTAAGTGACTAAGCCTAGACCACATAGTCTTTCTCCACCTGAAGAGAAACATGGCCACTTCATGATCAGGTATTTGTGTTCTCCCATCCTAAATTTTAAAAGCAAAGGAAGTGCTCCAATTGCCCTAACGCAGATCACATGCTCATCCAAGATCAAACAGTAGAGGTCAAGTTGGTGGGATCAATAAGAGCTATCTGTGATTAAGACAAGGAAAAGAACATTTCTTAAAAACAGAACAGTGTGGATAGATTCCTTGGAAGGAAAACAAGAAGTCTACTTCCCACTATATGTTTACATAGAAGCATGACATGTATTCATATTCAAAGGGTTTTTCTGTGTTAATCCCATGAGATCGTTGGTTTCATAGATCAGCCCCAAATTGTTTTGAAAACATACTTTTAAATTTGCTTTCCCTAGAACCTAGGGTTTCAATAAGCAGAAAGAGGAATAATAATAATCAATGACAATAGATACCATCTATTAAGCACATGACATCAGGCACATGAGGTCACTGGATATCACATAATTCACTTCATATCATACAGTTGATAAATGCCAGAATTAATAGGACCCCTGGTCTATCTACCACCAGAATCTAAATTCTTAATTCTATGGAAAATACCAAAGAAAGGGATTACATGAGCCTTCAAATCTATCAAGCCCAAGTTTTGCACCTAAGATAAAGCCCATGTTTGGCAAGTAAGTCAAAGAGGAGCAGAGTAACCTGGGTTCAGCTCAGGTTTCATTTTCCTGTAAACTCTTTTTCGAGCATCCCCCTAAGCTCTAGGTAGGAGACTAAACTCCAACCCATTTCTGCTACTTTTGTCTATGAAACAAACCAAGACCCAAAGCAAACGTTTTAAGAATTTTGTCATAGCAAATTCTTTGCTTTTCATTGTCATCAATATTAAACCTTGCCAAACCAGTTCCGTCTCTGGGTGGGTCTCAAAAGCTAAACTCTTTTTCGAGCATCCCCCTAAGCTCTAGGTAGGAGACTAAACTCCAACCCATTTCTGCTACTTTTGTCTATGAAACAAACCAAGACCCAAAGCAAACGTTTTAAGAATTTTGTCATAGCAAATTCTTTGCTTTTCATTGTCATCAATATTAAACCTTGCCAAACCAGTTCCGTCTCTGGGTGGGTCTCAAAAGCAGAGACACAAAAAAGTAAATCAGTGTGACTCA
>NW_006159512.1:1208675-1279296 GCF_000334495.1 Tupaia belangeri chinensis
TCCCTGAGCCACTTTCTTCTTTGGGAATGAAAAAAGGCCAAATGTCCATCATGGCAGGCCTGATACTATCATTGGCAAATCAGTCAACCTTCAGGAGAGGGGCACATCTATTGTAAGTCAACTCTGTCTTGAAGAAGTTACTATCTCCATATCATGGTTTCATTATCTGAGAAATGAGCATATATCACGTATCTCACAAAATGATCATGAAGACCATGTGAAACAACTTATGGAAAATATCTAAGAAGGTACTTGATAAACATCTGTGGCATGTGTGTATCATCACTAGAGCTTTGTTTCATTCTGTGTACCAGAACGTGGGACTTTCTCCTCAAGGAGATTCTAAGTTTCTTATGGCAGAGTCACTCTCTTATTGCTGTGGATCCAACACATCACCCATGAGCAGGTAGTGCTCCCTGTGCTAATGCAGTGGACTGTGCTGGGCTTCACAGGAGCAAATTCAACAAGCCAGCAGGAGCATGCTTTATGACATGTAGCAGTGTGCCCATATCTCAGCTGAAGTGGAAGAATGCTTAAAACACCAGATAGACAGATATCTAAGCTCACAGATTCAGAGGCCATAAAAGACAAACTTATGAATATATATGAACAATTAAATCCTGCACATCAAAAGTAGTGTTAAGGGATATAAGAGGTCAGTTCTAGGCCTGTTCTTACACTCCCTTATCTGGGCAATCATGCCTCTCTTCTCTCACCTCTCTTGACCCCTGTTGACAAGGAAACCCCCAAAAGGCTACATTGCAAGCCACATGATCTCCTCAACCCTACTCAGTTGCACAGTGGACTGGATCATGGCAGAATCATATGATGCAACTAGGACTAGAAGGAAGTATTGCCCAATCATATTCTTTCCCTGGGGAACCCGACTTTAGAAATACCAAGAGAATGAGGCAGTGCCAGATGGGAGTTAACACTAAAATACAGATTAAAGGGCAGACTGGAGTTGATTAGCCTGGATCCATGTACCAGCTTTGTCAATTTTTATCTGTGTGATCCTGGGAAAGATACTTTACCTCTCTATATCTTAGTGTCCTTGTCTGTAAAAGAAAAGATAAGAAGAATTTCCTCATAAATTTAGTATGAGAACTCAGAGAAAATATGTAAGTACCTCTCAAGTACCTTCCAAACTACTTAGAATAATGACTGACATATAGTTAGTGCCATGTAAATGACAGCTATTGTTGTCAGGTATACACGCCAAGGTCAAGGGTGAGTCCACACCATGCGTAGACCATTATGAGAAAGCAGAAACCGTGAGAGAGCCTAAGAAGTTCTGACGTCAATATTAAGGAAAGGATGGGGCATATGCAGGGAGAAGCCATGAGTCACACAACCCCTTTACACATGAAAGAGACACACGGAGAGTATAATATGCCTTCAAGCTGACCCTGCTCCAATCTCCTTAAAATAAACTCCTTGTAACATGGGTCGATCTGCCTGCTTTCTCAGCTAGCAGAACCTAAAATTTGGTACAAGGAGGATGCTGAACAAGCAGAATGTGTGTTTTTACTACCAAGAAGTAAGGTTTCATAGAGATGAGGTAGCCCCATTTTTTCAGTCAAAAGAAAAAAAACAAAGCTCTGAAAATAAACCATCAGCATGCCCCTTACCTCACCATGAATTTCTGGTGAAAGCCCCAAGTTGGCACCTCTAAGCTTTTTACATCAAGCAAAGTGATAACCCTTATCAAAGAAGCAGAGTCAGAAGCAAAGAATGTCTTGCAGCCCCGATAAGCTTCAAGGCGCTGGGCCAGGGTAATGGACCATAGGAGATGGAGCTGGGGTCTGCCAAGCTCAATAATACGGCATTGTGGCTGCACAGGAAAATGTTTTAATTTACATTTTCAAGCGCAAAATATTTTCCCCTCATGCTTTGGCTAAATTAGGTAGTTAAAGTCTGTGAAGTGGCAGTAATTGGAAACAATGGATTTTATATTTGACATTTATTATTTTAGTGGAATCTGTTTTACATTTACATCAAACATCCAAGGACCCCTGCAGAAGTTTCTTTTGCTATTTCATTACCATTTAGCTCTAATAATGCACTTCGAATCTTCAATTCTCAATTTTAATTATATCATTTCAGATAACATAAAGGATGGGGTAGATAAACCTTCACTAGAAATTGTACCCCAGTGCTTTCCTCTCTTGTGTTAAATTTTTATAAATTGATAATTTGTTCAATATATTTTTACCCTAATGCCTTACAGTTTTATAGTGTAGTCTAATTACTTTATATATTTTTATCTTTCTTCACCAAAATCCTACTTCAGAGCAAAGATCAGGTTTCATACCCACCTAGCACATCCTTTAAGTCTTAACACAGAACAAAAATCAAGAAGTGTTTGCTCAACTATTCAAAACAAAGTAATGTTATTTTATAGGAAATAAGGAATAGAACCCAAGAGAGGCAACTGAAAGGACAACATTCCAGTTTAATATAAAGACTTTCTTCTAAAAAAATAAAAAAGTTTAATATAAAGACTTTCTTCTAAAAAAATTAAAAAAAAAAACGTTTTCTTTAAAAAAAAAATTTATTTATTTTATTCACTTATTTTAATTTGACCAGAGAGAGACAACAAGAGAAAGTGAGAAAGCAAGCCACCAGGTCCAGGATTCAACTTTGGTTGGCCATTTGGGAGTGTCCAGTGCCTTAACTACAATGCCACCTGCTGGTTCCCAAGAAAGACTTAGAGCACTGTTCGAAATGGAGTAGACTGATTCCAAAAATGGTAAGTACTTTGTCCCCTGAAATGTTCTGATAAAAACTCAGTGATCACTTCATAATAGAAAATATGCAAGGAATTAAAAGGTTTGGATTCAGAAAGAATTGGATGTGACTCCTAGCCTATTGGCTAGAAACTGAGTAATGTAGGCAAGTTATTTAACATCTATAAGCTTCAGTTTTCTCATCTTTGCAATGGGATAAAATCTGTTTCTTACGAAAATTGAGAAAATGTACCTATCCATTGAATCAACTGTCCTAAGAAGTCCCCAAATTTTAAATGTCCTTTCCCCTTTATGACAGCCCATTTCTTCCAGAGTGGGAGAAAATCAAAAACACCATTTCATTCTTGACTTTGATAATTAGATAAATATATACTAATCCAAATTTTAAAATAAATCTCAAAGACAGATGCTGTACATAAAAATAGAATGTGTACCTTTGAAGTCCTAAGAGAAACTAAAAGAATGGAAGGCTAAGATAACAGAAATTATAAAGCAACATGGCATAACAAAAAAAAACCTACATTCATTAACACAAATTAAAGTGTTGCTGCCTACTTCATTTCATTTAGTATCCTAGAGGTTGGTGTTATGACAGTCCCTATTTTACAGATGAGAAAACTGAGACTTAGGAAAAGTAGAAATTTCTTTTTTTCTTAATAATTATTTTTATTTTATTATCATTATTTTTCCATTTTTTTTAGAGGTTTTTGCTCTAGGGCGCATGCGCTCGCCAGACAGACAGAGACAGAAAGACAGAAAGCGAGAAATCACCCCCCGGGGAGATGGCCACGCTGCAATCCCTTCTCCTCCATTCTCCTCTTGGGATCTTGGACACACACGCGCGCCCGGTGTAAGTTTTAAGTCACCAGGTCCAGGATGAGAACCACAGTCTACTACATGGGAGTCCAGCGACATAGCCATTATGCTAACTGCTGGTCCCCTATTTTTCAAATTTTGACCAGAAAGAGAGAGAGAGCAAGCAAGCCACCAGGTCCAGGATTCAAACCACGATTGGTCATAGGAGAGTCCAGAGCCTTTAACCACCACACCACCTGCTGATTCTAGGAAAGTAGAAATTTCTTAAATGTATCTAACAACTACGAAATTTAAACCAAGTGACTTAATTGCAAAGTGAATGCTTCTAAACACTACACCACCCACATGTCTCTATGTCCAAATATGCTCCCATATTTATATTGATAGGAAATAATTTGTCATAAATAAATGAAAATGTGAAACTGTATTAATCTCTAAATAGTAAGATTATAAGTAATCTAATTTTTTATAGTCCACATTTTTCCAATTTCCTGCAGTAAGCATATTTTTTTTTATAGTCAGAGAAAATACAGCAAAATTTACAACACATAGCCCCTCTTCTGGTTATATCAGAAAGCCTTATTCATGGTATGAAATTGTTCATAAGTTCATGGGATTTATGCTTCCTGAGATAAAATGTTTCTGATGTATTCTTGTCGTTCCCTCCAGTGGAACCAGCATTAAAACTAGCAGATGAAGCCACTTGTTATATCTAATGCTTCCTTTGCAGATGAAAAGCAAAAACAAAAAACAAGGAGTTTTCAGTCAGAGGAAAATTTAAATAACCCCTCATCCTTGGCTCTTGTTTGACTCTAAGTAAAGATGTTAAAATACAATTGTTAGAATTCTATAAATAAGTTTGGACTTCACTAAAGTTCTGGCTTAATGAACATCTTATCAGAAGAATGCAAAGAATTTCCAAATCCAGGAGAAATGCCCCACTCAAAAGGCCAACTGTCTACACACAATAGTATAGCAAACACCATTCTAATGGTCACACAGCAACACACTGTCTTCCAAAGTGCTTCTAGTCATTCCAACCACAGAAATTGCCAGGAAGCATCCTAGTGTTTATTCCAGCCCTCCTTTTTGTAGACAAGGAAACTGAGCCCCGAGGCAGGTACATCATCCTATTTCTACCATTATCTCCCTAGACCAAACTACAGCCATCACTAACCTGGATGCCTGTATCTGTTTCCAATTGATCTGACTCGCACCGTTTCCACCCCCTTTCAAATCCATTTACCACCATACTGACTCCCTGCTTTCCCACACAAGACTTCTCATTGCTCTCAAAATAAAGAGCAATATTCTCACCCTGTTTCACAATCTGACCCCATCCCACCCACATTACCTAAGCCATTCTTTTTAGTTCTCTTAGCTCCAGCTACAATGTGCTATTTTCCAAACTTGCTATTCCCCTCTCATAGAAGGATCTTTACACCTGCTTTTTTTTTTTTTTTTTCTGTCTGCCTTCACCTAGTTAATATCCACCTGGAAAATTTCCCAAACTCTAGTGCAAGTTAGATCCTCTCACTCATTCTAAGCACTCAACCCAGTTGTAACTTTACATTTCTGTTCCTGTATTTCCCCACTATACAGCAAAAACCATGTCAGTGTCATCCAGCATTTCGTCCTAAGCACTAACCCAATGCCTGTCACACTTGTTGCATGAATAAATGAACGACATTCAGTGAATTAATGACAGAGCAGGGTCAGTGTTTCACTCTACACTGTGGCTTTTACACTTTGGAGGAGAAAAGAGAAATATCTGGCATTCCAGGGATTTACTCACCTAGCATTGTGTAAAATTGTTTATTTTTCATCTTAGAAACAGTAATTCAAGTAAACATATAATTTAAGTTTCTCACTTTCCAGTCAAAGAAACATGGATGCAGAGGTTTTATGGTTCTCAGGAGGACATACCGCCAGTAAGTGATCAAGTGCAGACTCAAAACAAGGGCACAACACTATTTCAGATTGAGCCCATTGTCTCTTTCACCTAGAGCTGCCTATTCCATCAATCGTAGCTCTAGTCAGGCATTCATTTTTCTCTCAGACTGGGTCCCTCTAACTTCATTCAAAGTCTTCCTTTCCACCTTCAACCCTGAGTCCATACTGAATACCTTCATCTTATTTAGAGTTGCAAAATTACTTTCTTGAGTTTGTCTCAACACATTTCTCTAACATTCTGAACTCTCAATAAATCAATAAGTGACAAAATGCATTTAATCCCTCCTGCATTCTTAGAACTAAGTTGGGTGCTACAGGAAATAAAAGGGAAGTCACAAATGTCTTTCTAACCTTTGAGAAACAAAAGAAATCTATTTGCAGAGTAGGGGTTTACAAACCAAATCTACTAGAGAAAAAAAAAAATCAGTAGTACTAGTAATCATGTTTGTAGAATACAGACAGTACTACAGAAATTCAGCCAGAGATAAGGAAGGTTACACATAGAAGGTAAAATTTGATCTGGAGCTTAAAGGAAGTGGAGAACTTGGACCTGTAGACAGGAGAGAGAAAAACATAATTTAAAGTATTATCTTCCAAAAATAGAATATGTCCTTGTCAATACATTTTGTAAAGTACCAAATCAAATATAGAACAGAGCCAAATATGATGATAAAAATAACAATGAAGACATGAGTCTCATTCCAGTACCAAAGAGACTGCCAACAGACAAGTTAGGGAAGCTTTAAGTATGACTCCCAACCCTGGTATGGCCTCTCTACTGTTCAATTGTCAATATTAGTCATTAATAACAAAATTACCCTTATCAAACTCTAATGTAAACCAGGCATTCTGTTAAATGATGTACTTATAGTATCTCATTATTCTCACTGAATCCTTTCTGTATTCCTATAAAAGTAGACAATATTATTATCCTCATCTTACACATGAGAAAACTAGAGTAAATATTTTACCAAAGAAGACTACATAACTAGATTACCTAGAGCCAATCTCAATCCACACTCTCTAACTTGAAAGCCTGAGCAAAATAAGAATTGACTCAGAAGTTTCCAATGTGATGTTTAAAAACCTAAAAAAATAGCAAAAAAGTTAGGTCATTCTACCCATTAGATATAACCTTAAGGAATTCTACTGAATTACATAGGAATAGAGAGATGAAAAGGGAACAGTTCTCAAAACTTTCTGGAATCAAAAATTCTATTCTTCGAAAGCCATTAAGTCCAACTATTTTCAACTGTATATGAGTTAACAACCCAAAATATACATGAATCACTCTCCATTCTTTTCCCACCACTGCATTTTTCTCTCTGATGTCAATGGCAGTATTTTAACACATCTATGACATATATCAGAAATGGGAGATGTAAACTGCAGCATTGAAGGAAGGAAGGAAGGAAGAAAAAACACAACAAAGGAAGGGACAAACCAGAAACAGTGACTGTCAAATGATACCATTTCTTACCTTTCCTCCATTCTGGTAATGTGTATTGACAATACTGACACCTCCTGGTGAAGATAAACTTGACCTCCTGCAGAATTTCACTTGCTCAATCACTGCAAATTACTCTTGACTCTTTGTTGCCTCCAGGTGCAATTTTCTTTTCCTTATCTGGAAGAGTGTATACTAGCATAACCTGTCTTCAACCTTGGAAACTCAATAACCCAGCACTGACCTAACTGTGGAACTCTGCTGTACAAATCTTGGAGTTTAATCCTAAACACATCAGCCTGGTTAGCCCAGAGACCCAATTCACAGCCTTCCTACTTACAGCTACATTAAATATAAATAAAGCAAACGAAATACCAGCTACTGAGAAATAGTTCAATTAAATTCTACAAAGAGAATGCCTCTTGATTTTAATGTGCTTAGTCCCCTAGGAAACATAATTGCTGTATACTTCTTTTCTTGTAGAATTTTTATTTATTTATTTCTCAGACCTACCTAAATCATATAGCCACTGAAAAAGTTAAATGATGCTAGTATTTTGTCAGCCAAAAAACAGTGAAACAAATAATAAACTGAATGTAGGTTTTCTTTTCATTTCATTTGCCAAATATTCCAGGCCATGAGTCTCAATTTCTCACCAGATGAAAGTAATATATTGGAAAATATAGTAAGGTGCTTTGAATTGAATTCAATCCAGCATTTTGCTTGTTAAACTAGACCACTGAATAAGCATAATTAAAGAAAAATGTAGTTAATCAATCACAGCAGAGAAAGGAGAGCTGAGACTTTCTGGCATTTTCCTTTTCTCCAATTTTATGCAATAGGTGAGGTCTTTTGCTTTTCTCTCTAGAAGGAGGGCATTCAGTGATTCCAAGCATGAAAGTTTCATCTTGAAACTTGTTTGATTTCATCCCATTTATTGTCTGCACATGTGGTCAACCAAAATAAATTCACTGGTTGTAATATGTCTATGACAATTTTCTTATACTTTTATTTTTGAAAAGTTTCCTATGATACATCTGCATGTTCATTTTCAGGTGAACTTGCATTCCCACGTTAATAAAAATTAATAATTAACAAAAATTCAAATCTTGCTTCTTTTCACATCTAGAGGTTTCTTTTGGCAGATGAACCCTTGAAGATGTGATTATGTCTGTGCTATGCAAGAACAGGTAACACTTGTATTATAAAGAGTGAGTCTTTCAAACCAATAAAAATGGAATAGACAGTTGAGTTGTAGAAGTTATATTTTTTGTTTCTATTTTGTTTTATAGTAAAAACTGTGTTTGAAATTTCAATTTTATTCTGACACAGTAAAGATTATAAACATAGACATTTTTTAAAATACACAAAGGCAGGGACCAGCAGTTAAGCGTAATGGCTGTGTCGCTGGACTCCCACGTAATCGACTGCGGTTCGCATCCCGGACCCAGTGGCTTAAAACTCACGCCGGGCACGTGTGCGTGCGTGCCCATGATCCCAAGAGGAGAAAGGAGGAGAAGGGATTGTGGCGTGTCCATCCCCCCGGGGGGTGATTTCTCACTTTCTGTCTCTCTGTCTCTGTCTGTCTGGCAAGTGCACGCACCCTATAGTAAAAAACCTCTCCAAAAAAAAAATACACAAAGGCAAATTGCGGTAGAGGCAATCAGTTTCTAAGACCACTGATTGCTTCAAAACACACATGAAAGACATACAACAAAACTAGAAGAACTTGTTTCTAGTTCTCTTGCTATTGACATAGCATCAAAATGATAGATCTAAAACATATCAGTATATAACAAACAATAAATATGTTTGAACTTCATTACAGAGTTTATTAATTTACTCAATGATGAATGATGTATGTGAAGTGGGTTAGGCAAATACTGAGTATTGTGAAACCATGGTCATTCCTGTCTTCAAGTTAGAACAGTTTAGAAGGAGAAGATATGGTTGTATGGGACATATTTACACTATAGTAAAAAAAAAAAAAAAAAAAAAGATTGTTGGCCCAGCCTATGGCCCAACTGAGTGGTTCAAATTCTGGACCTGGTGACCAGAAAAATACACCAGGCCTGTGTGCGCACATGCTCAGAATCCTGAAAGGAGGAAGAAATGGAGATGAGATTGCAATGTGACCATTTTTCAGGGGAGGTACTTTGTTCCCCTCTCTCTCTCTCTCTTTCTCTCTCTCTCATGCAAATGCCCTTTGACAAATTTTAAAAATGTGTATTATTTATCTGAAATTCAAACTTAACTAGATATTCTGCATTTTAACTTGTTAAACCTAGTAATCTAAGAGAAAGTAAATGAGCAATTTCACTAAAGGGCAAAAAAGTGTGATTTGAATGCTGAAGTACTTAAGGATATTTCTTTGAGATTATGATTTGATTTCATTTTTGGATACATATCCAGAAATGAGGTTGCTGAATTATATGAATTATCTGTTTTCAATTTAATGAGGGAACTTCATACCATTTTCTATAACTGCTATACCAATTTACATTTTTGCTAATAATGTACAGGGTTCTCTCTTGCCACACTCTCACCAACACTTTAGAAGAGCCATTCTAACAAATGTGAAGTGATATCTCATTGTAGTTTTGATTTTCATTTCCCTAATGATTTAGTGTTATTGAGTACCTTTTCATATACCCATTGACCATTTTATATTTTCTTTGGAAAGATATCTATTCACATCCTTTGTCTATTTTCTGATCAGCTAATTTGGCTTTTTTGCTATTGTTTGTGTGACTTCTTTATATATTTTGGATATTCACTCTTTTACAGACATGTGCTTTGAAAATATATTCTCCCATTTCATAGGTTGCCTTTTTTATTATTATTATGATTATTTCCTTTGCTCGGAATAAGTCTGTAGTTTTGTGTAGACCACCTGTTTATTTTTGCTTTGGTTGCCTGTGCTTTTAATGTCATATCCAAAGAAAAAAATTCACTGCTAAATTTATTGCAGCATTATCCACAATATCCAAGATATGGAAACAACCTAAGTGTCAATTAACAGATGACAAGATAATGAAACGTAGTGCGTATGTATATAAGAGAAACTTATTCAACCATAGAAAAGATAATACTGCCATTTGCAACAATATGAATAAGTTTGGAAGACATTAGACTAATTGAAATAAGCCAGGCACAGAAATAACCAGTCTCATAATTCTTATATGTACAACCTAAAAAACTAAAACTAATAGAAGTAGAGAATAAAATGGTATTTGCCAGGGACTAGGAAGGGAAAAAATGAGATGATATTGGTCAAAGTGTACTAACTTTGAGTTGTAATATGAATAAACTCCGAAGGTCTAATGTACAGCATGATGATTTAGTTAATAATACCATATTGCTTACTTGAAATTTACTGAAAGAACATAACTTGAGTGTCCTCACTACACACACACACACACACACACACACACACAATGGTAATTATGTGTGGTGAAAAATGTGTTGATTAATTTGATTGTAGTAATTATTACACAACATATATGTTTATCAAATCATTACCTTGTACATCACGATTTTTTTAATTTGTCAATTATACATCAATAAACCTAGGGAAGGAAATAAGTAACTACAGAAATATAGGCAACCCTGACTTGGAAACAAGTATCTGAAAGATAAATAGGAGTTAACTAGAAAAGAAATGGAGGTAAGGGGTACCAAAAACAAAAATGTAAATGCAAAGTCAATGAAGAGCGAGAGATACTAGCACATGCTTATTATTGTTAGAATGAATGGACATCAAGTGTCAAGGCAGAAGAGATTGCAGATGTGAGACCACAGGGACCCAATTAGAACATTCGGATGCCATATTTAAGATGATGAAAAGTTGTAAAAATTTCTAGACAAAAATATTACATAATCAGATGTATCATTCAGGAAAATTTTCCTGGGTGAATGATGGAAAATTGATTGATGGTTGGCAAGAAGGGAAGAAAGGAAACCAGTTGAAATAATTTGCTAAGGGACATTAAAGGAACTAAAATCTTAGCAGCCAGAATGTAAAAAATGGATAAATTAGAGGATCACTATAGTAAAAATGATTAAAGGCTAGACCCAAGTTGTGATGATCAACTGGATATGGGGTTTTAGGAAAGGAAGTTTAATTATAAAATAAGATTAATTTAGTTTTTACTATATATCTCCACGCTATGCTATCTGCTACATTCATGTATGTAAGGTCCTCACAGATCTATGAAACAGCCTTTATTATTCCTGGTTTACAAATTAAGAAAATGAAATTCATAGAGAAAAAATTAACTATTAGACTGTAAAGCTAGTAACTAGTACAGTAAGGATAATATCCAGATTTAGAAGATGAGCTACAAGCTAAATAATGGTACCATTGACCAATAATGGAAATAAAGGAAGTACTATTTGTGAAAAAGGTGTTGGGCTCCTTTTTAAACTTATTGAGTCTCAGGTGCCTGTGATTAACATCTGAATGCAACTGGATAGACAAATTCACAGCTTGGCAGAGGAACTCAACTGGAGATAGAGATTGAGAAATCATCAACTAACAATTATAATAGAAACTGTGAGAGTATAGATAAGATGGCCTAGAGAACGAGTGCAGAGTAAGACCAGAAAAGGATCTAGGGAAGAATTCTGATAAATACCAACACTGGGAACCAGCAGTTAGCGTAATGGCTATGTCGCGGGACTCCCACGTAGTCGACCGCAGTTCGCGTCCCAGACCCGGTGGCTTAAAACTCACGCCGGGCACGTGTGCGTGCGTGCCCAAGATCCCGAGAGGAGAATGGAGGAGAAGGGATTGCGGCGTGACCATCCCCCCTGGGGGGTGATTTCTCGCTTTCTGTCTCTATGTCTCTCTCTGTCTGTCTGGCGAGCGCACATGTCCTATAGTGAAAAATCTCTCCAAAAAAAAAAAAATTAAAAAAAAAAAAATACCAACACTTAGGGTCAGGTATGTCCAGAACAGTAAAGAAAGACCAGGAAAGTGTGTTATCAAAGAAGACATGTTCTATGGTCTCAATGGTTCTATCTCCTCATAATTTATATGTTGAAATTCTAACTCCTATGGTGATGGTGTTAGGAAATAGGAAGTTTTAGAAGTGACTATGTCATGAAGGTGAACATTTTTTAAAAAAAGAGTTATTTATTTAATTTTTATTTTTATATTATTTTTGAATTTTCACTCACCAGAAAGAAACAGGCTGAGAAAGAAAGTGAGAAAGCAAGCCACCAGTCTGGGACTCAAATTGTGGTTGACCATGTGGTAGTCCAACACCTTAATCACTGTGCCACCTGCTGACCCCATGAGGGTGAAGGTTTAATGAATGGGAGTAGTGCCCTTATAAATGAGGCTCCAAAGAGATATTTTACTCCTTTCACCATGTGAAAACACAATGAGAAGGCACTGTCTATGAGAAGGTGAACTTTTACCAGACACTGTATCTGTTGGTACTTTGTCCTTGAATTCCCCAGCCTCAACTGTAAGTACATTTTTGTTGGTTGTAAGCTACTTAGGCTATAGTATTTTCTCATATCAGTCTAAAAAGACTAAGACAAAATTGGTTCCAAGAAGTGGAGGTGCTGCTATACAAATATCTAAAAATGTGGAAGTGGTTTTGTAACTGAGTAATAGGGAGATGCTAGAAGAGTTTTAAACTACATGCTATAAAAAGCCAATATTGCCATAAAGGAACTGTACAGGGCAATTCTGATGAGAGCCCAGAAGAAGAGGAGATCGGTAGAAAAAAAGCCTTAATCTTCTTAGAGAATTCCTAAGTGGTTGTGAAAAAGAATATTGGCAGAAATACGAGCAAAAAGGCCATTCTGATGAGGTATCAGATGGAAATGAGGAACTGGAGGAATGTGATCCTTGCTATAAAGTGGCAAAGAACTTAACTTCATTGTGTTTGCGTCCTATCTTAGTGCTTTGTGAACCATAGAACTTGTGAGTGATGAAATTTAATATTTGAGGAAATACCTAAGCAAAGTGTTGAAGAAGCATTTTGACTTTTCTTGAATGCTTATAATAAAATATGAGCTGAGAGAAATAATTTAATGCTGAAACTTTTCATCAAAAGGAAAAAGAACTTAAGACTCAGAAAATTCTCAGCTTGGCCATATTATCAGTGATGAGAAAGGGCTTTGGGGTGAGAATGCCAAGCATGTGCCTACTCTGACTTTTTGATTAACATGGATTGGTGGACATCAGTTGCTATTCATCAACACAATAAAAGAATGATCTCAAAGGCATTTTAGAGATTGTAGGGGCTGCTCTTCCCATAGCTGGCTCAGAGTGTTAGGACTTTAAAGGCAAAATTATTTCACGACCCTACTATTCTTATTCTGGCACACGATTCTTGGCAGCAAGACCAGGTTCAGGATGAATCAAGGCTGTCTGCTCCTCCTGAGGGCACAAACAATAAACCTTGTCAGTTACAATGCATTTCCATCTCCATTGGCCTGCAGAGTACACATTTCATGGGAATATGGCTACCTCCACCAAGATTGTGTAGCATAGAGCCACCTGTAACCTCAGGCACACAACTGAGGCACAGAGCTACTTAAAGAATCGGGCCACTAGATGGGACCAGCAGTTGGCATAATGGCTATGTCACTGGACTCCCATGTAGTCGACCACAGTTCGAGTCCCAGACCCAGTAGCTTAACCTCATGCCAGGTGCATGTGTGGGCATGCCCAAGAACCCGAAAGGAGAATGGAGGAGAAGGGATTGTGGCAGTGACCATCCCCCAGGGGGTGATTCCCAGGGGGTGATTTCTCGCTTTCTGTCTCTCTATCTCTCTCTGTCTTTCTGGCAAGCAAATGCACCCTATAGCAAAAACCTCTTCAAATAAATAAAACAAAGAGAAACAGGCTACTAGAGAGTCCCCACCAGGGCTATACTTATTAAAACTATAGGGATGGGGCTATCTCTGTGACCTCAGACCAGTAGAGTCACCTACCCACAATTCTAGCCTGGGAGAGCTCTATGCATTCAACTCTAACCTGTGAAAGTTGTGGTCTGGTCTGTATCCTCCAAAGTCATGAGGGTGGTCTAAGAACTGTGGGTGGCTACCTGACCTCAGTTTGTTTGAAGTGTAGGTCATCATGTCAAAAGATATTATTTTAAGGCTTAAGACTTAATGTTGCTAGTCCTGTTGGGTTCTGATTTGTTTAGGACCTGTCACTCATTCCTTCTTTCCTTTTTCTTCTTTTTTGGAATGGAAATATCTATTCTATGTCTGTCTTGCCATTTATATTTTGAAAGCATGTAACATCTTAGATTTCATAGGTTCACAGCTGGAGAGCAATTTTCCTCATAATGTATCATTTCTTGCAACTCATTTATATCTGACTTAGATGATATTTAGATGAGATCCTGGACTTCAGACTTTTGAGTTAAAACTGGAACAAGACTATTTGGGCTATTTAAATAGAATAAATGTATTTGGGGAGTAAAACATGAATTGTGGAGTGCCAGGTGTGCAATGCTACAGTCTGACTTTGTTCCCCCAAAATGTGTGTGTCAAAATTGTAATCTCTGAGGTGGAACTATAAGAGGTGACAACATGATGAGAGTGGAGTCCTCATGAAAGGAATCACTGGGACCAGCAGTTAGCGTAATGGCTATGTCGCTGGACTCCCACATAGTCAACCGTGGTTCACGTCCTGGACCCGGTGGCTTAAAACACACCGGGCGTGTGTGCATGTGTGCCCAAGATCCCGGGAGGAGAATGAAGGAGAAAGGATTGCGGCATGGCCATCCCCCCTGGGGGGTGATTTCTCGCTTTCTGTCTCTCTGTCTCTCTCTGTCTGTCTGGCAAGTGCCCACGCCCCATGGCAAAAACTTCTTTAAAAAAAAAAAAAAAGAAAGAAAAAAGGAATCATTGTCTTTATAGAAGAGATCTTAAAAATCTGCTTTGCCCTTTCCACTGTAGGATGATGTGGTGAGAAGGTACCATCTATAAATCAGAGAAAAGCCCTCACTATACACTGAATCTGCTGGTGACTTGATCCTGACTCCCTAGCCTCCAGAATTAAGAGAAGCATATTTCTGATTTCTAGAAGCTACCCAGGCTATAGTATTTTGTTGTGGCAAGTGGAACAGACTAAGACATAAAGAAAAGTAAACGCTCTAAGATGTACAAAGCATCAGCATTTTGATGTGAGTTATCGAAGATGTGCCAATGGGAGGGGAAATTGTATATACCAGAAGAGAAAAGCTTCAAAGTTAAATGGTAGAAATAAAAGGATTTCAATCAGTACAAACAGGGATGGCATACACTGTATATGAGGAGAAACAGATACAACAGGAGGAAGAAAATTATGGAAAATGTGAACTGCTATGGGTTCTTGCCAGTCTAGCAAAGAGGTGAACCAAGAACACAGTGGAGAGACCAGCAGATGGCATAATGGTTATGTCACTGGACTCCCACATGACTGACCATAGTTTGGGTCCCAGACCTGGTGGCTTCAAAATCATGACAGGCACATGTGCATGCATTCCCAAGACCCTGGGAGAAGAAAGGAGGGGAAGGGATTGTGGATTGTGGAGTGGCCATTTTCCCTAGGGGGAGATTTCTCACTTTTCCTCTCATTGTCTCTGTCTCCCCCTCAACCCCCTCAGCACACATGCCCTGAGGCAAAAATCTCTTAAAAAAATAAAAAGAAAAGGAACGCAGTTGGGTGTATGATCAAGTAGGATTAAGGTTAATTTCAAAAAAGACTGAAACTGGACTTTTTGATAAAGTTTGGTAAAAGATAAATCCTTTCTTGTCTGACCTAGTGATGGGGGGGCTCCACCCCAGGCTGATGGTGTTATTATAAAAACACAAAAGTGGACATGGAGACACTGTTTTTCAAGCATGTTCTACTTTAAAGGAGAGCCTCGGTAAGTGCTAGGGGGAGGGAGGAGAAGACTATATGCTACAAATGAAAGGTGCCATCATGAGGAAAAGATTGCAAGCTCTCTGTGAAAAAATAATTTGAGCCTATCTACTGAAGAACTTCTAGATACAGCACTAACCTGTAGGTCTCCTATTTTCTTTGAACAAAATATGCAACATATTTTAATGTTATATTAAGGAAGGAAAAATACTTCCACTTAAAGCTGGAAGACCAAAAGGAGTATACCATCTGTCTAACAATAATTGAGAAATGAACCCACAACACAGGAGAAAAAAAAAAAAACAGTGATAAATAGGTGCCTCAATCTTGACACAAGAAGTAGAGGAAATTAAGAACTTTTCCCCTGAGTGTATAAGCCAAAATACGGACTTTGTTCTGAATTTATATCATTAGGATGGCAAAGAGAAACCTAAAGCCGAAAATTTATTTTAAAAGTCAGTGTTTCCAAGTGACAGGCAGAAAGAGAAAACTCAGATAAATTCAAGGAAGAATTTGTCAATCCAGGCTGATTTGAAAATCCATAAATCATAAAAAAAAAGACCCAAAATTTAAGAAAAGCTAACATATGAGGAAAAAAATATGTCCAAGAACTCATGGAATAATGTAGTTGTTTCACCTTTCTACCAGTTGGCCCTGAAGAAAGCATGAACTTGCCCTGATGACTTGTGATATTGGCTTAGAAACAGAAGTTAGCTGGTTTGCCCAGAGATCAGAGATTAGATTGTTCTTACTGTCTTATTCTCATTTAGTAGCACTGAGCCTTCCCAGAGGAGGTGCTGGGAGGAAGTCAACAGCTTGAGTCAGTGATCAGGGTGATGGGTGCCTTCAGGCTATAATTGTTACAGTTCAGTAGAATTTTTCTCAGAGTGGATGCCAAGCTGTGTCACTTGGCTCACTGCAGAAACCAGATCACACATTTCTTCCAAGAAGTCAATCAAATAAGGACTGGAAGAGTCCAATAAGTTGAACAACTACATCACTGCCCCTCTCTCTAAGAACAATTTTGATAGAGTAGAGAAAAAAGAAGAAAAAATTGCCCTGGGTTGAAGTCAGAAAGGAGATGAATAATCAGGCAGGCAAATCAATCAGGTCTAAATAAGCTAATAATAAGCTCAGTTATAAATGGGAAGACAGAGATTTTAATTTCCAAACATCATATCTCTCCCTTTTCTCTATTTCTAAAGGTCAAAATATTACATTCTTACATAAGCTTTTTGGAATTTCACTGGTGAGGGAACCTAGTCTAAAGAAAGTAGCTATATCCAACCACAGGCTCTTGAAATGAAGAATTTCTTCATGAATGTGCCTCTAGGTTTTTTAAATTAGCCCACTGAAAAGGCTTAATAAAGTCTTGCATGTTAAATGACTTTTATCTTTTTGGTCCAGTGTGAAAGAATGTTTAAATTAATTCAGCTCACTTTATTCCACTTACCAACATTCATTTATATCTAGTATGTATTCTGGTTGGCATCAAAGAGCTCTTCTTTAGGTTCAGGCATGGTAGTGCATGCTGGCTGACGATGCTACATGGGGCCATATGGGAATCCTAAATCCAATTCCTGGCCCTCTCTAAAATAGGCAGGCATGATGGCACATGCCTGTAACTCCAGTTACTTAGAGGCTGAGGCGGGACAATTGCAACATAATAATAGCCTGTGTAAGAAAAAAAAAAAAGTACTCTTCTTAAATTTTCTTTACAACCAGCTCTTTTTAACAACTATTGCTGTTGTTCGCCACCCTTGCTTTATTATTTTGATTGAGTGAAGTCTCGTTACCGATTTAATGATTGTATTTGGAGCTATATGGAGTATTTCTTAAAGTTATGTTTGTAATTTTCAAACTTGAAGAAAAAAAATTTTTTTTGGAGAGGTTTGTGCTATAGGGTGCGTGCACTCGCCAGACAGACAGAGAGAGACAGAGAGACAGAAAGCGAGAAATCACCCCCCAGGGGGGATGGCCACGCCTCAATCCCTTCTCCTCCATTCTCCTCTAGGGATCTTGGGCACACACGCACACGTGTCTGGTGTGAGTTTAAGCCACCAGGTCTGAAACACGAACCACGGTCGACTATGTGGAAGTCCAGCCATTACGCTAACTGCTGGTCCCAAGAAAAATGTTTTTAAAAAAAGTGTTATTCCCTCTATAGGAGCAATCTTGCAAACAATATTATTCTTCCTCTTCTCCATAGAAAAGCAAATGTCATACAGGTATGTTGGAATCCAATGGTTCAGATTATTTGTTTAGGAGATACATTTTATTCTGCTTTTGCCAAACTAACCAGAGAAATGTTTTGATGTATTCTGTTTTTGAACTTGTCTCCTTAAGGTGGTATGGCCAATAGTAGGTCTTAGGAGGCATTTGACTAATGAGAAGCCTCATCTCTCATTTCTGAAATAATAACCTTGATGGAGAAGACGTTAAAAATATCAGGACTGGTGGGACCAGCAGATGGCATAATGGTTATGTCACTGGACTCTCGCATGGCTGACTGCAGTTAAAGTTCTAGACCTGGAGCCTTGAAACTCAAGCCAGGTGTATTTGTGTGCTTGCCCAAAATTCCCAGAGGAGAATAGAGGAGAAGAGACTGCAGCATGGCCATCCCCCTGGGGGGTGATTTCTCTCTTTGTCTCTCTGTCTCTCCCATGAGCACACACACCCTATAGCAAAAATCTATCTTAAAAAAAGGACTGAGTTAGAACATCAGAACCTATAGTTCCCAGTATTCATCTGCTTGTAGAAACATTGATCTTCCAAGAGCTAATGAATGTAGGTTAGATTACAATACTTAGATGAAGTACAAAAATTAGAAAAAACATGTTGAAAAGGGTAGAAAGGAGAGTTTCACATTATTTCATCATCTCTCCACCCATACCAGGAAGCACATCAGAGAGAGAGAGAGAGAGAGATTCCTCAAATAAGGGAAGGAGGGTAAAACGAGCACCCTGCCTTGCTATAGACCCAAGCACCAGGCCTGCTCCAGTGACCCTGTCATCAAACTAGCCTCTACAAAGCCTCTACAAACCCAGGTTCCATGTCTAGCCCTGCAGACCCTAGTTCTTTTTTTTTTTTTTTTTTTTTTTTTCAGACCCTAGTTCTAAGGAGCATCTCCACATGCCAGGCATCAGGCCTACACACATGGACCCAGACTCCAGATCTGCCTGAGGGACCCAGGCTTCAAGCCCACACCCATGAACCCAGGCATGAGGCCAGCCCTTTGGATTCAGTGTCCATGTCAGCCTATCTGATAACTTTAACAGCAAGCCTGCCCATAGATCCCACCAGTGAACCAGAAAATCTAGATGGGTTAACTGGCAAATGACTTTCTCTACCAAAGCCAGTCTGTAAAGACTGAAAGAGGTGTCTGCTTCTTCAAAAGTGCAGATACCAATGCAAGGCCACAAAGATTGCAAGTAACTGGGGAAACATGACACCACCAAAAGGGAAAAAAAAAATGCCAGTAAATGATCCTTTTAAAAAAAAGACATTTATCAATTGCCTAAAAAGGAATTTAAAATAATCCTCTTAAAGAAGGTCAGTGAGCTATAAGAGAGCACAGATAGGTAACAACAACAACAACAAAAATTAAAAATAAAAAAAAATCCAATTCATGGGATCAGCAATTAGCGTAATTGCTATGTCACTAGACTCCCATGTAGTTGACCATGGTTTGAGTCTCAGACCTGGTGGCTTAAACTCTCTCACTTTCTGTCTGTCTATCTTTCTCTGTCTTTCTAGTGAGCATAAGTAGTGCCCTATAGCAAAAACCTCTCAAAAAGAAAAAAATCTAATTCACAAAATAGAAATTTAACAGAGGTAAAAATCATTTTAAAAACATAAATTTTAGAGCTAAATAACATAATGACTGAACTTAAAAAATTCTACAGAGAGCTTAAAAACATACTTGATAAAGCATAAGAAAGAACCAGCTAGCCAAAGACAAGACATATGAAATGACCCGGCTGGAAAGAAAAAAGAATGAGAAGAATGAAAAAAGTCTTGGAAACTTATGAGACACCATTAAACAAACCAGTATAAACATTATGAAAGTCCCAGGGGAGAGAGAAAAAAAAAAAAGAAATAATAACAGTCCAAATAAGGTGGCATTGCAGTGATGCAACACTGCACAATACTGAAGCCACATGGGAACATCTCAGGTTTGTGTCACAAGGTCTCCCTGTACACAGGTGTATGCACATGTGCTTGTGATCCTGGCTATCTGAATTTGAGTAGATTCCAACATGAAGACTTTGTTTGGAATACCTCTCTTTCTCTCCTTCTCTCCCTCTCTCTTCCCACCCTCCAAGGTAAATAAATAAACTTAAAAATAAAATAAATAGGGACAAAAATTCTCAAACATATAGAGAGGATTGAACATAAAAGAACTCCAAATAAATTAAGCATAAAGAGATCTTCATTAAGACATACTATAATAAAATTTTCAAAAATCAAAGACAAAGAAAATGTTGAAAACAAAACTGAAAAGTAATTTGCACATACAAGAGGACCCTGTAAAAGATTCTAAGTGGATTTTTCAGTGGAAACATTGTAGGACTGGAGACAGTGGCTAACATAGTCAAAATGTGGAAAGAAAACTGGTCACTGTGTATATTATACCCAGCAAAACTGTTCTTCAGAACAGAAAGAGAGATAAAAACTTTCCCAGACAAACAAAAACTAAGGGAGTTTATCAAAGAACCTACCTTACAAGAAATACTAGAAAGAGTTCTTTTAGTCAAAACTAACATCATGAGAACTTATGAAAATACAAAACTCACCATTAAGATAAAAATATAGTTGCTATTATTTCACATCTGTCTCCCAAAAAAGTCATGGGCTGAGATTTGATTCCTATTTTGACAGGATTCAGTTCAAAATTTAATCTGTCTAGAGTGTTAAAGGGAAGATCTTGAGACCAGAGGCAGAGAGCTTAGTTCTCTTTCCCATTACAACATGGCAGGTGAAAAAGCTGAGAAGCTGGATATTAGAGAGAAGAAATTTGAAGCCAAGAGGCTGATGTCAGTGGCAATGTTAAAAAGGGTGACACCAAGCCTAAAAAGCCCAAAAAGGAGAAGCCCCACTGAAACCAAAACCCAGTCTTACTCCAAGTCATCAGCATATTCTTTTGATCTACCATGTATTCCAAGAAGGCCATGTATGAGAGGAAATAGTCAATAAATCCAGGATTGAAAAGAACAAGAAGGAAAAGGTTCTTGCCATTGTCACAGAACTAGTTTGTGGGAACAAGAATGGCAATAACCGAGTGGCTAAACTTCACAAAATGCCTAGGTATTATACTGCTGAAGATGTGCCTCAAAATTCTTGAGTCATGGTAAAATAACCTTCAGTTATTATGTGAGAAAGCTGAAAACTAACATCGCTCCCAGAACCATTCTGATCATCCTCACTCTATGCCACAGAGGCAAGAGAGTGGTTTCCTAAAAGCAACAGAGCTGTGGCTTGCTACTTGTGACTGGACCTCTGGCCCTAAATCAAGTTCTGCTGCACAGAACACATCATAAATGTGTCATCACTGCCTCCATAAAAATTTACATTAGCAATGTAAAAATCTCAAAACCCCTCACTGAAGTTTACTTCAAGAAAAAGAAGCTTCAGAAGCCCAAACACCAGGAAGGTTAAGTCTTTGACACAGAGAAGGAGAAATGTGAGATTATAGAGCAATATAAGGTTGATCAGAAAGCTGTAGACTCACAAATTTGACCAAAAATCAAAGCTGTTCCTCAGCTTCAGAGTTACCTGCAATCCATGTTTGCCCTTACGATTGGGCAAATTGGTGTTTTAAATTTCTTGCCAAGATTGTAATTAAATAACTGATTTTTAAAAAGAGAGAGAGACCAGCAGATGATGTAATGGTTATGTTTCTGGCCTCCCACATGGCCAACTTCAGTTCTAGTCCCAGACCCAGCAGCCTGAAACTCACATCAGGTGCATGTGCATAGATGTCCAAAACCCTGCGAGGAGAATGGAGAAAGGATTGTGGTGTGGGCATCCCCCCAGAAGGTGATTTCTCACTTTCTGTCTTTCCATCTCTCTCTCTCTCTGGTGAGCACACATACTCTATTAAAAAAAAAAAAAAAAACTCTCAAAAAAAAAAAGGAAAAAAAAGGTAAGGCATTTGAGAAGAGATTAGGATTAGATCACCAGAATGAGGTCTGCATGATTGAATAGTGATGGGTTTATAAGAAGAAATGATATAATCAGACACATGTTCTACTCTGTGCTTGCTCTGTCTCACCAAATGATGCCCTCCACCATGTTAACCATTGTCAAGAAGCCCCTCACCAGATGTAGTCTCTTGGCCTTTGACTTCCAAATACATGGGGGGGGGGTGGAAACTATCTTTGTGAATTACCCACACTCAGGGCTAAACAATGGACTAAGACAATAGTCAATTTCAAAATATTTTAATACTATGATGGTTGTCCATAAATCACTTTTAAATCTTTCATATAAACATAAAAAAACAAAATTATTTTTTAAACATCACTATAATGGGTACACTTATAAAAAGATATAAATTGTGACATCAATAGCTTAAAATTTGGGAGGCAGAGAAGTTAAAATGTAGAGTTTTTGTGCGCAGTTGAAGTTGAGTTGTTATCAGCTTTTATAACAACTATAAAATATTTTACTTGATGTTCATGAGGAAGACAAAGGAAGGAAGCAAGAGAGGAAGAAGGAATTATACAAGTCAGAAATACACTGACCAAATGGTAACAATAAATCTTTCTCTGTCAATAATTATTTTAAATGTAAATATATTAAATTCTTCGATTAAAAGACATAAAGTGGCTAAATGGATTAAAGTAAGACTCAGCTGCATGTTGCCTACAAAAGAGTTTAAAGACAATTGTAGAATAAAAGTAAAGGAGTGAAAAAAGATATTTCATTCAAATGATAACCAAAAGACTAGGAGTATCTGTATTTACATCAAACAAAACAGATTTTAAGTTAAATACTTTCACTAGAGAAAAAGAAGGTTATAATATTATGATAAAGAGGTTAATTTATAAAAAATATATGACAATTATATACATATAGTGCCCAATTCAGATTCCTAAACATATGAATCAAATACTAACAGAACTGAAGAGTGAATATACAACAATGTAATAATCATAGGGAACTTCAGTACCTCACTGTCAGCAATAGACAGATCATCCAGATAGAAAATCAAACAACGGATTGATCAACACATCAAATGGACCTAGCAGACACACACAGAACATTCCACCCAACAGCAGCAGAATGCACATTCTTCTTAAACACATACAGAACATTCTTTAGGATACGTCAGTATAAGGCTACAAAACAAGTCTTAGCAAACTTAAGACTGAAATCATACCAAGTATCTTTTCTGATCACAAAGGTATGGAATTGGAAATCAAGAACAGGGGGCCAGCAGGTGGCATGGTGGTTAGGGGCGCTGAACTCCCACATGGCCAACCATGGTTTGAGTCCTGGATCTGGTGGCTTGTTTTCTCATTCTCTCTCTCTCTCTCTCTCTCTCTCTCTCTTTCTCCTTCTCTGGTCAAGTTAAATAAATAAATAAATAAATAGTTAAATAAAATAATCCTTTAAAAAAAAAAATCAAGAACTGGAAGAAATTTGAAAATACGTAGAAATTAAACAACACTCCTAAACACCGATAGCTCAAAGAAGAAATACAATAGAAAAGAATCAAAAAATCTTGAAACAAACAAAAAATGGAAATACAACATTCAAAACTTATGGGATGCAAGAACTATAAAACAGTTATAAGATGAAAGTTTATGGCTATAAACTTACATATGAAAAGAAATATCTCCTCCCAAATTTATATTTATACCTTAAGAAACTAGAAAAAGAAAAATAAACTAAGCTTTTTTCATTCTCTCTCTCTCTCTCTCTCTCTCTCTCTCTTTCTCCTTCTCTGGTCAAGTTAAATAAATAAATAAATAAATAGTTAAATAAAATAATCCTTTAAAAAAAAGAAATCAAGAACTGGAAGAAATTTGAAAATACGTAGAAATTAAACACACTCCTAAACAACCGATAGCTCAAAGAAGAAATACAATAGAAAAGAATCAAAAAATCTTGAAACAAACAAAAAATGGAAATACAACATTCAAAACTTATGGGATGCAAGAACTATAAAACAGTTATAAGATGAAAGTTTATGGCTATAAACTTACATATGAAAAGAAATATCTCCTCCCAAATTTATATTTATACCTTAAGAAACTAGAAAAAGAAAAATAAACTAAGCTTAAAGTTAGCAAAAGAAACAACTTAATAAAGATCAGAGAAGAAATAAGTGAAATGAAGACTAGAAAAACAATAGAAAAGATTAATAATATAACAACTTTTAAAAAAAATAAGAGAATTGACAAACTTCTAGCTAGACTAAATAAGAAAAATTGAGAGAAGACTTAAAAATAAAATTTTAATGAAAGAAGAGACATTATGATACCATAAAAATACAAAGGATCATAAGAGATAATAAAGAGTAATTATATGCCAAAATATTAGATAATCTATAAGTGGATACTTTCCTATAACCATTGAGCCTACCATGACTCAGTCATAAATAAATAGAAAATATGTACAGACCAAAAACCAGTAAATAGAATGGATCAGTAAAAAAACCTTTCAATGACAACAGCAAAAGACCAGGACCTGATGCTTCTTTAAAAAATACTTCTACCAAGCATTTAAAAAATAATCTTACCCTTCTCAAGTTATTTCAAAAAAATTGAAGAATATGGAACACTACCAAACTAGTTTTAAGAGGCCAGCATTACCTTGATGCCAAAGGTAGAAAAAGGCACTACAGGGAAAGAAAATTACAGGCAACATTTTGATTAACATAGATATGAAAATCCTCTACAAAATACTAGCCATCAAAATTCAATAGTACCTTAAAATGATCACGCACCATGATCAAGTAGGACTTATGCTAGGCTGCAAGGATGATTCAAGATATGCAGGGACCGGTAGTTAGCGTAATAGCTATGTCACTGGACTCCCACATAGTGGACCACGGTTCACATCCCAGACCTGGTGACTTAAAACTCACACCAGGCGCGTGTGCCTGTGTGCCCTAGATCCCTAGAGGAGAATGGAGGAGAAGGGATTGTGGCATGGCCATCCCCCCTGGGGGGTGATTTCTCGTTTTCTGTCTCTCTGTCTCTCTGTCTGTCTGTCTGGAGAGCGCATGTGCCCTAAAGCAAAAAAAAAAAGATATGCAAATTGATAAATGTGATATCTCACATTACTAAAGTAAAGAATAAAAACTATATGATAACCTCAATAAGCACAGAAAAGGCATACAGAAAAATTCAGCACTCTTTATGATAAAGCCTCAATATATAGAAAGATGTACCTCAACATACTAAAGACCATATATGACAAGGTTTAGAGCTTCTATACACTCAATAGTGAAAAGCTAAATACTTTTTCTCTAGGATAGGAACAATAAAAGGATGTCCACTGCTGTCATTTCTATTAAGCATAGTACTAGAAGCCCCAGCTGGAGCAATTAGGCAAGAAAAAGAAATAAAAGGCATCCAATTTGGAAGGATAAAATTATTAAAATAATCTCTGCTGATGACATGATCTTATTTATAGCAAAACGTATAAACTCAACAAAATAAAAACTGTTAGAACTAATTTGGTCAAATTGCAGAATATAAAATTAACATACATGGGACCAGCAGATGGCATAATAGCTATGTTGTTGTACTCTCATGTAGTGTACTGCGGTTCGAGTCCTGGACCCACTGGCTTAAACTCATGCTGAGTGTGTGTGTGTGTATGCCCAAATTCCCAAGAGGAGAATGGAGGAGAAGGGACTGTGGTGTGGCCATCCCCCCTGAGGGGTGATTTCTTGCTTTCAATCTCTCTGTCTCTGTCTTTCTGGCAACCATGTGCACCCTATAGCAAAAACCTCTCAAAAAAAAAAAAACCTTAATTAACATACAAAAATCAGTTGTATTCCTATATATTGGCAGTGAACTATCTGAAAAATAAATCAAGAAAATAATCCCAGCAAAAATAACTTTTAAAATATTAATATATTCACAAATAAATTTTACCACAGAAGTGAAAGATGTATACAATGACAACTACAAAACATGGCTGAAGAAATTAAAGAGAGGATGGCTTGGTGTCACAGCAGTAATGTGCTGCTAAAGTGAAGCTTGATCCATATGGAAATAGTTTAATCTGTACCTTCTGCTGAGCATGCCCAGGATTCTGCCTGGCTAGGAAGACTGATGATGTGAGATACTGTTAGGAATGAATTTTTTTTCTGCTTCTCTCATTCATTCTGTCCCTCTCTCCATTACTTTCATGAAAGAAAGAAAGAAACTTTAAAAATAAAGAAATTGGAAAAGACACAAATAATGGAAAGATATCCTGTGTTTATGGGTTAGAAGAATTAATATTGTTAAATGGCTATACAGAGCTGACATAGAAGTGTTCACCTGTAATTCAAACTAGAAGGATGGGGCAAGTGAATCATAACATGGCAAGACCCTGTCTTTAAAATGTAAAATGGGCAGTCTATGGATTTCATGTAATTAAAATTTCTATGAACTTTTTTACAGAAATAGAAAAAAATCCTGAAATTTGTACAAAACCACAAAAGAGTCAAAATATAGCCAGAACAATCTGGTTTTTTTTTTTTTTGAGAGGCTTTCACTATAGGGCGTGTGCACTCACCAGACAGACAGAGAGAGACATAGAGACAGAAAGCAAGAAATCACCCCCAGGGGGGGATGGTCACGCCACAATCCCTTCTCCCCCTTCTCCTCTGGGGATCTTGGGCATGCACGCACACGCGCCCAGCATGAGTTTTAAGCCACAGGGTCCAGGACACGAACCGCGGTCGACTACATGGGAGTCCAACGACATAGCCATTGTGCCAACTGCTGGCTCCCTAGCCAGAACAATTTTGAACAAAAAATACAAAGGCATCACACAGACCAATGGACACAAAATAGAGAAATAAATGTACACTTTTATAGTCAGTTGATCTTTGAAAAAGGTGCTAGGGCAAAGGACAGTCACTACAATAATTAGTACTGGGAAAAGACATCAACATGCATAAGAATTAAATTACTCCCTTATCTTGCACCATATACAAAAACTCTAAATGGGTAAAGGATTAAAGATAAAACCCTTAAATGCAAAACTACTGGAAGAAAACAAAAATAAGCTTCTTTACATTGGTCTAGACATTAGTCTTTGCTTTGGGGGGGGGGTATGATTCCCAAAGCACAGACAACAAAACCAAAATGCACAAATGGGGTTGCATCAAACTAAAAAGTTTCTGCACAGAAAAGAAAATAAACAGGGTGAAGAAGCAAAATGAAAAACGGGAGAAAATATTTGCACACCATACATTTGATGAGAGGTTAATATCCAGAAACATATAAAGAACTTGACTCAATAGTAAGATAAATTGCCAAATTTAAAAATGGCCAAAGGACTCAAATAAACATTTTTCCAATGAAGACATACAAATAGCTAGCACATATTTGAAAAAAAAAATGCTTAGTGATTTAAAATAGTTTATTTTCTGTGTTCTAAAGGTTGTAAATCCAAAATCACTATTTCTGGGCCAAAATCAACCTATCATCAAGGCTACACTTTCACCAGAGACACTAGAGGAGACTAAGTTCTTGCCTCTTCCACCTTCTGACAACTTCCATCATTCCTTGGCTTCTGGCTACAATACTCCATCCTCAAGGCCAGTTCTTTGAAAACTTTCTCTGTTCCATCTTCATATTACCTTTTCCATTATATATATCAAGTCTCCCACTGCCTTCCTCTTGTAAATCACTCATGTGATTGCATGAGTCCTTAAAAGGATATTTAGGTCCCTACTAGATAATCAAGGATAATCTTCCCAGTGCAATTTTGATGAAGGTTTGTCCACCAAAGTTTCGTGTTTTGGAATTTGTTGTTGGGAGTGATGAGACCTGATAGGCAGTAATTGGATCATGGTGATTAGGACATGGAGGAAACACTCTTATGAATAGATTAAGGATATTTCACAAGATCTAGTGAGTTCTCACCCTCATGAGAGGGGATTAGTTCTTGTGAGATGTACCAATAGTCAGTAAAATATTACGAAAAAATAAGAGAGAGAGAGAAAGAGTTGTTGTCCTTCTCTCCTATGTGTCTGCCATCCTCCGTACTTCTGTCAGCCATATGCTGGGTTGGCCTAATGCCAGGCATATGCCTTCAGACTTTCTAGCCACCAGAATTATAAGTCAATAAACCAGAATTATAAGTCAATAAGTCGTTCTTTATAGACCATCAAAGCTCTGATATTTATGTTAGGAATTCAGCAACGGACTAAGACCATCCCATCCCAAGAATCTTAAGACCCTTTATGCCATATAAGATAACATACACAGGTTCTAGGGATTAAAAAGTGAAACTCCTTTGAGGGCCCATTTTTCAGCCTATACACTAGTTTCTTACCCATTATCGAACACATTCCAGCTCAAATAGATAAAGGTGGAGGTCAAATACAAAACTAGGAGATAAACTATTGTTCTACTCATCTTTAAACTTTGCCATACAAGTGGTAATATTTGTTTACGTGAAGAATTCACTTGAGAAGAGCTATTTAGTCATTCAATGCTGGATGTACAAAATTCTTAAAAAAAAAAAAATTCAGTGATTTGGTTTCAAAGCATTTGCTACCACCTCTAATTGTAGTACATCTACCCTTACTTTTTGTCAATTTAGGCAGCTGTGTGGAAAGAAAAACAATTTAGTTGTCCATCTTTGGACTTAAATTTATACTTGAAAACCTTATTAAAAACTATGTGACAAAGAGAATGTCATTATTTTTTCTTATTGTAACATTCCTATGGTAATAAGACTCAACTCAATTCAATCCACAGCCCAAGGAAGGGTATAGAATTAGATTCAGACTTAACCTATTCAGACTTTAAATATATTTAGCATCTAATAAATCATGTTGGTGAGTCAGGTAAGATAATAGGGCACACAAGATTAGAGGGTAGAGATATTGGTAGATCAGGAGCAAAACATGACCTTATGGCCTACAACTCCACAGGAACCCAAAATGGCCCTCAACCTCAAAGATGGCAAGAGTGAGGGGTGATGCTGCCAGTAAGTCCTTCAAAAGGAAATCTTTGCTTTTTGTTGCCATGATTTTCTTTTATTTTGTTTCCATTAAATATTCCCTAATTTTACAAAAAAATTTTCTCAGAAGCTATGACGAAGAGGCATTCTGGGACTTAGAACAGAAAGTAGCCAACAGAACACACACACACACACACACACACACACACACACATACACGTACACAGTTTAGGAGGACAGGGTTAGGACGTCCGCGTACTGTACCAAGGGTACAGTGACTCATGAAGTTAAATTACACCAGCAGTTTTTAATTCCTGCTCACCAGGAATTTAAATTGTATGCTAAGGAAATGACTCGTTGGATAACTTCCAGAGTTTTTCTTAAAATTTAATTGCAGCATACCTAACTCTTTCATAAAATATCTACATTTTACTTACATTTCTAACTCAAAATATTCCTCAAACTCCCCTCCTTTTTTTTAGTAAGTGACAAAAATGTTCTTGTTGTAATTAATGAAGTACAAAAATATGGGAGAAACATGCCTAAAGGCTTAAACTATAATTCTATTACTAATATATTCCCTTGGCTTGCCTTTTGAACTCTGCTGCCTCTTGCCTTGCAGCTGTGCTTAATGAGTGGAGAGATTATTCAAATGAACCCACAATTGAGCATTATTTCTGAAGCTCTAGCCATCTTGAACAAGCATCTTTTCTTACCATCAGGCAGTAAAAGCAGACCACTGCTCTTTAGTTACCTGGCCATGTATGTGGTAAAATAATTCTGTAGGCACAGATTATAATCCTAGAGTGGAAAGGAAGGAAGCTACAGATAATCCTGTGACCAAACAAAAGGACAGCAGACACAGTTTTCGAGGTGAAAAATGATAAGGTCCCTACACTTGCCCGGACCATGTGTCAGCTTTCAATTTGTCACTACCTGTCAGTGACAAAGACTGTTAGAATCTAACAGTGAAAACATGCATCCTTACAAAAGAGTCTCTTTAAAAAGCACTGTCTGTGGGCACATGGCTTTTGCCCCAACTAACATGGAAATGGGACACATTGCAAGTGGGCAGGCCAATGTTTAGTGATTTTTAACATGTTAAAAATTAATTTCTACTCATGTAAGACTTAAAAGTAAGAAAAACTCTCTAGGGGAGAAACCCCTGAGACAGTTACAAAGTTGCCAAGAAAATTTAATAAGAACTAATTTTGAACTGATAAGCATTCAATCCAATATGGTAGGATTAAGCAATAAGAATTCTTCTTGGGAATTTACAGAGAGATAAGCATCTCATGAATAAGTAAATTCTGAAACAGGAGGCTACAGGGTGTTTATTGATTTTGAAATCATTTGTTTGAGAAATTGCCCTTGAGGAAAAAACTATTATAGCTGATAATATAACAGTTATATTCAGAGACAACCCACTTCTTTAGCTGGTGGCAGAATAGAAAGATTACCCATCCAATATAAAATTTATAAGCAAAAGTTCAACCTGCAAAATTCACTCATTATTATAATTACACATTCCTTATTCCTAGCAGGTCATTTTTAGATATAAAACAAAAGATAAAAATAAATACAAATGAAATAACTAAGGTCTTCAATTCAGTAAATACTTTTGCTACAACTAGAATTGAGAAAATTTTTTGGAAAAGGCTATCTCTAAGGACAGCTGAGATCCATACCCTTTCATGTAGATTTCTTATAACATCTGAGTCTTCCACTGAAAATTTTTTTAAAAAAGAAGAATTAAATTTAAAGTAAATTTCCTATTAATCTCAATATGTAGTTTACCATACTCACTAAAGTAAACAATCAGGAACAATTCTTTCTCTTTTTTTTCCTGAGTTTTTGCCATAGGGCACATGCGTTCCGTGGAGAGAGACAGAGACAGTGAGAGGGAAAGTGAAATATTATCCCCTCTCATACCAAGGGGGAATGACCATGACACAATCCCTTCTCCATTTTCCTCTTGGGATTTTAGGCACACATGCACACACATGATTTTTCAACCCATCAGATATGGGTCTCAAACCATAGTCTGCCATGTGTAAGTCCAGCACCTTAATCACTACATCACCTGCTGGCCCCCACTGCATTCATTTTTCTTTTCTTTCTTTTCTTTTTTTTTTTTTTTGTAGAGGTTTTGCCTTAGGGTACATGCACTCACCAGAGAGAAAAAGAAACAGGGGCAGTGAGAGGAAACATGAGAAATCAGCCCCCAGAGAGAATGGTCACACAACAATCCCTTCTCCTCCATTCTCCCTGGGATCTTGGGCAGCACACACACGTGCCTCGTGTGAGTTTCAAGCCATCAGGTCCAGGACTCAAACTCCAGTCAAGCATGTGGGAGTCCAGTGACATGACCACAGGATTCAAACTCCAGTCAGGCATGTGGGAGTCCAGTGACATAACCACTATGCCATCTGCTGGTCCCTTTTAGTGATGGTGGACAAAAAATAAATTTTTTTATAAATTCTGAATTGGTCAGAAAATTCCATTATAGCACCCTATGTTTTCTAATAAGTAGGTACTAATTTTTTCCCAAATATTCCTCTTAACAGATGCCTCCCAGTTGATACCTTTCTTAACTGTAATCTAATATCAATTGAGATCAACAGGATTCAGTTTAATTGCCAATTACAATTCAGTTTCTAGCACGTCATCAGAAAAGTCATGATGCATTTTTGCATAGATTGACATGTCGTAACTTTCCCGATGACTTAATATAACAATACTGTCTTCAGTGACAGTATTATTTTGGAGAGCTTTTTTCTATAAGGTGCCTGTGCTTGCCAGAGATACAGAAAGCAAGGAATCACTCCCCAGGGGAAGGCCATACTACAATCCTTTCTCCTCCATTCTCCTCTCGGGATCTTGGGTAAACACACACACATGCCTGGCATGAGTTTTAAGCTGCTGGGTCTGGGACTTGAACCGTGGTTGACTATGTGGGAGTCCAGCGACATAACCATTACATCATCTTCTGGTCCCATGTGACAGTATTCTTAATGTGTCCATATGGGATTCTACATGAACAATGAGATACCGGGAACCAGCAGTTAGCGTAATGGCTATGTCGCTGGACTCCCACGTAGTCGACCGCGGTTCGTGTCCCGGACCCGGTGGCTTAAAACTCACGCTGGGCGCGTGTGCGTGCATGCGTGCGTGCGTGCCCAAGATCCCAAGAGGAGAATGGAGGAGAAGGGATTGTGGCGTGACCATCCCCCCTGGGGGGTGATTTCTCGCTTTCTGTCTCTATGTCTCTCTCTGTCTGTCTGGCGAACGCACGCGCCCTACAGTGAAAATCTCTCTCAAAAAAAAACAAAAAAACAATGAGATACCCATTTTATCTCTGAAAATGAATGAGTTCTTTTCAGGGCAAATTCTCTTCCTCTCTGTCCTCTCAATTCCATCCTTTCCTATCTCTTCCAGGACCACATCAGTGGTTCCCTCTTCTGTGTTTATTCTTGTCTCTTCTGTTGGTTCTTTCCCCTTAGACTACTCACATGCTCAAAGTGACCCAACTTCATGCTGTCATGATTGACAACTCATCTCTAACTACCCATTATTTGCCAGATTCTTGAGTGACTACACACTAGTTACTTTTTCACCAATATCAACACACAGAAATGTCTTTAATCTCAGTTTTTCACCAATATAAGCACATGGAAATGTCCTCAATCTCACTCATGTTCAACTACCACAATTCTCATAAACATTCAATGATACTGTTAACTCCCTCAATCTCTTACCCTGCATTCTCCTGTTCAAAGTCTACCTAATATGCCAAATTGTCCTAAGTATTTCCTGACTTCATCCAAAAAATAATTGATCCAACCTTGTATACACCTTCATAATAGCCATCACATAAAACCATTTATTAATTTATCCAACATTATCAAGCACCTTCTTGGTACCAGGTACTGGTCTAGGCATGTGGTACACTATTGCAAAAAATTATCATTCTAAGTAAAACCATCTTTCCCTCTAATCTTTTAGGTACTGTTCTCCATGGTGCAATTGAAAGTCACATTTTCCACAAGCATGAAATTGTTGAAGCAAGGCAATGTCTTAGATCTACAAAGGCTCTAAACCATTCATCTGTATCTCTTACTTATATGCAGAATTTTTATCCCCATTTACTTCTCTAACCTTACCTCTGCCCTCCCACCTCTTCTGAGGACCCTTGACTCTTTTCTTCCCCTAGGAATTGTTCCCTCCTTCTTCTGCCAGGGACTTACTCCCTGTAGACATTTACTTGACATTTTCCTTCACATTGTTCAGATCTCAGGCTCATAGAAACATCCCAGAATTCCTTCCCTGTCTCAAATACTCTCTATGAATTACTTCTCTACTAATTTCTTTTTTTTTTCTTTTCTTTTTATTTTTTTTTTTGGAGAGATTTTTGCTATAGGGCGCATGTGCTCGCCAGACAGAGAGAGACAGAGAGACAGAAAGTGAGAAATCACCCCCCCACAGAGGTGATGGTCACGCCGCAATCCCTTCTCCTCCATTCTCCTCTCGGGATCTTGGGCATGCACACACACGCGCCCGGCGTGAGTTCTAAGCCACCGAGTCCAGGACGCGAACCGCGGTTGACTACGTGGGAGTCCAGCGACATAGCCATTACACTAACCGCTGGTTCCCTGTACTAATTTCTTTATAGCACTAGTCATCAGAGCCTATTTAAAACGTGTGTTCTTGATTGTCAGTTTATTGACAGCAGAGACTTTGTCTTGTTCATTGCTGCCTCCCCAGTGCTCAGAGTACAACCTGGGACTCAATAAACCTGTGGGATGAATTAAAGCATGATGGCCCCTATGAACTTACCAATTACCTGGAGAATATAGAAGTTCCTTTGAATATCTTTGAATCCTCTGTGTTACATAGTCTCTTTCTTGATAGATAACAGTCATTCAAATACTTTTAAATGAATGAATAAGAGTATATTCTGATGATAAAAACCCAGTGAAAACCCACTGACTTTCCATTCTCACTTCTTAGTATCATCTGGAGAGTTTTTTGTTTGTTTGTTTGTTTGTTTTGTTTTGTTTTGTTTTATGTTAATGCCCAGGTCCCATTCTGTAGAGATTTGGTTTAATTAGCTTGGGACATTGTTAAGCATTAATATTTTTAAAGCTTCCCAGATGATTCTAATAGGAACCCAAGGTTGAAAAGCACTACTCTAAACACTACAGAAGAATTCAAGTCCAAATAAAAATGTTGAATTCTGAACAAGCTTTAGGACACGACCATTGATTTAATTCTTGAATTGCTCTTCATGAGGAATTGTGAGCAAGTGCCCTCTTTTGCAAAAGCCTACTGAAAGAGAACACTTTGAAACAGAAAAACAAAACAAAAAAAAACTACTTTGGTCCCTTTCACTGAAGGAGGTGGCCTTTCAAAGCTAACACTACTACTTAGACCCATCTACTCCTCACAATTTCTTTGAGAAGAAATTGGCTATGTCACATGCAGACCCCCATGGGTCAGAGCAGAAAAATGTGTCCTTTCTCATAAGGCATTTAGTAACACTCTTGGAGAGATTTGGAGCCTATACACAACTGGAGTAGATTAAATCTCTCTATCATGATATTAATATGAATGACGTAAGTCTATTGTATTCGGGACTCAATAGACCCACAATGATTTAGGCAGATAGGGTGTTATAAAGCAGAAGAAAGCCTGCCTAATTAGAAAACAAAGAATGAGACTATAAATAAAGGAGTTAAACAAAGTCTGCTCCAACTTTAATTTGCCCGGAGATATCCTTACACTTGCTGCAAAATAAGTTGAATTTTTGTTGTATACATTCAATATTTGTTAATAAACTGCTAGCTAGTGACTTTCTGTATTTCCTGAACAAACAGGCAGTAGTTGTATTGTCAGGCTAGCACATGCAATGAGCCACATGGAAGTCACCCTCAGTCTGTGAAGACACAAGCTGGTCTCAAGAGCAGACTGCCCTAACTTGCAAATCAGGTGGACAAAAAGACAGCACTGGTGAGATCCATAGGCTTCACATATTGTCTCAGAGAGGAAAATAATGATTTTTAGAGGCAATTTGACAAGGAATGTCTACCCTGCTAGTCTGGGTTAGCGTTTCTGAATGTGATAAATAACAGGGCTCTTGGACAGCCCATTTTTTTCTTTATTTTGATACCCTTACAGCAGTAATCATGCCTCTTGTCAGGTGTTATAAAGATAAAGACAAATGTTCCCTATTGCTATTCTGTCAATGCAGCTCAACCCAAGCCAAAGAAAGACACCCCTGCTGGATGCGGAGAATGTACCATTTGTCTTATCTCCATCAGAGATAGAAGCACATCCTTCCCAAAAGGATCCTCAGGTCGGAAAAACAGAAATCCACTGGGGACAAGGTTAAGGCTAGCTTGCTCGCTCCGGAAACTAACACCCCTTACGTGTTCCTTCCACACCAACACAGATTTACTTTCCTTTCCTGGAACTATTGATTAGACTATGAAACATATCCATAAGGTCGAACAGCAAAACAATCTCTTCATCAAATAAGATGGAGCTTTTTAATCAGAGGGACTCCACACAGTCATATATTGATGATTGCAATATTTGAAAAACATAAAATGATTTCCAAAGATTTGGTTCAGGAACTCATCTAAAAAATTGTTTATGCCAAAACAGATGGAGTTTGGCTTAATTGTTGAAATAAATTGCCATATGGAACAAAACACAGCTGATTATTGCATTAACACTAATGTTAATATGTTTCATCATTCTGTTGTCATTGTAGCTACAGTTGTCACCATACTTGAATCAATATGCTCACGAGGGAACACAATTTGCAGAATTTAGGACTCAAGGGGATTTTAGATATCATCTAATCATTTTACAGATAAAGAAACTGAGGCCCAGAGAGGATGAATGGCTTGTATAAAGGCCTTTAGATATCATCTAATCATTTTACAGATAAACTGAGGCCCAGAGAGGATGAATGGTTTGTATAAAGGCCCTAATGGGTAGTTGGAAAAGTCATGACATATTTTTCTATTTTTCTATACGAAAAGGTATAAGACCAGCAGTTGGTGTAATGGCTATGTCACTAGACTCCCGTGTAGTCAACTGTGGTTCAAGTCCCTGACCCAGTGGCTTAAACTCACACCGGGCACGTGTGCGTGCGTGCCCAAGATCCTGAGAGGAGAATGGAGGAGAAGGGATTGCAGTGTGGCCATCCCCCCTGGGGGTGATTTCTCACTTTCTATCTCTCTGTCTCTCTCTGTCTTTCTGGCAAGCACATGCGCCCTATAGCAAAAACCTCTCCAAAAAGAAAAAAAAAAAAAAAGGTGTCATGACTTTTCCAACCACCAATCTAACCTGAAACTGAAAGCTATTCTGAGAATGTAAAGCACATATAAGTAAAGCATTTATAAAAAGCAAGGTCATGATAACTCCAGTGAGAATTCCACTACTGCAAATCAGCATGGCTGGAGAGTTGGTGAAATTGAAATAGATGGGACTACCCATCACCATACTTGAATCAATATGCTCACGAGGGAACACAATTTGCAGAATTTAGGACTCAAGGGGATTTTAGATATCATCTAATCATTTTACAGATAAAGAAACTGAGGCCCAGAGAGGATGAATGGCTTGTATAAAGGCCCTAATGGGTCGTTGGAAAAGTCATGACATATTTTTCTATTTTTCTATACGAAAAGGTATAAGACCAGCAGTTGGTGTAATGGCTATGTCACTAGACTCCCGTGTAGTCAACTGTGGTTCAAGTCCCTGACCCAGTGGCTTAAACTCACACCGGGCACGTGTGCGTGCGTGCCCAAGATCCCGAGAGGAGAATGGAGGAGAAGGGATTGTGGAAGGCCATCCCCCCGGGGGGTGATTTCTCACTTTCTATCTCTCTGTCTCTCTCTGTCTTTCTGGCAAGCACATGCGCCCTATAGCAAAAACCTCTCCAAAAAAAAAAAAAAAAAAAAAGGGGTCATGACTTTTCCAACCACCAATCTAACCTGAAACTGAAAGCTATTCTGAGAATGTAAAGCACATATAAGTAAAGCATTTATAAAAAGCAAGGTCATGATAACTCCAGTGAGAATTCCACTACTGCAAATTGAAATAGATGGGACTACCCAATTTGAAGGTTTTTTATGGGCTTGGCATCTCTTAGTTAACACCCAGGATACTCTCTGTTCTCCTCTTGAACTTTTCTGGTGAGTTTTCACTTCATATTTTCTTCTTTTGAGGATATTCTTAATATACAATAAATGTCATTGTGTACAATAGAAGGAAAACACAAATAAGCCATAGGAGATGGTGGGAAAAAGAAAACGGGACACAAAAACAGAGAGATATCTTCTATTTCCAGGTGTACTGAGTACAGTTTTTTTCCTCTTAGTTTTTCTTATAACTGTTGATCCTTCCCTGGTTCTCTCTTCTCTGTAAAGTGGGAAATGAATGGGAATTGATCTGAAAAGCTATTTCAAAAGTTATTACAGGATTGTCAGTAATCCTTCTAAACCTAACCTCCGTCCCAACTGCCACCCCTATACCCGACACACAAAAACCCTTTGAAAAGCTAGTGTTGGAAGTCTGAAGTGAAAAAACAGTAAGCCAGTGGCCACCCTCTACCCCCACCCCTGCGCGAGGTCAGTGACCCAGAAACAAGTGAAAGGAGGCCTCTAAATTCTATGAAAGTAATTGCACATGTGCATTGAATGGTTACTTTATTTCATGATTTGTGTTTCATCCCACTGCAGCAAACTTTTAAGAGATGTTCAAATCCTTTCATTTTCTCTGGCTACCACCCCTGACAGAGTCCTCTGTTACAGTACTATTCATCTTTATTTTTTTTAACTATTTTTTTCTCTTTTCATGCTAGTTCATCTGCTCCTAACTAAAAAAGATTTTAAAATTAATTGCCATGCAACTCTGCCTAACATACAGTAAGTGCTCAGTAATGATTACCATGTAAATATGTACATCTAGTATTTATTGAGCTTCTGAGTTCTAAGTACTATATATTTGTTCAATAAGAGGGTAAAAGCTGCTAAAGCAAAGAGACCTGAAAACATAGTGGCCTACTTAAAACAGAAGTTTATTTTTCTCTCAAATAACAGCCATTGGTAGAGTGAGTGATCTAGGGCAAGTAAGTGTTCTGGTCTGGAAGGTCATTCTGAGACCCAAGCTTGGTAAGTTATCTCTGCCATCCTCCATATATGGCTTCTATCTCTGGGTCTAAAATGGCTTCATTTCCCAGCCCGAGGAAAAAGAAGAGGGGGGAAAAAAGTTGAATCAAACAGTTTTTTAAGCAGACATTTCTCCTACTCACATTCCACTGGCCAAACCTTTGTAATATGACCACATCTTAACTTCAAGTAAAGCTGGGAAATTTAACCTCAAGCTGGATAACTCTGTGCTCAGATAAAACTCAACTATGGAATGTATGAGTAAGAAGGTGCCTATTAATAAAACGGAAGGAGAGAAAATGAATATGGAAAGACTGTCTCTACCAAAGTATGTGTTTTGGAGGAAAGAGAAATCAAAAGAAAATACACTTCGAACTTCACAAAATATAAACATATGGCTATGAATTGCATCACTTTTGTTGTTCTATCCAAAACATAGCACTGAAAACATTTATTTGCTTCCAGTCTTGTGGTTTAGCAATTTGGGTTAGACTCACCTAGGATGGTTGGCTCATTTCTGATCCACATGATGTTGGCCAGGTTCAATCATGTGCTTGTGGTGTGATCAGCTGGCTGGCAATAGCCACATTCACGTCTAGTGAGTGGCTGGCTACAGGCAGTGCAATAGAGGTGACAGGCCCTATGTTTCTCATCATTCAGCAAGGAAGCTTGAGCTTGTTCACATGGTAATGGTCACAGAGTTCCCAACAGCAGCAAGAGATAGTAAGATTCCTAGTAGAAGTATTTTTCAAGGCTTTCCTTGCTAAATGCCTCTTTGGCCAAAGCAGGTTACATGGTCAAGCCCAAATTCAAAAGGTAGAGAAGTAGATACTACTTTTCTTGGAAGATGCTACAAGGTCACATTGTAAAGGGTTATGTGATAGGAAAAAGAAGGACTTCTGACCATGTTTGCAAACAATCTACCAAAATATGAAAAAGAAAGAAAGAAAGAAAGAAAGAAAGAAAGAAAGAAAGAAAGAGGAAGGAAGGAAGGAAGAAAAGAAGAGAATCAAACATTTTGCAATGCTTTACATGAAAAAAAAAACATGTTCTACAACTATTAGTAAAATTTGTAAAGGAATAATTAAGTGTAAATTATCTGTAGCATTAGAAGCAAATATGATCAAAATGAACCACTTCATTCTCTAAGAAATGAAGTCTTTTTTAAAAAAGGATCACAGGGCTAGCCATGGTGCTACTGCAGTAATGTAACACCACACAAAGCTGAAGCCACATGGGAAGGTACCAGGTTTGCATCCTAAGGTCTCCTTGTACATTCTGGGCATATATGAACGAGTATGCTTGTGATCTGCCTCATTAAGGCTGGGTATGGATATGGCATGAAGACCCTATTGAGGGGTGCCTCCTTCAGAAAATAAATAAGAATAAACTCTGGGCCTGCAGGTGGGATAGTGGTTAAGGCACTGGACTCCCACACCTAACAATGGTTCGAGTCCCAGACCCACTGCCTTGAAACTCATGCCAGGCACATGTATGTGTGTGCCCACAATCTCAAGAGGAGAATGGAGGGAAAGGGATTGCAGTGTGGCCATTGCCCTGGAGGCTGATTTCTTGCTGTCTCTCTGCTCTCTGTGTCACTCTAGAGAGCACATGCACCCTGTAGCAAAAATCTCTCAAAATAAATAATTAAAAATAAACTCTTAAATATCGCAGGAGCATTCTGAAGAAATAAAAATAACTACTTACTTCCTGGATAATAAGAGTTATAGTCCAAGAAGGAGTATCTTTTGAGCTGGAAGAATAAAATGACATTAGCACTAAAGAAACTTGGAGAACATTGTTCATATCCCCAGCATTTTACTTTTCTAATTTGATTCCATACATCTTTATTGAGTAACTACAACATGTGAGACCCCCATGGCAATTCTATAAAGGTAAGTATTACAGTATCATAAATATAAACATTTTTAAATTAAATTAATTATAAAGTGAGTTTGGCAAGGTTCCATTTTTTTTTTTCATTAAAAAGAAAAAGAAAAACTAAGTATGAAATATCATAAATATAAACATTTTTAAATTAAATTAATTATAAAGTGAGTTTGGCAAGGTTCCATTTTTTTTTCATTAAAAAAAAGAAAAACTGAGTATGAAAAGTGATTGACTGAAGCTACTCAAGGATGCAGTGGGAGACTAAGAGAGAGTTCAGAGTGGCCTATGCTATGTGCTAGAGCATGGTTAACAAAAAGAATGCAAATAAGGTAGAAGAGGGCTACATTGGACCATTGCTTACTTTAGTAATTTAGGAACTAAGTGCAAGTTATAAAATTAGGTCCATGTGATTAGCATAAATCTATTAATAATATGCTTTTAGAGGTTTCCCATCAGAAAAAAACCAAGTCCCTCCTCTACTCCATAAGGTTCTGCAGGCCTAGATACTCCTCTGAATTGACCTCCTACCACCTCCATCTCCCTCTCTCTGCTCCCACCACTTGCCCCATTGCTAGTCCTTAAAAATTCCTACACATCTGCTTCAAGGTTGTGCACCCTTGTCTCTTCCAGTTAGACCATTTTTCCTTCTCAAAACTCAGTAAGCCTTCCCTCAAGTCTAAACTCGAACATCACCTAACTAGAGTAATTGTTCCTAAAATACTATATGAAACATAGCCCTCTCTCCACCTTTTATTCTGTCTCCTTCACATGCTCTCTCTATTTTTATTTCAAGCACTTGTCATTACCTGATAGGACATATATTTATTGTCTTTTTCCTACCAGAATATCAGTTCTTTAGAATGGGGTCTATTTTTTTTTCACTATTTAATGATACTATACAAAAATATTGTATACAATTACATTAAAGTTATATGTATAAGGTGCATATAAAACATAAGTGAATTTTGTGCTTAGACTTGGGTGGATCCCCTAGATAGTTCACTATGGATACAGAAAACATTCCAAAGTCCAGAAACATCCAAAATTTGAAATACTCCTCATCTTACACATTTTGGATAAAGGATACTCAACGTGTATGTACACATGTCTACATGTATATCATATATGCATACATACTTATCTATGACACCACCAAATAATAATTCCTAGAGTATAGTTTGGGGCTTAATGAATATTTTCTCATGAATCCATGACTGTCACTCTAAAATTGAAAACTTTATATTTCTAACTGGTTCTTTGCTCCATTTGTTGTTGTTGTTGTTGTTGTTGTTGTTTTTACACTGTTTCCTTAGTGTTCACTGTTTTTTTTTCTGATTTGTATTTCACACATATTCATGAACTTCACCATTTATCAGACCAGGTATAAATAACTAAAGAAAATTCTCAAGACAGGCAATTGCTTAACATGCACTTTTTCTGATAAAGAGAATCTCTGCCTTGAATATTAGGTTGTGGGAAAAATGATGACATGTTTTTCTATAAAAAAGAAAATGTTTTGCATAGAAAAACACATCATGGAGATCAGCAGATGGCATAATGGCTACATTGCTGGACTCCCACATAGTCGACCACGGTTCAAGTCCCAAACCCAGTAGCTTAAACTCACACTGGGCACATGTGTGTGCATGCCCAAGGTCCTGAGAGAAGAACAGAGGAGAAGGCATTGCAACGTGGCCATCCCCCGGGGGGATGAGTTCTTGCTTTCTATCTCTCTGTCTCTGTCTTTCTGGTGAGTGCATGCATCCTATAGCAAAAACCTCTCAAAAAAATAAAAATCATGACTTTTCCGACAACCTAATACTTGGATGTTGTGTATAATAGGTATTTCTATTTAATCCAGATTTTCCCCTTTCGTATTTGCTATTACATAAATTCAGACAATAATGAAAGTAAGGTTCTCTGTAATGTAGATGATACATTGTAAAAGGCCCCCTCCTCATGAAATTTCTGCTACATGATATCTATCACAGTTGTATAAGAAATGCACCTCCCAATCTGCTTGTTTCCTATAAGAAGTCTTTCAGATTGATTACTATTTGAAAGTTTCTCTCCCATTAAGCAAAAACTATTGCTGTGTGAGTATGTTCTACCTCTAAAACACTCCCTACCTAAAAAAGTGGAATAACAACTCTTGGCTCTCTTGCTCAATAATGGTTGAAATTTAATCGTTTCATGTTTATATATATGAGTACAGCTGGACCACCCTAGAGGGAACACCATGAAATCTGAGAAGATCAACAGAAGGGGCCATTGCATTGAGAAAAAAGCATGGTAGCAGATAAGAGAATTTTTAAAACAGGTTCTATCTTCCTAGCTCTCAATTCTGAGCTCCTCTCTCCACTGTACAACCACTTCTCCAATTGAGAGGCTTACCATCCATCACCTAAATTATTTCACAACCCCTTAACCTTTCTCCCTGGCTTCAGTTTCTCTCTTCTCTCATTTCTCCTTGACAGAGTCACCTGAGTCTTCCTCCTAACTCACACTTCGGAGTATAGCATTTCAACAACCTTCAGTGTTACCTATGCATATTGCTGCTAAAGTCAACTCCATTCCCCTTAGCAAAATAACAAACTTGATTTAATCCCAGGTCATTCTTCCAATTTAATTCCTTCTTTTTTTTTTTTTTTTTTTGAGAGGTTTTCACTACAGGGCGCATGCGCTCGCCAGACAGACAGACAGAGAGAGAGACATAAAGCGAGAAATCACCCCCCAGGGGGGATGGTCACGCTGCAATCCCTTCTTCTCCATTCTCCTCTTGGGATCTTGGGCACGCACGCACATGCGCCCAGCATGAGTTTTAAGCCACTGGGTCCGGGATGTGAACCGCAGTCAACTACTTGGGAGTCCAGCGACATAGCCATTACGCTAATGCTGATCCCCCTTCCAACTTAATTTCTCACTACACATCCTTACTTAGTCTCAATATTTTAGGTAAAGAGTTACACTTTAGAGACTTTCTGTGTTTTTCCACTCTGACATTTTTTGGTTCTTTTATCAAAAATCCCTTCCCTTGATACCAGTTCCCTTTCAATGTCCTGACCACACTCAACCTTATTCATGAGAACTTCCCTGGTCCTTTCAGTTGGAACTCATTGCTTTTCCTCTGTGCTCCACCTGACTCCACAACTTCTCCCCTGTTGAATATATATTGTTATTGGTATATATTCTTATTCACACACACACACACACACACACACACACACACACACACACTAAATTGTAGCTCTTTAAAAATGTATTCATCTCTCTATCCCTTATGGAGCTTCTACTAGTTGCTAGGCATGATTTCAAATGCTGCAGGTGTGTTAGTAATTTTTTTTTGATCCTACAACAATTCCAGAGAGAAGGTAATTTTATCTCTATTTTTCAAGTAAGTAGACCAAGGTGCAGATGAGTTAGGTAATTTGTCTATTCTCACAGAGCTGGTAAGTGTTGGAGCCAGTTGACCTGACTTGAGAATCCATACTGAAATACTATACTAAGTATATATTTAAAATGATTCAAACAAAAGCATTGAGATAATTCCAAAGACTGATAAAAAATGGAATAAAAGCGGGAGATAGAGATATGAAGAAATAACTCAAACTGAAGCCCAGAGAAGTTAAGTTAGTTGCTCAAATTCACATAATAACTTACCAACAGAGTCAAAATGATATATGGGTCTCCGGAGGATGGCCTTGTGTTCTTAAAAACTAGATATATCATGGTTGCATATGTTTCAAATGGAGTGAATGGGCAAGAAAAAGAGATGTGGAATGTGGTCAGGTTTCATGTAATTATAAGAAATAATGAGGAATCCAGGCAAGGATGAGTCTCAAGACATTTTAAACTTATTCCCTAGTAAACATATCTCTTCAGATGAATTTTCTTAAACTATAAAATTAAAAAAAAAAACCTTACATTCATGGATCCAAGTAAAAACATGGGCAAAATGCAAACGGACAGAACCTAAAAAACAACAGCAAACTCTTTATTCAGTACTTGCCATATGCTAGGAGCTGAGCTAGCACTTGATCTAATTTAGTTCTCACAACAATTCTTTATTATTATTGGCCTCATTTTATAGGGAAGGGAACAATCTCAAAACAACAACAACAAAAAAAACAAACATAACTTTCCTAAGGTCAATGAACAGGTAAGAAGTAGCCCTGGGATGTATCTTCCAAGAAAGTGAACTTCTCAGATAATTGAAGTTAATTTCTTGAATCCCTTGAGAACCAGCAGTTAGTGTAATGGCTATGTCGCTGGACTCCCACGTAGTCGACCACGGTTTGCGTCCCGGACCCGGTGGCTTAAAACTCACGTGGGGCGCATGTGCGTGCGTGCCCAAGAGCCCAAGAGGAGAATGGAGGAGAAAGGATTGTGGTGTGACCATCCCCTCTGGGGGGTGATTTCTCACTTTCTGTCTCTATGTCTCTCTCTGTCTGTCTGGCGAGCACACGCGCCCTATAGCGAAAACCTCTCAAAAAAAAAAAAAAAAAAAGAATCCCTAAAACCATCATGGATTTCAGCAGTCTCATGTAATACACATTTCCCTTCACTCCAAGAAAAATTTTAAAAGAAACGAAATATATTTTAAACTTTTCTTAATCCCCAAAGTCATCAGTATGTCTGTCCTTATGTACCAGTTCCTTTTAAACATGGCTTTAAAGAGACAATTATCGTACAACAATGCCTTATTGAGACAGGTATATCTAGGGTCTGACAATAAACAGTCTTTCAAAGATTGTTTTCTTAGCCTTTTTGCCCACTTTCATAGTTTTTCCATCCTTTCTCTCAACCAAATATAGCAGCTGTTATTTCTTGCATTTATGTCTTCATAATCACCGGTTCTAAATAGTCAGTGAAAATTAAAAGCAACTTCTGAAATTTTACAATGTGATCTTATTAGAATATTCCATTTATTTAAGTGGTTTCAACAGGCGTTATTAGAATTTGGTCAAAATTCAGAGTTATGAACATTTAGAGGAGCTGAGATACTGCACCCCAAGAATAGTGCCTGAGAATAAGCGAAAAGTTGTGCCTTTCCTTTTGGGGAAGAACCTCTTTCTTTACCTTATTTGTGATTATTTAAATGTTGAACAAATGTTAAAGGGAGGCACTGGAGGGATTTAGGGATAGGGAGTGACTGTGAACATCACCTTAAAATGATAGATTTTTTTTAAGGGGAAGTAAAAAAGCAGCCATTTAAATAAATGGAATATTCTAATAGGATCAGATTGTCAAATTTCAGAAGTTACTTTTAATTATCACTGACTATTTAAAGAGGTTCTACAGTAAGATGTAAAATCGTGGACATTAGACCTAAAAATTACCTGGGCTATCTATCTCCACTGCTTTCTGACAATTTACTTTGAACAAGTTATCTAATTTCTCTGAGCCTCCATGATTTTATTTTCATACCTTAAATTGTAGATGATGATAAAATCTATCTCATAAAGTGTTAAAGTACCTGAAATATAATGATTAACTTTAAAGTTTAAAATAATAGGATTGAGATCATATTTTTATTGTTTAAACTTATATATACCTAGCCCGAAAGTTACAATCATGTTCTAGAATTTATACGATATAATCTTATAGCAAAAAAAAAAAAAAAAGAAAAAAGAAAAGAAAGAGAGATAATGAATTCATATTTTGTTCTTAGAAACTCTGAAGGTAACAGTTTTATTTTCGGAGTATTCGAATGGCCTTAATTTACCAATCATTATTTAAGCCTAATGGTTTCAATTTAAGGGGTTTCTGGTAAATTACTTATTGGACAAATGGTTAGATTGATAGATGGATGGATAGATAGATGAAAATAGATACCTACACTTGGATACAAAGTTAATATTTTAAAGGGCCTGACCCAGTAATATAATGTGTAGGAGGCGATCCTACATGGGAAGGTTCCCATTCAAGTTTGAAACCTCCCTGAGTATTCTAGGTATGTGCTTGCCCATGACACAGGGTTGGCTGAAAACTGGGCATGGAGTACAGGATCAAGATCCTGTTGAGGATGCTATCTCTCTTATCTTTCTCTCTCTCTCAAGAAGAAATTAATTAATTAATTAAAAATGGGAGAAGGGGTCAGCCATGGTGGTGACATAGGCAGTAATGACTAAACTGCAGTGCAGGAAGTCATGTGGCCAATCACAGGTTTTCAACCTGAGTCAACCAGGCAAATGTACACACTCAAGTCCCAACTGGTTAGAGGACCAGGGGACAAGAACCATAGCATGATGAAGTCCCACTGAGGTAACTTCTCTCACACTGTCTCTTTCATGAAAAAAAAAAAAAATTTAAAAATTTAAAAACTGTCACCAGCAGATAGCATAGTGGTTACGACACTGGACTCCCACATGGCCCATTGTGGTTCAAGTCCTAGACCCGGTGGCTTGAAAAATCACACCGGGCACTTGTGTGTGCATGCCCAAGATCCTGAGAAGAGAATGGAAGAGAAGGGACTGTAGTGTGGTCATCACCCCGGGGATGATTTCTCACTTTCCTTTTCACTGTCTCTGTCTCTCTGGTGAGCACATGTGCCCTAAGGCAAAAACCTCTCAACAATATGTATTTCTTTAAAGAATCAGGTTTTGAATGGAAGTATATATATTAGAAATCCATCGTTGACAGGAAAAAATGCTAAATGGAATAGAAGATTCATTTAATACAATCATACAATACTATACCCACCTGAACTTGAGTTTGAAGAATGCCAGACTTCAACCACATGGAGCTGGAAGGAAAAACAGAAAAGGCAGATGGAGTAAAATTGGAGGTGGAGATAGCATGGAATCTAGCCCAGCTGCAGAGCATGCTCCAGAAAAAAGCAGCTAGGTAGTATAAGGGTTAGAACCCTAGGCATATTCAGCACAATTTAGGAAAACTATTTCTCCTGAATAAGTTGGCCCAACAAAATGCATAGCATTGGAGAATTCAGAAAGGAAGCCAGCCATGATGGCACAATAGCACAATGCCAATGCTGAGGCCACCATGCGAAGATCCCAGGTTCACACCTCATGGTCTCCCTGTGCAAATCTGGTATATGCACACATGCCTATAACCTTAGCTAATGGACTAGGGGTGTATAATGGCATAAAGACACTGTTGGGGTACCTCTCTAACTTTCTCTAACTTTTTTTTTCTTTCTTATTCCCTCTCAATAGACAAGAAAATTTCAAAAAAGAAAATAGGAAAGCAAGAACTCTTAAGAAATTATAATAGAGGAGGACAGTAATTGTGGCCCTGGGAAATGTGTTCATTTATTTTGTAGAGTTGGAACCTGCAGCTTAACATTCCAGGATGGTGCCCCAACCCTCAGGGAAAAAGTGTCTTTGTTTGTTTGCTTGTTTTGTTTTGTTTTTTATTTTTGCCATAGGGTGCAGCTGAAGGGAGACAGAAAGACAGTGACAGGGAAAGTGAGAAATCATCCCCCCCCAACACCAGGGGAGATGGCAGGGAAAAGTTTCAAAAGGAACAAAACAGGCTAATGCTTGAGGCCAAACAGTGAGAGAAAGTGGGCAGAGATATGGCTGACTGTAAACAATGGGCAGATGGAGAAAATAGAAATGTAGAGCTTTTATTGGGAGTGCTCCTGGGTGCTGGTCCGACAGAGAAAGGGAGAGGGGGCCAGAGAAATCGCGCCCTAGGGAGGGGCTTAGCGATATAAGGTTATAGGGAGGGGGAGTGTCTTGAAAGTAGAAACAGCCCATGTATGATAATGGTTTAGGGGGAAAGCAGACTACTGCCTTACTACTGTTAAGGTCTCTGGTGCCCAATGTAAAGTACAGTGCCGCTTGCTACATATGGGTTAGATCCGAGTGCAGTGCAGGTCTGATGACAGGCTAGATCCAGGTTGTATCAGCCGACTGTGCATGGCATCCAACCCTCACATCCAAGCTGCCCAGGCCTCCGGTCTAACACTGACAAGAGAGGGGGCAAAGGTAAAAGCCCAGGGGGAGGCAGATGTCAAGCAGATAAAAGAGGTAGAGTAGCAAATACACACGTATACCATATGATAAAATGGAGCCATCTTGAGTTTAAGTGTAACGAATAGATTCAGGAAGCAACATGGCCTAGCACTCATGGCTAGGCTCTGGGTCCAGATCGAGATCTAAGAGTAGGACACATTTTAAAGTCCTCCTGAATTGTCAAAGAGAATCTGCCTCACTCAGGATTAGCTTTACAATTATAGCAAACTTGATGCCAGATAGAGAAAATCAATGCCCTTAGTATTGAGAAATCAGGAAGGCAGAAGCTAGAGAAACAACACTGATACTCTTTCTAATGTAGAAATTTGTAGAAAACCTTCTTGAGGGCAGGAACCAAGACTTCTTTTTCTAGTCATGCTTCGTAATGCATCTTTGCATAGGTGGGCGTGAGGTTAATCTTTAACAAAGGTTAAAAGTAATCTATACTCATGGATGCTGAGAACTTTAGTCACTTACTAATTGTTATGAATACTGCTTACCTATATGCACTTGCATATCTATAAACAAGAATATCCTGTCGTATCTCCCTTGTTATTAAAAAATAAATAAATAAAATTCATACTTTCTGACCTATCTCTGTCTGTGCCCAAACTGTTTTCCAGGGGGGAAAAAAAGTGTTAATTATTTTTATAATATTTATTTAATAGACTTAAATCCTCCTATCAAAGATACTGTGACCTATATAGATTAGAGCTCTCTAAACCTCTGAAAAATTTTCTCTTCATAGTAGTGCTACATTTAATTAAGCAAGTATTTGTTTAGCAATACTGTGGGCAATAAGGGTAAAAGATATAAAGGAATAACAGCTATTTGGAGAAAATATGACTATGACAAGTTCTCTGTCATTAAGAAGTTTTAAGGCTAAAGCTAAATGAAACAAATAATATAACAATGATGCAAAGAACACGAAAGCAAAAGTGATTAATTCATACTCCAGTTATGTATATTATTAATTCCAGTATCATCCTCTTCATGTATTTCCTAGATTCTCAAACAAATTATATGTACTACCTTTTCTGGTATTTAGTCTAACCTTTCTGGAGGTACTTTTTTAGATTTCTGCTATTTCAGTTACATATCACCCACCCTTCCAGTAGACTGAAAGCTGAGGGGGGACTTCTGTGTCGAGTACAGCTTCTTGAACATAGAAGCACTTACTCTCCATTTCTTGAGTTAAACACAAATACATATATACACAATAAATATCTATTGTTTGAGGAGATAATAATTATTCATAATAGTTTGATTCTGTTTCCCCCAAGCAATCATGATTAATATGTTGAATTAGAAGCGGTTCATCTGCTACTAGTTTCAAAACAACTGTTTCAGCTATTTTTAAGAAAGAAAATTACAAAATTATAATTCAATTTCCTGGTGTAGTAGTATAAACATTTTAGGTGAAAAAATCTAAATAAATCAGTAATTTAAAACATGCAATGCATAATATCAATAACATGAAAATTTTAGGTATATTTAGGCATAGAAAATACTCAGTAAAGCTATGATTAAACAGCAAAAACTAACTCTCTGAAAAAGACAACAGCCATAGTCACTTTGTTCTTTGTTTTGACCAACATTTAAATTCATTAAAAGAAAAGACAATAATGATGGGGCTAAATTCAGAATGTGGAACACTGAACCCAACAAATGCATAGTTTTCACAAAGATATACTCCTCTAAGTCACAGAACACCGAAGATGTTTTTGAGGTAAACATTTCATTATAAAAAGACCATCTCTTACCCTTAATAATGCAAACTTATTTCCCAAGCCATACTTTATACTAGGAATCCAAGGATTGGTATTCACTTTCAATATCCAATGTTGAAGAATCTCTACCCCATTTTTATGTTATTTTTCCAAAAAGTTTGATTTAAAAAGATAGTTGTATAAATTATTTTCCCTTAATGTGACTGTAGTGAAGCTAGAAACCCAAATAAACATGTGTTGGGAGAAGGGAAAAAGGAAGGGAAGGGAGGAAGGGAAAGAAGAAGGAGGAAGGAAGGAAAGAAAGAGAAGGAAGATAGGAAAGAAGGAAGGAATGAAGGAAAAAGGAAAAGAAGAAAGAATGGGAGTGAAGAAGTCTGGTGAGAAGGGAGAAAAGGAAGTACTAGGGAGAAGGATAAATTGCATTTTATCTAATAAATTTAAATTTTTAAATTTCTTGAAATTTTTCTAATGACATACAGCAAATGAAGAAACATTTATTCAAAAAAATATAATAAGAATAACAAGAATCTGTGACATTTGAGCCCTGACTAGCTTCTTCATACCCCAGCTCACTGCAATGGAAGTTATAATCTGGGCAGGTGCATCCGAGAACATGGATCAGAATGAAGGAAGCAGCATTCAAGAAGAAAGGACAAGAAAGGAGGGAACGAGAATAAAGAATAAGGGTGGATTTTCATTTATTCATTGGTTATTTCTTGAAAATTTTGTTTAGATTAGTTCAAGGGGCCTGCCATAACTAATCACCACATATTGGGTGGCTTAAAAAAATAACAGAAACTTATTTTCACATAATTCTCAAAGCTAGAAGTCTAAGATCAAGGTTTAAGTAAGGTTGGTTACTTCTAAGATCTCTCTTAGTTGGCAGATGGCCACCTTTTCTCTGTGTCTTCATCCCCACTTCTTATAAAGACCAGTCATATTGGATTAGGGCCCACCCCAATAGCCTCATTTAACCTTAATTACCTCTTTGAAGACCCTGTATTTAAGTACACTTACATTCTGAGTTTCTGGGAGTTAAAATTTCAACATATGAATTAGGGGTTAGTGGGAGGAAAGAATATCAGGAATAGATGGCTTCACTGATAAACTCTATGTAACATTTAAATAAGAAATAATATCAGGAAAATACAAGATAACTGACAAGAGAGACCCAGAAATCATTCTGGGAGGAAAATCAAAAAAAGTTGGATAAATGTCTATACCCAAGCAGAGGAGTGAAGTGAAACTGACAGAATACAAGAGAAAGACAGTGGGAAGTTTCAGGGGCACCAAATCTCAGGTATGAAAAATAAAGAAGTCAATCATCTGAACTCAAAAATTATCTATAGCCTATCAGAAGTCCCCACTTTGGGAAATAAAGTGAGTGGGACTCCCCTCTGAAACTCTAAACTCCCTACTTCCACCTCAGATCCCAGCACTTCTCAGCTTCAGGAAAGGAAAAAGAAAATGGACACAGAGCTCTTGCTCATCTTGGGGAGTTGCACAGATTTATCATCTCAAAGACAGCACAAGACCTCCCCTGCCCAATCTCCAGGTGTACTGCTCTGTCTCAAAAGCTACCCCACAGGTGGAGCACACAATATGATTAAGATTGGCTAACTCAATTTCTCCACATTCCTGAGGTACTATGATCACACTAATGAGTTCACTTGTCAGTGCCCAGACCCAGACAAAAGGATACTTCCTAAGTAGAGGCAAAGATCTAGTACCAAAAATTCATATAGCACCTTGCATTTCTGGAAATACGGGGTGCACCACAGAGGAGAAAATGCCTCTATAAGCAGAAGATTTCACCAATGACTGAAGCCTTCTAATGTCCCCCAAGAACATGGACTGTGAAGGAACTGTCTCATGGAGACGGAGAAAACAAGACATTTCCCCCAACTGACTCCATTCTTGCTCACCCTCTGCAGACTCAAGACTCCAGGAACAGCTTCCTGTCCTCTCTCTTGCCAGATGCAGCACAGCCTCTTAGGCTCTCCCTGAACTGTGAGTATTAGGAATGGTAAGGACAGTTGACAAAGAGGGGCACACCAAAAAACCCTCTCGTGAGCAGAGCAGAAAAAAAGAGAGGCCAACCCAGAGCCTCTGAAACCCAGAGGCCCACCCAGAGTCCCTGCCTACCTTCTAGCAGCTTGGAGGTCCACTCAGAAGCCACACAAACAAATGAAAAACTCATAACTACCAACCTCTGAGTCACAACTCCTCAATCAGCACCCAGAATCCTCTTGTATGCAATCATTCAAGAAAGAGGATATTATTTATTTTCCACCAATATATCCACTTAGCTACTTGTCTAGAGGAGAATCCTCACCCTTTATATAGGATCTGAGAATTCAGGCAACCATGCCACAGGGCAAATGTTGTCACTGGTATGAGAAAATTCAGCCCCTTTACAGGAAGGAAACTAGTACACAAAACTAATCTTACCTAAAGCTGAAAACATAGAGTATCCATGGAGTATCCATAGACTCCACTGGTATGTCTGAAAATATTCAGGTATTTATACTAAAGCCAACCAGAACCAAAGTCAAATGGATCCATTAAAATAGTCGTAAAGGACATAAGCATTGGGGGGTGGGGGATAAAAAACAATTTAAAATATACTTCCAATATAAAAGTTACTCCATAAACTAGGAAGAAGTATTCCACCAGATAGATAAATGTCAACGCAGAAAAACAAGAAAAATGAAAATTCAGGAAACTATCTCTTCTCCAAAGGAACATATTCTAACAACAGAAAAAGAGAAGGAAATCACAGAAATGCTTGAAATTTCAAAATATTGATAAGGAAAATGAATGAACTATAAATGAATACAAACAATTCCAAGAGAAAACACACACACACACACACACACACACACAAAATAAGTCTATTATATAAATGAGGACTCCAATAACAAGGTACATGTCTTAGAAAAAAATCAAACAGAAATCCTGGGAAGAATGCAATATAGGAAATAAAATATTTTGTAGAAAGCATCAACAATAGATTAAATCATGCAGGGAAAACGATCTCTGGACTTGGAAATACAACTTTTGAAATAGCCTTAACCATCAAAACTAAAGAAAAATAACCACTAAAATGAATATAATATATGAAAAATATGAGACACTATTAAATAACTGAATAACTACATAATGGGTATCCCAGAAGGTGAAGAGATAACAAAAGGCATAGAAAGTCAAATTACAAAATATTAACTGAAAAATTCCCAAGTCTGAGGGCAAAGACATCCAGATCCATGAAATTCCAGAGGCACCAAATAAAATCAACATACAATAAAAAGATCCCCACTGAGATACATCATAGGTCAAATGTCAAAATTTAAAAAAAAGGACAAAAATCCTAAAAATGACTAGAGAGAAATGCCAAGATACTTCTAGAGAATACTACATCAGACTGACCTCTGACTTCTCAGAAGACATCTTGCAAACCAGAAGGGAATGGAATGACATATCCAAATTTTTGAAAGAAAAACAGTTTCAGCCAAGAATAATATACCCAGCAAAACTATTCTCAAATTGAAAAAACAAATAAAATAATTTGCCGATAAACAAAAACTGAAGGAATTCACTAATACTAAAGCAATTCAAGAATTGCTTAAGAAGTACTACATCTGGACACAAAAGGAAGATAACTATTACCATGAAAACATATGAAGGTATGAAACTCACTATAGGACAATTATACAATAAATAAAGAAATTATTTAATCCTTGCTAATATGGAAAACTTTCAAATAGCAAAGGTTAATAACAGAAAGAAAAAGGAAATAATAAAACACAAAACAACCAGAACGCATCCAATGAAATGGTATGTTTAAGTCCATACATATCAGTAATAACAATAAATATAAACAGACTAAACTCTTCAGTCAAAAGACATGGACTGACTGAATGAATACAGAAGTTGTAACCCTCTGCATGCTGCTTTCAAGAAACACATCTCATCAGTAAAGACACCCACAGATTGAGCATGAAAGATTAAAAAAGTCACTCTATGAAAATGGAAATCAAGGCAGGGAGCAATTTAATATAAAGTATTATTTAAAGTATAAAACATTTAGCAAGAAACTTAACAAAAGAAGTACAAAACTTATATTCTGAAAACTACAAAACATTATTGAAAGAAACAGAAGAGTACTTAAATAAATGAAAAGACAGCCTATGTTTGGGGATTGAAAGACCAGATGACCATACATCACAAACTGACCTACAGATTCAATGCCATTCCTGTAAAATCTGATCTGAAATTTTTTGCATCTTATTCTAAAGTTCATATAAAATACAACAGACATAGGACAGTCAAAGTAATCTTGAAAAACAGCGAAGTTGACAGACTCACAGTTCCTGATTTTAAAACCTACTACAAAGGTGTAGAAATCAAGATAATGTGGTACTTGTATAATGATAGACATACAGGTCAATAGGATAGAACTGAAAGTACAAAAAACAAACCCTTAATTTATGATCAACTGATTTCCACCAAAAAAGCAATCACAACTCAATGGTAAAAGAATGATAGTCTCAAAAAGTAGTGCTAAAGAAACTGAATAATAACCTGCAAAAGAATTAAGTTGGACCACTTTCTTATACTGTACACAAAATTAACTAAACATGAATGGTAAACAAAAATGCAAAAGGAGATACTATAGAATTCTTAGAGCAAATCGTGAGTAAATCTTCCTGACATTGCTTAAACAAAAGTTTCTTAGACAAGACACCAAAAGCACAAGTTTAAAAAAAAAAAAAGCAAAATTAAAAAAAAAATAGACTTTATCAAAATTAAAACTAAAACCTTTTGTGCTTCAAAAAATATCATCAAGAAAGTGAAAAAGCAGCCTACAGATTTGCAAATCATACACCTGATAAGAGAATTGTTATCTAGAATATTTAAAGAGCATTTACATGGGCTAGATGGTGGTGCAGCAATAAAATGCAACACTCTGTGAAGCAGACTCACATGAGAAGGTACCCAGTATCTTGAAAATATTATTTAAAAAACACCAGATTTGCACTTGCATAGCCAGGATACTAACACAATGGATATTGGAAAATAAAGAATTGTGGTGTGACTATGACCCTGTTGGAAGTCTCTCTCTATCTCTCCCTCATGTTCCTACACATGCCCTCTGGGGGAGTGGGGAGCTCAAGTTTATTTGGAGCAAAGAAAACTTTGAAATCAATAGTTTTTTTTTAATAATATGCTTTTTTTTTTTCAGAAACTGCTTCAGTACTCCTGTATGTCCATACAGAAACTTGTCCACGAATGTCCATAACAGCATCATTTATAAATAGCCAAAGCATAAAAACAACCCAAATGTCCATCAACTGAAAATTAGAAAAATACAATGCAGCATATCCATCAAGTGGATCTTTATTTGGTAATAAGAAGGAATGAAATACTGAGGCATATACGTTAATGAGCAAACAACATGGATGAATCTTAAAAACATGATTTGTCAAGAAGCCATTAAAAATCACACATATAGTTTATGATCCCACTAATTAAATTTCCAGAATAATCAAATTTCTAAAAATAAAAGGTAGATCACTAGTTGCATAGTAGGGCTTGAGGGAATTTAAGGTGTTACTGATAATTGGTACAGGATTTCTTTCTGGGGGAATAAAATGTTCTAACATTAGACTGGTGATGGTGGCACAACTCAGTGGATACACTAAAAATCATCAAAGTATACATTCTGAATAGGTTAATTAGATTATATGTGAGTCATGCCTCAATAAATCTGTTAAAACCTCATAACATCAAATTTGAGAGTGGAGGTTCAAACAAAATTATACTTTAACAACTAAAACTACCCTGAAGTTGACAGATTATCTGGAGATATTGCTATAGCAATAAAAGAAATTGTAATGGAGCTTCCTCTAAGTACACAGTTTCTCCCCTCACTCTGCCCCAGTGTCTTCAACTGTCGAATGAAGTTGATTAAAATAGTCATATCATAAAGTTTTGTGATTATTAAAGATATTAATATTGAAAAAAAGATAATCCAAATAGTTCAACAAATATTAATTTTGAAAATACTAGAAAATAAGCTTCAATATAGAATATTTGGGATTGTGATAGGGAAAATAAAAACCATTTTTGGTTTTTCTTTTTTTTTTTTTTTGAGAGGTTTTTTGCTATAAAGCACATGTGCTCACCGGAAAGACAGAGAGAGGGAGATAGAAAGAGAGAAATCATCCCCTTGGGGGATGGCCACACAGCAATCCCTTCTCTTTCATTCTCCTCTTGAGATCTTGAGCATGCATGCACACACACCCAGCATGAGTTTAAGCCACCAAGTCTGGGACTCGAACCGCGGTCAACTACATGGGAGTCTAGCGATGCATCCTCTATGCCACCTGCTGGTCCCACCATTTTTGGTTTCTACCTACCAAGGTGAGCTTCTTCAAAAATCTGGTTACAGATATAGAAGTATGACACAGGACCAGCAGATGTGTAAATGGCTACATCACTGGACTCCCATGTAGTTGACAGCGGTTCAAGTCCTGGACCTGGTAGCTTAAACTCATGCTGGGCCTGTGTGCATCTATGCCCAAGATCCTGAGAGGAGAATGGAGGAGAAGGGATTGTGGCATGGCCATACCCCCGAGGGGGTGATTTCTCACTTTCTGTCTCTCTGTCTTGCTGGTGAATGCATGCACCCTATAGCAAAAAAGCTCTACAAAATAAATTAAAAGTTATGACACACAAAATTAAATGTTAAAGTAGATAACATGAAGCACAAGAGAAGATTAATAAAATTTTAAAAAAATTCGAAAAAATGGATCAGGAGTATGCTGGGATAGAGACAGATGTTGCTGAGGGTTTTCCAATTTGTTCACATGGAGAAACAGTATATTAATGTCAGAGTCTCGGTCAACGTTAACTAGATATTCTGGGCTACTCATAGTTATATGCATTGGTAAGATACCACTGCTCCAAAGGCTGAGGCAACATGGGAGGCTTGAGTTTTATTTTTGGTCTACCCTAAAAGTCAGGTGCAGAGTCACTGTCTGTACTCCCTTCTATTCCGGAAACTAGGATAGGAGGATTGCAACAGATTCTGTCTTTAAACACAATTTAAAATTATGTAACTACATATATAATCATTAGATACTCCTTAACAGTCACACAACCACGATAGTAACTTTCTTTTTGGTTTGTTCATTCATTTTAGGGTGTTTTGTTTTGCCATAAGGTATGTGTGCTCACTGGAGAGAGATAGACAAAAGGAAAGTAAGACATCACTTTGGGGGATGGCCATACCTCCATCCCTTCTCTTCCATTCTCCCCTTGGTATTTGGGGTACATGAGCATATGTGGCTGAGATGACTTTTAAGTCACCAGGTCCAGGATTCGAACTGTGGTCAACCACATTGGAGTCCAGCTTCTTAACCACTATACCACCAACCAGCTCCAATAGTAACTGTTTTAATAGGATGACACCTTCCTCACATATGAAATCAGTTATTATCAAATAATGCATTTTGTGTATTTATAAAATATAAATTATTTCTTTGTACTCTCATCTTTTTAAAAAGTATTTAGAGTTGTTTGCAAGACTATCTGAGTAATCACAGTAAGATAATAGGACTAAAAACGTGTACGGACATAAACCACAAAATGAGAAGAATTCAAATCTGCAAAACCATGACACCCTCTGTAGTTATTCCAAGAAGAACAAAATTTGGTCAAATCTAAGATTTTTCAATCCCTACCAAAAAAAGGCAGAAACTTGATTTTTCACACAGGTCTATTTCCTAGCTCTCCATATCATCACCTAGACCAAATCCCTTTGGCCATGCGCCCCGAAAACAGTGTGATCACTGTTCCATGATGCACTAGCTGTATGACTGTGGGCAAGGGACTTAACCTCTCTGAACCTCTGTCTCGCCATCTGTAAGGTCTAATAATGTACCTGCCCTAAAGTTCTTTCACAGATTCCCTGAGATGATGTACATTGTAGCTGTCACGCCACAACAGCTCCTCAATACTTGCTACACTCCATCTTCCTCCCTCCTTTATTTATTTTCGTTTGATGAAATATAAATAGATTCACAAATATTGCAATTTTTTGGTTTTTGTTGTTGTTGCTGCTTCTGAGTGGAATAAAGGAGAGTTGGTCAAGTTTTTATTTATTTATTTATTTACTTATTTACTTATTTAGATTGCCATAAGGTATGTGTGCTCACTGGAGAGAGATAGACAAAAGGAAAGTAAGACATCACTTTGGGGGATGGCCATACCTCCATCCCTTCTCTTCCATTCTCCCCTTGGTATTTGGGGTACATGAGCATATGTGGCTGAGATGACTTTTAAGTCACCAGGTCCAGGATTCGAACTGTGGTCAACCACATTGGAGTCCAGCTTCTTAACCACTATACCACCAACCAGCTCCAATAGTAACTGTTTTAATAGGATGACACCTTCCTCACATATGAAATCAGTTATTATCAAATAATGCATTTTGTGTATTTATAAAATATAAATTATTTCTTTGTACTCTCATCTTTTTAAAAAGTATTTAGAGTTGTTTGCAAGACTATCTGAGTAATCACAGTAAGATAATAGGACTAAAAACGTGTACGGACATAAACCACAAAATGAGAAGAATTCAAATCTGCAAAACCATGACACCCTCTGTAGTTATTCCAAGAAGAACAAAATTTGGTCAAATCTAAGATTTTTCAATCCCTACCAAAAAAAGGCAGAAACTTGATTTTTCACACAGGTCTATTTCCTAGCTCTCCATATCATCACCTAGACCAAATCCCTTTGGCCATGCGCCCCGAAAACAGTGTGATCACTGTTCCATGATGCACTAGCTGTATGACTGTGGGCAAGGGACTTAACCTCTCTGAACCTCTGTCTCGCCATCTGTAAGGTCTAATAATGTACCTGCCCTAAAGTTCTTTCACAGATTCCCTGAGATGATGTACATTGTAGCTGTCACGCCACAACAGCTCCTCAATACTTGCTACACTCCATCTTCCTCCCTCCTTTATTTATTTTCGTTTGATGAAATATAAATAGATTCACAAATATTGCAATTTTTTGGTTTTTGTTGTTGTTGCTGCTTCTGAGTGGAATAAAGGAGAGTTGGTCAAGTTTTTATTTATTTATTTATTTACTTATTTACTTATTTAGATTTTTGCCATAGGACATGTATGCTCACCAGAGATGACAGAGAAGGATGGGGGATGAGCTGCACCACAATCCCATCTCTTCAAATGTTCATCTTGGGAGTTTTGGCATACACACATGCTCATTTGGAGTGTCAACTCTCTATAGAGGTGCTCTACCACCAAACCAGGAGCCAGAGACTATAGTCTGTCCCATTTCCACTATTTTTTTTTCAAGCTGCTGAGTCCAGTACTTGAACCACGCAGCCAGACAGTATCTTAACCACACACCACCTTACTAGCTCCAAGTTCTTTTTTTTTTTTTTTTTAATTTTCAGACTTACAGGGCAGGAAATAATAGGCATGAGCAACAGATTTCCATTTTTACATCAATTCTGAGTGTGAGTCTTACCTTCTTAGAACACTAAGGCCCAACACCCACCACTGAATAATACTTTTATGAGTCAGATGAGTTAGAAAATGTGGAATATTTAAGAAAAATATAAAGATATTATACTAAGGCTCCTTTTTCACCTAGTTATAGCTTCATCGAGTAAGAATTTAAGTTTAAAACAATTAAGTTCACCTACTCCTTTATATCCCATAGCCACACCTCCTACCCTAAGCCAAAAAAGCTATCACCCACTCTTGAATGAGGATTTTGTTTACTCATCGAGGGAGTCTGGCTGTGTTAGAGGGAGAGTAATAATTCATACACATCCTACTATTAGCATTTCTAAAATCTTCAAAGTTAGAACGAGGGAATTTATTGCAGCTTTAGGCAATGCCGAAGGTGCCCCACAGCAATAATTGATGCCTCCGAAAGCACATACAGAGAAAAAATAATCTGAATTCTTTCAAGCTGTTTCTGTTCAAATTTATGAAATATTGATAGAAAAATATAAATAGGTATTAATGCTGTTGTAGTAAAGATTCGGTCTGGTGGAGACAGAGCATATTTTATCAGAGCATATTTTATCTCCAGCCTTCAGGATTAACACTAGAGTTGCCACTGCTTCTGTATTAGTAGACAGAGATGTGTTTCATAGTCTCTGGGTTCCAGATTTCTCAAGCAGTAGATGAGCACTGCAGTTCCTTTTTTTTTTTTTTTCTTAGAGAGATTTTTGCTATAGGGCATGTGCACTCGCCAGAGAGACAGAGAAACATAAAGAAAGAAATCACCCTCCCCCCACCCCTCCCCAGGGAATAGCCATACCACAATCCTTTCTCCTCTATTCTCTTCTGGGATTTTGGGCATGCATTCACACTTGCCCACTGTAAGTTTCAAGCTGCTGTGTCTGAGACTTGAACTGCAATGTAACCATTATGCCATCTGCTGGTCCCATGAGCACTGAAGTTCTAACACATATTTGTGGAGATACAGCTTCAAGTCCTCAACTCCTGTGGAGATGCTCTGCCCACCAAACCAGGGGCCAGAGACAACATCCTATCCTATTTCCACTTTTTTTTTTTTACAATGCCTACCTACATCAGTTGTCAGTTTTAGAAAACCCACTGACAAAGGTTAAACATGAAGTCAGAGAGGTAACTACCAGTGCTGATTCATCAAGTAAATGATATTAGGGCCATGTTTCTAATTCTCTCGGCCTTACTTCATAATCATGCTATGGGTGCTAAAGTTCCAACCATCATATGTTTATTCCAGCAAGAAAAAGGAAGAAATGTTGTAGAGTAAATAGGTAATAGGTAGAAAGAATAGGTAATAAATAGAATAAAGGCATATGGAGTTTTCCATGGCATCAAGAAAGCAAATGCCTTCTCAAAAGCCTCAAGAAAGGCTTTCTATTCATGTTTTCAGGATAAGAACAGTATTATATGGCCACCGATAGCTTCTAAGCAGTCTGAAACTGAGAAAACAAGGAAAAGAAGTTAGAATGGGTACTGAGAGAGCTAACATAACATCTGAGTCACAAACAATTAATATTTGACAAATGAATGAGGTCAGCAGAACCAATTCTTGTCCCACTAGGAACTTGTACAGAGTTGGATTTCTGGGACATCTAAGAGTGAATGAGTATCTTTGTCAGATCCAAATTATCCTCTGCATATGAAACTATAGTGATAAGTCAGTAATATAGAAAATATCTTGAGAAAGAAAATGACATTATAGATAGATATACATAATGAGTTCCTCTGAAGGGACTTCAAGATTTGTGGAGAAGTGGAATTAAAATCCAAACTTATTTTGGTCAAAAAAATGTGAAGTCTGTACATAATTATTTTACAATATGCATTTCAATAATCTTAAGACCTCTTTTATATATAAGAAGCATAGACTTTTTTAATTAAATGGAATAAAATTATTTTTGTTATCAAGCTCCAGCTCTCTAAACCACCATCCTATTTCCACCCTCTTCACATCCCAAACACACATACATGCACCAAATATACATCACATTAACAGTATGAAGGAAAAAATGAGACAACCAGTGGCATGGGGGTTAAAGCTGCTGGATCCCACATAGCCAATCACACAGTTTGAGTCCCAGACCCACAGACTTAAAAATACACTGGGCGCATGTGCATGCATATCCCAAACCCAAAAAGGTGGGGAAAATAGAGGAGAAGGGATTGCAGCATGACCATGTCCCACGGGAGGTACCCTCTCACTTTCCCTCACTCTCTCTGTCTCCTATTTCTCTCTGGAGGTAAGTGTGTGTACCTTTTGGAAAATTGAAAAGAAAAGAGAGATAGAGAGAGAGAGAGAGAGAAAGAAAGAAGGAAAGAAGAACACAAAAGAAATACAAGTTAAGTAACGTTAGTCAACAACACCCAAAATCTTGTGCTCATTTGTATATTTTGGGCAAGGGTACAAAATAAATATGGTAAGAGTCAATATAAATCATAAATCTCTGCTCCAGAATATGGAAGACACTTGGCATCCACAGAGAGGAAGAAGACCTATCATATTCCCACAGCATGGACTCAGCCTCCGTTCCTTCCCCTATGGCTTCTACTTCTATCTCTCTCCCCTTTTTCCCTTGTTTCAACTCATCTATTCCCACTGAAGAGACGCTGAAGTCAGGAAGAGGACTCAGGAAAGAACTGGGCCTGTGTTTGTTAGCCCTGAGACTTGCTCCTTCCAATTCAATATTACCTATTTCTGTTATGAATCTCCTAAGATGGAATTCTGACTACCACTTTCTGTCACTAAATATGGCAGTGCAAAATGAGCACTGCCAGTCACCAGGAGGCCCCCTTTGCTTTGATATTTCCTGGAGATGTACAACCCAACAGCCTTTTCTTCCTCCTAGATTTCAAGATGTCTTAGAGCTATAGGTAGTCTGGCCAGACCTGCCACATTCAGCCTCTCCAGCCACAACAAGGCAGCCATGCATAGTTTCAGAGTGACTGCCTGTAATATTAATTTTATGTGTCAACTTGACTGGGCCATGGGATACCCAGATATCTGATTAAGCATTATTTCTGAGTGTTCTATGCATTTTCAGAATAAATTATAACTTGAATTGATACATTGAGTAAAGCAGAAAGCCCTCCCAAGTGTAATAATAATAAGTTAGAATGGGTCCTGAGAGAACTAACACAACATCTGAGTCACAAACACAGATGATTCCCAAGTGTGAGTGGACATAATCTAATCTACCAATGGTCTGAATGGAATAAACAGGAGAAGGAAGATTCAGTTCTTCTCTCCCTCTCTCTTTGTCTCTCTCTCTCTCTCGTGCTCTATCTCTCTCTCTCTCTCTCTTTTTCTCTCTCTCTGTCTCCCTGAACAGCTTGAGCTGGGACATGAATCTCCTGCCATCCATGCTCCTAGTTTTCAGGCCTTCAGACTCACACTGGAATCTATATCATCATCTCTCTAGCTCTCGAGCCTCTAAACTAGTGCACCAGCGTTCCAAGATCACCAGCTTATAGACAGCAGATGGTAGGACTCCTCACCTTGAGAATTACATGAGCCAATCCTTATAATAAATCTCTTTATAAAAATTGGATTTAGAGGTCAGCAGGTGGTATGGTAGTTAAGATGCTGGACTCCCACCTGACTGACCACAGTTCAAGTCCCAGATCCAGTGTCTTGAAAATCACCTCCCTAGGGAAGAATGGAGGCAAAAAGATTGCAGTATGGACATCCCCTCTGAGAGGGGGATGGTAATTTCTTACTTCCCTCTCTCTGTCTCTCTCCAGCAAGTACACATGCCCTATGGCAATACAACAACAAAAAGATTGGATTTATATTTTAGTAGTAAGAAATTTATCAGAACTTGGGTATTATATATGTATAATATGCAAGTGGTATAGGAGGCTTAGGAAGTTGGCTCTCAAAACTTTCCAATATCCAGTGAACTTCAATCTCAAAAGGCAAGCAATTATGACCTCCAGACCATAAAATCTCTCATGAGGAAGTGAAAGGGGGTCTAGAAGCTCTACTCACCCAATGACCCCCCAGGTTGGAAGTCATCTCATGTTCTTTGTTAAAAACCCTGCCATCTGTACTCAATTCAGGAAGGTGTAACTTGTAGAAGGGACATGTCAAATACAGGACATCTTCAAGACAGGGGCCATAACTGTCTTTTGGACTGTCTTTTAGATCTAACTCTGAGCCAGGGCCTGGTAGATATGAAAGAAGTGGGAACAGCCTCTAAAAGAAGTCATAAAAGTTTGTTTTCTACCTCTGTCTCTTTAGTAAGGACTTGTTCATTTCCCAAGAAACTGTGTCTACTCTTGTGAGGCAAGGTAAGAAACTAGGAGTACACAAAGATTATTTCTTCTTCTTCCTTGCTTTCCTTCTCTTGTCTTTCTTTTTTTTCCTTTCTTTTTTTCTTATTTCTTTTCTCTTTCTCTCTCTCTCTCTCTCTCTCTCTCTCTCTCTCTTTCAAGTTTTTTCAGTTTGAAAAATTTCAGTTTTCAGTACCCATAAAAATTTTCTGTGAACTTGGGCTTGATCTGAAGCCTAGAAAATGGAAACTCTAACCTAAGCAATTAAGAAAAACTTCTAGTCCTCAAAATACATGAAACAGTATCTAGTCTGTAAAATGATTGAAATATATACTACTTTTAGCCCATAAAATAAGCTTGAATAGGTTAGAATTTTGGAGCAGCTATGTGATAGTCTCCTCCAGTGATTTAAATCTGTTTTATTTGCAACATACAACCCACTGCTCTAAGAAATTTGGTCAAAAATATAAAGTCAGCAATGTCTCCTTATAGAAGGGTGTTAGAGCATAAAGGCAACAGTGACGAGAGTACATACACAGATGTCCTGTACGTCTTCCAGCACAGATCGAGGAAGTGGTGCCCATGTGTCTGGATCTGAAAGAATATGTATGTATAAATGTGATCTCCCTAAATTTATCTTTTCTTTCATTCTCTGAAATTTCATCATTAGCTATTCACTCCCTGCATTTAACATGCAGCTATTTCTGAAAAAATTAACATAGCAAATATCTAAGACAGCATGAGTAAACTAAAAGTGAGATATAAATAGGAGGTGAAATGCAACAAAGACCCATCCTCAAAGGTTTCCCCTGGGATATTTTTTTAATTACGTTTCCTTTTTTTGCAAATAAAACGTAATTAAAATAGAAATCCAGCAAAGGCATCCGTGAAATATTGTTTAATGTGCACGCACAATGATATTTGATTAGCATTTTCATTACCAAATTTCCTTTATTCTTGGCTACCATTGTCAGCATATGAACTGGGTCCATTTGGTTTTGCTTTTTTTTTTTCTTTTTATAGCTTCATGTTTTAAGCTCAGAAAATCTGGCCATTAGAAACTTATTTTTAAATGGATTAAGTGCTCTCCCAGGAGCAATCTTGAAACTTTTTCATCTATATTTTGATAAAACTTCTCATGAAGTCAATAACAAATTAGAACATAAATATTGAAGCAGCTCAAAGATAAAATGAGAGCTTCTCCTTCTCTCTTTTTTATGTTCCTGGTAATGTGCCAAATAGAGAAGTATTAAGGGTCTTGGAGAATATGTCAAAAGCCTTTGCTTATGCAAACAAGAAAATAACAAGCAAAAGGTCATTATCCAAGAGAGGCTGATGTCACCTTGAAGTTGATTTCATTCATTTTAAGAATCCCTAATATTCTCAAGCAGTTACTTTCCATCTTCTTCCCATTTGTTTTTAATACAGGAGGTAAAGCACTATTAATTTTTTCTGTGAGACTCATGCTCTTAATAAAGGCTTACTATTAGAACTCTGTTTTATTTTGTCTTTTTTTTTAATGAGCAGGAAATTCTATTTGTTTTCAAAGGATACCTAAAGAAGAAAAGGGTTCGTTGCTTCAAAAGTAAATCAGATAAAATGAGGAACCAAGTATATTCCATTAAAAGAAACAAAGAATTGGCAAAGTGAAATAAACTGATATGTTAATATATGCAAAGGCCATTTCAGAAAATGATGAACTTAAACAGATAAGCCCCAGAATAAACCACCCATTTGCTAAAAGTCACTCCGAAAAGACTGTTTACTGAGATCACCTGTGCGTGGAGATTGTCTATCAAAGAATGAATCTTGTCTGTTCTGTATGCTGAGATAAGATCTCCTGCCAGGAAGGATTTTTCTCTGGCTTTCATGGTAATTTTAGATATTTGATTGTAAATCAGAATGTTTGTTCTACCTAATGAACAAAAGCACCGGATTAGTCATAGTTGGTATTAAAAGTTGTTTTTGTTTACAGCATGATTTAGACTTTAATGTTCTCTGAGTGCTCAAAGAACATTCTCAAATGTCATATTCGTATGAGAAGCAAATAGTTCCCACTCTGAGCGAGCTGGAAACTAACAAATTAAGTCTCTGTCTGCCTTTCACTAACAGGAGCGCCTCCACTTTGTGCTCTGCCTAATAGGCGGGTGTGCAGAATGGTCTTGGAAGAAGAGATTTGTTTTGATTCACTTCTATTTCATTAAGGATGGGAGAAGGCATTTGGTGCCACATCGTTAAAGGTGTACTTTCAGAGATAACTAAAAGATGTTTTCATCTAACCTAAGGATAATAATACAAGGGCTATGGAATAGGGAGCCCAGACAATTCTTCAATTCATCTCCATGGGAAGGCAAAATAACTAGAATTCATTCATTTTTTTCACTCACTCACTCATCCATTCAACAATTATTAATTAAGCACTGGCTAGGCACCAGACTTGATGCTGCGGATATAACAATGAATGAGAGAAACATTTCCCTGACTGCTTCTTCCCCACACATATCCCAGCTTACAGTATCCAGTTGTATGAAACTTGAACAAAAATGAACATAAAGGCAGCAGTTTGGGTTTTCCCCTCCATTTGGCAGGTATTAGCAAAGTAGACGGTCTATCACAAAAATCAGAATATTAACACTACTGAGGGTGATAAAATAGGATCAAAAAGGTCAAAGGTCTCACATGGCTATTTTAGCAATAAATTCAAGACTAGGACTCAGATTTCCTACCCTTCATTCGTGGGGTCTTCTCCTCCCCACCGCTATCCAAATTTACTTCTGAGAAAGAGAAGGCTTTATTTTATAATGATGGCTATGCAGATTACATCATGATGTAGCTAATGATAAAAGCTAGACTTCAATGCATGCACACTTTAAATAACGCATTAGGCTTATCACTGATGATATCTTTAATTATGCCAAGGCAAAACTAGAGACAGTCTAATGGGAAATACAGATTACTTGTTAAAATTATTAACAGAGTTAATGTGCTTACATTTGTTTATGTGTACTGGAATCAGCTCCAATATTTGACTGCAATGACAATATGTGTAAAGATCAATTAAAAGTCATAGAGATGAGATATTGGATTTCTAAACCTTAATAGGATTTCATCTGCGCTTGCTATATTATGTTATACAATTATAATTGAGCTTCCATCAAATCACAGAATCTGTCACTTCGCCAATTTATTTTCCAAGCACTAATGAAACTTATTTCTTGTTGAGAATGCTTTTAAAAGCATAACCCTGAGGAAGGGAGGTGGCACACAGGGTAATAAGCTTCTATTTACTTAGCAAACCTAAGTAAAAACTTAGACATCAGTAAAATGAATTTGACGGTTTTAGGAAGGTCCTTAGTAGCCATTGGTTCTTATTATAAAGAGCATGTAAGTGCTCTCAAAAGGAATTGTAAACAACATGTGTAACTTATGTTCACTTTGAGCCCTATCATCACATTGATTCTCTGCCTCTTTGTAAGGTAGTTTAGCCAGACACAGAGTTGATATAATATCACTGGATAGAATGTAAATTCTCATTACAATTTTGTTTAGAAAAGAAAACACAACATCTGTAGACTATCTTTAGTATAATATAGATACAAGATGGCAAATTCTAGAATAGCAGAACCTATGATACTCTTCAGAAAAATTCAAAGTTCCTGTAATAATAATTTTGTGCTCCTGAAACTGGCTTGTGAGGGTACAGCCATGAGTGACAGATGGACACTCCTCCTGGTGAATAAGAAATGTAATTCTTTAGCATAATTGACTTAGGAACACTCAGAAGTGATCTGAGAAAGTACATGGCCCTCAACGGGAAACCCCTGCCTGAAAGAAGTATGGAGAAGTGCTTGAGCATGCCCAGGAATGAGGAGCTCACCTCATGTCATGACGCACTTGGCAGATAATGGGCAAGATCAGTGGGTGGCATAGTGGTTAAAGCACTGGACTCCCTTGTGATCACTGTGGTTCAAATCCTGGACTTAGTGTCTTTAAAAGCATGCTAGGCATGTGTGTATGGTGCCCAAAATCCCAAGAGGAGAATGGAGGAGAAGGAATTGCAGTGCGTTCATTCCCCCTGGAGGAGGGTGGGAGGAGCATTTCTCAGTTTTCATCCCTCTGTCTCTCCAGTGAGTACGCATGCCCTATAGCAAAAACCTGTAGAAAGAAAGAAAATTCTTCTTCATGACGTTCTGGCATCTGCCTATGGGAAACTTTAGTCCTACCCTCTGAAGTCCACGTGTTCACTCCAGTTCAGTTTCAGAAGCATATACTCTGTAACCACCTGGAAAAGACAGGGGCTCAGATAGCTAGCGTTCAGCTGCCCTGTACTCTAGCCTGAAGCAACACATACATTTACAGAATATCTTTACTTAGTTTCTTTTGTTAGGTCAACATGATGTGTTTTTTTGTGTGTGTTTTCTTTTCTGTTTTTGTTTTATTTTGTTTTCCAGAGAGATTTTTGCTATAGAGCATGTGTGCTTACCAGAGGGACAGAGAAACAGAAAGTGTGAATTCATCCCCCAAGGGGGATGGCTACACCACAACCCCTTCTCCTCCATTCTCCTCTCTTGATTTTAGGCAAGCATGCATATGCACCTGGCGTGAGTTTCAAGCCACCAGGTCCAGGACTCACACCACAGTCAGTCATGTGGGAGTCCAGTGATATAACCATTATGCCATCTGCTGGTCACTGTCAACATAATGTTTTAATAGAGCCACTCTTAGCTGATCACTCAGAAAGAGACAATAAAAATAATCAAAACATAGTATGCTTTACTAAATATTTAAAATTCTCATCATGCCTTCTCTTCCCTCTACCTCTTCAGACTAAATATGGTCAATTCCCATCATGTCTCCTCATAAGAGAGAGTTTCCTGAGGGTATATCAGTCACCTTGCAATCTAATCAGTCATGAAGTCCTACTGATTGTGACTCCTAAGTATCTCCTTATCCTGTAGTCCTACCCTGGTCCAGGCCACTGTCATACCTGTCTACCTGTCTACCGCAGCAGCTAGCCTCCTCACGTCTCTCTCAGCCTCCATCCTTGCTCCTTTCCAATCACTGTGGTAGACCCATAACAGAATGATCTTTCCAAAATGGAAAACTTATCATACCACACACCTGCTGAAAACCCTCAATAGCTCTCCTTATTACTCTGAGCATAAGGTTCTAATCCTTTACCATCCCTACCATAAATTCTTTTTAATCTAATCTCTTAATTTGTTCCATCTCGTCTATCTCCAATCTATCCCTCAGAAATATTAACCCCAGGCAGGAAAAAAGTCTTCCAATTTTTTTTTTTTCTTTTCTGAGAGGTTTTTTTTGGAGAGGTTATCGCTATAGGGCTCATGCGCTCGCCAGACAGACAGAGAGAGACAGAGAGACAGAAAGCGAGAAATCACCCCCCAGGGGGGATGGCCACACCGCAATCCCTTCTCCTCCATTCTCCTCTTGGTATCTTGGGCACGCACGCACACGCACCCAGCGTGAGTTTAAGCCACCGGGTCCAGGACTTGAACCGTGGTCAACTATGTGAGAGTCCAGCGACATAGCCATTACACTAACTGCTGGTCCCATCGTCTTCTAATTTCTATAATAAGTCACACTATCTTGCCTTCAGGCCTTCTCCCATGCTGTTCTGTATCTGAAATACTGTCTCCTAAGTCATCATCTGCAACTCCATCACTTGGTGAAGCTTCACATATTGGCTTAAGTAGCACTTCACAAGGACATCGTCCTCAGCCCTTAGGAGGCCCAGTTATATCCACTATGGCACCCTGTGTTTTCCCAGGCCCATGCTCAGGCACTCTTTGGTAATTACTGCACTGTCTTTCATTCTCACACTTGAACTTAAGCTCTCTAAGGGCAAAGCCTATGTCATCTTGTTTACTGGCAAACTCTCTGCCTGATACCTGACATATACTTAACAAGTATCTGTGAAGGAAAAAAAAAAAAAAAAAAAAACGGAAGGAGGCAGGAAAGGGAAAAAAGGGGTTGAGGAGAGAGGAAAAAGTAGGAGAGGGAAGAAGAAAGAGAAGGGGAGGGTGAAATGTCGTGTACTATTTTAAACATCACCCAGAGGACTGGGAGATGGCATAATGGTTACATCGCTGGACTCGCTCGTAGTCAACCATGGTTCAAGTTCCAGACCCAGTGACTTACAGCTCACACCAGGCATGTCTGTGTGCATGCCCAAGATCCCGAGAGGAGAATTGAGGAGAAGGGATTATGGCATGGCCATCCCCCCTGAGGGGTGATTTCTCACTTTCTCTCTCTCTGTCTCTCTCTGGTGAGTGCACACTCCCTATAGCAAAAAATAAAACTCTGTAAAAATAAGTAAATAAATAAAAATAAAACATCAGCCAGACCTAAGCCCAGTATCCCAAATGGGATGTGCTATAAACAGACAGTGAGACCAGGTACTTCTCTCCCTGGGTCTAATGGGGTCTAATGATGCCCAGAAAATACAAAGTTCTAAGGAAGTTCTGGTTATTTGTCTGACAAATATTTAATAGGCAGTATATTATGAAAAATATTTCATGTTGTAAGTACAGTTTAGAATATTCATTCCTTAGCTAATTCCAGAGCCAGAATGTCTAGGTCCAAATCATAGTTTCAACACTTAACATATGACATTGGGCACATTAATCTTTCTGGGACTCATTTTTCCATCTGTGAAGTATCAATAATACCAATCGAAGGGTATTCTTGTAGTTGTAATAACTAAATTAATTCATATATATATAAAGCATTTGGAACTCTACCTGCTTCATGATGCTTTATGAGTGTCCATTTTTAGTGATAGAAAATATTTATAATCAATTGGGGCCAGCAAGTGGCATGGAGGTTAAGGCACTGGATCCCACACAGCCTATTGCATGACTTAAGGTCTGGAACTGGCAGCTTGAAAATTATACCAGGCACATGTGCATGTGTGCTCAAAATCCTGAGAGGAGAATGGAAAAGAAGGGATTGTAGCATGGCCATACCCCCTCGG
>NW_006159512.1:1279367-1292539 GCF_000334495.1 Tupaia belangeri chinensis
AATCTTTTATTACTGTTTTAAGTGATATATATTATTTAATATAATATATAAAATATTATAATTTATGTCATTGATTTTACTTTAACATTGTGAAATATTATTGGCATATTTTTATATTTACTTATCAAATATGTGAAAAATAAAATCAGGTCAAGTTAAAATTTTTGAAGTTCATTGTGCATACAGAAAAACAGTTTTGCTAGATCCCACATGGCCAACTGCATGGTTTAAGTCCTAGAAATAGTGGCTTGAAAAACACACCAGGAACATGTGCACACGTGCCCAAAATTCTGAGAGGAGAAAGGATTGCAATGGGGCCTTTCCCCTGGGGAGTGCTTTCTTACTTTTCCTCTCTTTCTCTCTGTCTCTCTTCAGTGAGCACATACACCCTATAGTAAGTTCAAAAAGAAAAAGAAAAAAAAAAAAACAGTGCAAGAACTGAGCATGGCAAAAAGCCCAGCTTATTACAGTTACAGTATCATCTATGGAGCAGAAAGGAGCAAGTAGTTTGACCTTACTCTTGACTGGCTGTCATACATTAATTTCTTTTTTTAAGGCAAGCAAAGGTGGTTAAGCTGATTTGTCTATAGATGATTGGTTTAGTTACACTGAATCATACTGATAAAAACAAAGAGCTTACATTTTGTGTTTTGTTTATGACTAACGTTAATGGGAAAATCAGGAAGACTAAAGAGCTGGCTTTCTGCCTATGGGCCACTGGCTTTGGGGGCAGGGGAGAGGGGGGCAGTACCAAAATTGTGGCCTCCATTATCATTTCTTTACTTTTAACAAATATAAAATGTAATTTGAACCATTGGTACTATCCATTGATTCTTTGGGACAATTTTCTGAGACGACATCAGATTATCAGTCATTTCATACATCAAAAAGCCTGGTCTCAAGCTCCAGTAACCCACGACTTTAACCCCAGCAACTGGCTCCAGATTCTGTTCTATGCTCCTTCTTCTCAAACACATGACACAGTTGTCATATCGGGCTCAATGGGCTACATGAATCTCTCATTGAACTTTTATAACCACCTTCAGAGACAGGCAATGCTACTGCCAATTCACAGATCCAGAAAGAGAAGCAAAGAGGTTCATGACTACCTTTCTCATCTTTAACTGTATAACAAAATACCACATGCAATAGCACTTATTTCTCATAGTTTTGAAGGCTGAGAAGTCCAAGATCCAGGTGTTGGTAGACTAGGGGTCTGGTAAGGGACTACTTCTTAGCTTGTACACATCACCTTCTGGCAGTGTGCTCACATGGTCTTTCTCACATGTGTGTGGAGAGAGGGAGATGTTGAGTCTCTTCTCATGAGGGCACGAATTCAACATGAGGCCACCCTTCTGACCTGACCTAAACCTAATTACTTCCCAAAGGTTTTACAGCCAAAGACCATCATATTAGGGTTAGGGTTTCAACATATAAATCCAAGGGAGACACAAACCTTCAGCCCAATATTTGTGACTTTGCACAAGGTTGCCCTGCAGGTCCACTACAGAGCTTGTGCTCTCAACACCCTCACTTCACTATTAGTTCCCAGAACCAGCTGAACACTCCAATTCATTAGGAGGCATAGGAAACTCTTCAATTTTCAGAAACTCCAATTCAGTTGTTCAGTGTGACACAAGAACCTAAATTTACAAAGCCCTTGGTGACCTTGAGTCAGTGATTAGGAACCACTGAGGGCCTATAGGACCTGAAGTGTCCAAAGGACAAAGGACAGGGGACAAGGGCAATGCTAAAGACAAACTCTGCCTTCATCACCATTTTGCCCAGGGCTGACTCAGCTACTTCCTATACCATTATTGAACTACAATTCTTTGAAGTTGAATTGTCAGCAAGAATTCAAGTGTTATCTATTGAATTTTAGCAGAGCTCAATTCCCCTGACATGCACTCTTTATTTAGGTTTAGTTTATCCTTCTCACTCTTTTAATCTATTAGCCAAACATAGTTTAAAAAAAAAAAGAAAGAAAGAAAGAAAAGAAAAAGAAACATTGCTGATAACTGAGAGTGCCAATTGCCTTAAAATTTTATCTCCAAGGCTTAGATGTGGGGATGCTGCTTTAGCGATTGTTGAAAATATCATACTATGCACAATTCACTAGTTGGAGGAGTACAGGCTACCATATTTCCATGGTGAACTTAAAATGCTGCAGCGGTGTTGGGATATGTTGTCATGGAAATTGCTCTGTGACTTCCAATGTCTTGGATGAAGTCAGGATGAAGACTGAGATTTAATAACACCATAGTTACAACTGCAGTTTAAATCCATAAACCACAAATGCATGCCTGACCAGAAATAAAAAGGATCTGAACATTACATCCTCCTAAGCGGATTCTTCCATAGAGTACTGTTGGAGAAGTGTCTAGCCCCGAGTGCTTAACTTTGCAATTCAAAAGAGTTGTGACTTAGCTTCCCTTATATAACATGGGCAGCTTTTCATTATGTTTATTTGATGCAGTGTTATTGAGGCAATATTTTACATGAATAATTCATTTCTACTCCAACTTTATCTAGCAAAGTCAAAAGCAGAATCCTAAATTTCAAAACAGATCAAAGAGTTCCTTAAATAAAATGGTAATGCCTTGAGTTGCCCGCTCTCTGAATCTCCCGTCTTGTCTGTGCATTAAGCAAGCACTTACTATGGGCGGTTGGATACTGAAGTTATTAAATGTTCACAGCTCTCCCTGAATTTTCTTTGGTGAAGATGAATCTTACTGCCCCAGTTTTGTACTGTTTCCTCTTGTTCTTATCCAGAAATTGAGTTCTATGAGAGCAAATTACATCCAAGTAATTTTTTACATATTTTTAACTTGGGTTGTGCGTGCCTGACTTTCTGAGTCCATCTCAGCCCTGATTACCTTCTGTTCCACTGGGCAGTCTGATGAACACAGCAGGCAGGCTGCGGTGAATAAAATAGAGCAATTACATTTAGATGCTCAAGACTGCCAGCTGCCTGGGGACACCTCACCACAGCCTCTCCATTGTGGTTATCCTCCTTTCAGATCTTACCAAGTCATGCAAGAAAGTCGCCCTTCAAAATGATTGACATCCAAAGAATTGCCCTGGCTTCATCCAGCCACGGAAGCTGCAAACGAGAGTGGAGCAGTCAGAGAGAAAAATTAAACATGGAAGGAAAAAAAGTATTTGAAATCACTGAATCATGCCTAAGCATACTTTTTTATTAAAAAATTTAAAAATTTTAGGTCAAGAAAAATAAAAATAACTAAAAGTCTTTAAAGTCATCAAAGAAAACTCACTTCATACATGACTGTGTTAGAAAGGGCCTTAGAGGCAGTAATTTAGAGATTTTACTGCTTCTGTCAAGAAGACCATCTTTCTGATTGGAGCAAGTGAGCATTTGGGAAATAGCGTGGAGGAGACAAGAGTATAAGCACAGGAGTCAGAAAAACCTAGCTTCAATTCCTAGCTGGGCCACTTGCTAGCTAGGGCTCTTAGGGTAAGGTCTTCTGTGTTTTGGAAACTCTGTAACAGGAGAACAATGCTACTTACCTTATGAGATGTTGAAGGAATTTAAATAAGTTTATGTTTGTAAAGTGTCTAGAACATAATAAAAAATGATAAAACTCGTATTTGATTACATGGATTAAGAGTTTACTCTTCATGAACATGGAATATTTAATGCTGAGCAAAGCAAGCCAAACTTGAAAGAGAAGCATCATAAGTCACCACTTAATACATACTGAATGTCTGTACCCTACAACAGAAACTGAAAGATTGGAAAGTACAAAAACATGGTGAGCAACTGTGGATACTAGAGACAGTGTGGGAGGAGGGTGGGAAGTCGGGGGCAGGAAGGAGGAAATCAGAAAAAAAAAATTAAAAGAAAAGAAAACATTTAACAGACACAAAAGTGTAAAATAGAAAGAGTTTAACCCTTCAGAATTAATTAGGGACGTTTTTCTGGTGTTGTCTACTGACACCTGGTCAATACTCCATTTTTTTAAAAAGAATTATTTTATTTAGTATTTATTTATTTATTTATTTATTTATTTATTTATTATTCATCAATGAGACAGAAAGAGAGAGAGAGACTGAGAGTGAGAAGGCAAGCCACCAGGTCCAGGACTCAAACCATGGTCGGCCATGTGGGAGTCCAACATCTTAACCATCTGGTTCCAATACTCCATTTTTAAAAAATGAATGAAAATACTCACTGCAACAACATATTCCTTTAGTCAGTAATATCTCTCTCTCTCTCTCTCTCTCTCTCTCTCTCCCCCCCCTCCCTCTCTCTCTCACTCTCTTTCTTTCTCTCTCTCTCTCTCTTTTCATTTTTTTTGGTAATTTTGCCAGAAGGCACATGTGCTCTCCAGAGATAAACAGAGAGAGAGAGACAGAGAGAAGAAGAAAGCATCGCTCCCCACCACCACCAAATGGGACATGATCACACTGTAATTGTTTCTTTTCCATTTCTCCATCCTGCTGGGATTTGAAGGCACTCATGCACATGCACCCAGCATATGTTTTTTTTGTGGGGGGAGAGGTTTTTGCTATAAGGTGCATGCGCTCGCCAGACAGACAGAGAGAGACAGACAGAAAGAGAAAAATCACCCCCCAGGGTGGATGGTCACGCCGCAATCTCTTCTCCTCCATTCTCCTCTCAGGATCTTGGGCACGCACGCACACGCGCCCGGCATGAGTTTAAGCCACCAGGTCTGGGACTCAAACCACGGTCAACTATGTGGGAGTCCAGCAACATAGCCATTACACTAACTGCTGGTCCCAGCACCCAGCATATTTTTCAAGTTACTGGAGACATTTAAAACTGCACAGTTGGCCATGTGGGATCTGGTTCCCTTAACTACCAGGTTATGGGGCAGACACAGTCATTATTCTCCTGTGTAAGTATTATTTAGTTATCTTCACTTCTGCTAGTCTTATTCATTGCTTCCTGTATGTGGATTCTTCTTCTGTGATGGAGGCTTAAAATGTCATATAATTCATTTCTTATAATTTCTCACAGATAAGAATAAATAAAAAGCTTCTGGAGACTGGAAAACAATTTCTTCCTGATAAAAGAAAGACAAATATGAGGGAAAAACCTTTTTCCACTCTTCACCCTTTTGGTCATATAAGTATATCCTTCAAGTAAGTGACTATAGTCAAATAGACTTCGATCTTGCTCACTCATATTGTTGAGCTACTGAACTAACCCTGAAATGACCTAGAGCCAGACTTCTTGTCATGTGAAATAACAAAGTGTTTTTATTATTTAGACCACTCATTGTTCATAATCAAACAAGTAAGGTCCTTGTTTCCTTGTCTTCCCAGCACATTGAGAGACTATTTCCAGTTTGTGTTTGAGTACAAAGCAGACATGTGTATTTGAAATTCAACATGGGTTTCTCTTTATAAATAATACTAGCTAATTTTCAAAAAGTTCGGCTAACTTACCAAATTTCACACAACCAAGAGGCTGAAGAAATGGATAAAAACCTAGACCTGTCTGCTTCAAAGGCTAACCACTTTAGTACATTGCTGTAACACAAGGAGCTATTAGCCTGTATGGCTAATATAAAATATATTATAATATATATATAAATATAACTATATAATATAAATATAAATACATAATATAAATATATAATATAAATATAAAAATATTTTAAGTAAGTCAAGTCCTTTTGCTATCTTTATTTAACTTTATATTCTGATATGCATAATAACATAATATCCTAAACTTTGACTTCCCTAAGCAACCCAAGTTCTTAACCTTTTCCTTCTTTTTCCTCTTTCCCAATAATATTTGCCTGTCTGGTTTTATACTCTTAGGAAGCCAACAGGCTTCATAAAGTTAGAGCTATAATCAGTTAAGTATATTTATTTATTTTTATTTTTAATTTATTTATTTGTGCTCATTAATTGTACATCATTATAGTATTCAAAATGAGATTTTTTTTCCATCCAGGATCCACTGTTTATTGGCTCAGTCCAGGATATTACCATACGTGTTATCATCAACAAATAATTTTCCATTTGTTTCTTATGTATTTTGTTTCTTTTTCCCCTTCTTGATTCCCTGCCTCTCACCCTCTGCCATTTACCACCCTCCTTCCACACTGTATCTACAGTTGCTTTCCATGCCTTTTTTTCACCACATTTTATTGATTTACAAAAGATCTTAATCAATATAAATACTTTCAATAGCAAGCACAGTTGCTATATACATATCTATGAACATGTGTCTGACTTTAGCCATAAACCTCAGTGAGTAGAATGAGCATACTATAAAGTAGCACCTCCCTGGAGCTAAAGAGCTTACTGGGCATTTTTAATACATTTTTTAATTTCAAGAAGAACAGTTGTAGTTTTGATAGACCAGAATCAAAAAATGTTAAGAGAAATTTGCGTAAGACTTAAAGTCAGGAAAAAGTTTAGGATTCAGTTCAATCAGTAGGTAGATGCACCTATGAACAGTTCCAAAGACAAAAATCCTAACTTTTCAAAAAGTATGTATCTCAGTAATGAATTACTATAATAAATATATGAGAATAGCACTTCGAATCACTAAAGCAAAAAAAATTTGTTAAGTAAACACTAATGTAAAAGCACTAAATATTCAGTAAAAATCAGAGGCATGCTAAAGCAAAACAGTGCTTTAGCTCCAGGTATTAACAGCTATTTCTGGAGCAAAGCAAAGCTGAAAAATAAAGCTCCTAAATAAATTACCGGGATATGGCTGACAAAGAACACCCTTCTTAATTTCTTAAGAATGTTCAATCCTGGCACAAAATGGCCTGGGTACGGGTGCACTCTCTCCTAGAGAGATTAGACTAGAGGTAAAGGATCTAGGCAAGAGAAAGGAAGGAAATACTCAGTCGTTTCTTTTCTCTATAATCTCCTTCTTCCACACTCGCAAAATGCACTCGTTAATTCATTTATCCATTAAAATGTCAGGCTAAATGTTTGGTGATATTAAGCTCAGTCCAACCCCAAGGACGCCCTATCGCCTCATGGCTGAGTGTAGTTTGAACCCTAGCCTCTCACCCTCTGCCATTTACCACCCTCCTTCCACACTGTATCTACAGTTGCTTTCCATGCCTTTTTTTCACCACATTTTATTGATTTACAAAAGATCTTAATCAATATAAATACTTTCAATAGCAAGCACAGTTGCTATATACATATCTATGAACATGTGTCTGACTTTAGCCATAAACCTCAGTGAGTAGAATGAGCATACTATAAAGTAGCACCTCCCTGGAGCTAAAGAGCTTACTGGGCATTTTTAATACATTTTTTAATTTCAAGAAGAACAGTTGTAGTTTTGATAGACCAGAATCAAAAAATGTTAAGAGAAATTTGCGTAAGACTTAAAGTCAGGAAAAAGTTTAGGATTCAGTTCAATCAGTAGGTAGATGCACCTATGAACAGTTCCAAAGACAAAAATCCTAACATCTGGAAAACAAAGCATAGAAGAAAATTAGTAATGTTTTAGTCAAAAGTCAAAATTATATTTCACCAGTTCAGTCTCATGTAATTAATCGCTCTTCTGTTGAATTTGCATCATTACTATGGATCAATCCTTCCATTTAAGTTTTAGGAGTTAACATTCAACATTATTATTGATCTTTCCAGACTAGTCCCTACCATTACGTTGGCCGTTCTCTTGGTTGTTTTTTGTACTCTTATTTCTGTGTGTCTGACTTTAGCTTTCCTGGTATAGCATACCTTTCAGAACTTCTTGGAGAGCTCTTTGGCACTGGTAAATTCTTTCAGATTTTCTTTATTTGAGAATGTTTTTGTCTTGGGAACCAGCAGTTAGCGTAATGGCTATGTCGCTGGACTCCCACGTAGTTGACTGTGGTTCTGGATGTGTGCATGTTTAGTGATATCTAGTATTACTCATATATTGTTCCCATTTTTTGGGTTATTTTTCATTCTTTTTGGTGAATTTTTCTAGGTCAGAGATTCTGTCTTCTATATCTGAGATTTGATCTTCTGAATGATCTAATCTGCTTTTAATACTTTCAAGGGAGGTTTTGATTTCATATAGTATAGCCTTCATCTCTAACAATTCTGTTTGATTTTTTTTTTTATGGTGTGCATTCCCTCTTTCAGATTGTGCAAGAACTTCCTCAACTCCTGGAACTCATTGTCTCTTTTCTCCTGCATCTTCTGCGGTTCGTTGTCTTTCTTCTCTGGCATCTCTGTGGAGGATGAGTAACTGTTCTTTTCCCTTGGGAGGAGAGATATTTTCTTGGCTTCTCATATTTCTTGTGCCTCTGTAGTGGTTTCTGGTCATCTGATGAATTATACATTTTTTTCTTAATTTTTTGAGTTAAATCTGAGTGTTCAGAGGCATGCAGGAGGAGGTGATCTTCATTCTCTCTGCAGTACTGTTTTTCTCCCTTTATACAGCAGATTCCATGGGAATTGAGAATTACTCTGACCTTCACTAGATCTTGGGGTTAGGAGGGTGAAGTCTGGGCAGTAAATCTTTAGTTATCCTAGTCCCTGAAAGGGGCTACTCAGAGCTCAAATGTAGGTGTCTTGTGATTGGCCTTTCCAGGCTATTTCTTGAGGTCAGGAAGGTAAAGTATATTTATTTTAATGGCTCCTAGTTTGGAGAACTACAGTGGAAGTTCTCAATATCTAGTGAACCAAGAGTAACAGTCCTTTCATATCATAAGGTCAGATACTTCCTTATGCACAAATGCTGATTCTGCCAATAAAACTTAACAGACCTGGAGCACGATTGTAATTCACTTATTACTTTGGTAGATACTTTTTTTTTTTTTAGTTTTTTGTCCATTTTTTTGTTTTTGTTTTTGTTTTTGCCATAGGGCGTGTACACTTACTTACCAGAGACAGAAAGAGGGAAGGTGAGAAGTCACTCTCCAGGAGGCATGGCCACTCTGCAGTCCCTTCTTCATTCTCCTCCTTGGCATGCATACACATGTCCCTGGTGTGATCTTCAAGCCTAACCCAGGACTCCTAATTATTAATCACTTCGCTTACTAAGCTGGCAATCTTCTAGGTGCTAGAGATATAACATACACACAAAAAAAATCAAAATATTCTCCTTTTATTATGAAATTTAAATTCTAGTTAAGAGAAGATAATGAGTAAGTATGTAGTATTTCAGGTTGTAAAATCTGCTATAAAAATAAAGCACAGCAAAGTGCACAGATTGGTCTTGTCAAGATTGATAAGACAGGGACCAGCAGTTAGCATAATGACTGTGTTGCTGAACTCCCATGTAGTCAATTGTGGTTCGAGTCCTGAACCCGGTGGCTTAAACTCACGCCAGGCGCGTGTGCATGCATGCCCAAGATCCCGAGAGGAGAATGAAGGAGAAAGGATTGTGGGGTGGCTCTCTCCCCTGGGGGGTGATTTCTCGCTTTCTGTCTCTCTGTCTCTCTCTGTCTTTCTGGCAAGCGTACGCACCTTATAGGGAAAACCTCTCAAAAAAATAAAAAATATTTATAAGACACACTATATAAAGAAAAAGATGTAAATGTTAACAACATAACAGTGCAAAAGTCATTGGAGAATGAAAGTAAAATGGACAAGATAAAACTGTAAAAAAAAAGCTAAACCTCTTCTTACAAAGTGGGGAATTAAGAGATTCTGTAAATACTTGATTGAACAAAAGAGATGAATTTTGCCTGTATTATTTAAAGCTTCCAAAGGTGATCACTAGACAAATTAAAAATCTTGAGGGAAGGAAGAATAAGAGAAGGGATAGTGTGAATGAGCTAAATCCTCATTATTTTTTTTTTTCATTTCTAGGAGTCAACAGAAACTGTGAAATTGGCAAACTAGGTTTTATCTAATATGATCACTCTCACTGGCAACTGTGTGGGGCTCTCCTGGGTAGAATTCCAAGTGTAAGATGCAGTGCACTGAGGAAATGTGTTGTTACCAACTAGTTCTCTCTGGGAGCAGAAAGGATCAATAATCCACACGTCTCCACTTGGAGCAATACGAGCATCTGGATATAGGATGGACAAAAACAAGGGGAAGGTATTAGCAGACATGAGGATGGGTTACATCAGCATATAGAAAAAGAAACACAATGGTGAGGAGTTTAGCAATCTGATAGATTCTCGTGTCTTTCCTTTCATTTGGATTGACAACAGTCTGAGAAATACAAAGGCGATAAGCTGTAGGAGAAGCTGACAAAAGAGAGTTAGCTTTCTATCTCTAAAAGAATGGCAAGCCTTGGGTTTCAGATCCTTCTTTTCTAAGTCATACAGAAGAATTTAAACAATAGTTTTCAAAGTATATGCCTTCTTTGACTGAATCATATCCAGTAACCCATTTAAAGTCACTGAAATGTATTGTGGGTGTTGGTAAGCTTCGATGGAGAAAACGTACCATTGGTCCAATAAAGCCCTCCCTGCTGTACCAATTACCTAAACAGAGGAAGCCGAGATACTGGGATCCCAGCTGTACCATCATGCCAAACCCTGGGAACACAAACAAAGCTTGAAATCTTGTCTCTAATTAAATCATGTGGAGCCTGTGACTTTGCTGGCCTCCTGCTCAGCAGCAAACCATGTGAAACCCTGAGCAGGCTCCCTTGGTGGCGAATGTCTCTAATAAAGACACAAACTCCACCCTGTGTCTGTACTCCCCAGGACTGGCACCAAATGAAGAGGACAGGAACACTGTGGTTTTCAGAAGGGCACAGTCAGAGAATTGTCTATTCACTAAAAAAAAAAAAAAAAAAAAAAAAAAGGAGAATTTTTTTCCCTTTTAAACCCCAAAGGTAGAGAATTTGCTATTCCACAAAAAAAAAAAAAAAAAAAAAAAGATGTGAAGCTTCTTACTCCTTTAATACCCTAAGTGCTCCCCACCTTTTCATAAAGAAGTTCCCAGAGAGGTAACTATTGCAAAGAACCATACACTAGAGTTCTCATTCACACTTTAGCTCTGTTTACTCAGCCAGTAATCTTCCCAAGTCTGTAATGAATGATGAATGACCTAGTCACCCCCACCTTGGAACCCAGGCTCCACCAGTAGCCAGGGCACCTTGTACTGTGCTGTTAATTCCAATAGGCATGGATTGCTCCAGAGTGGCCAGAGAGGTTGATTCTCTGCTGAGAATCCCATTGCCCAGGTGGGAGGATCAGAGGACCTCTGACCACAATCAGCTCTCCCAGTTGATCCACAAACCTTGAAATTCTGAAATTTGAGACTCATTCCTTTCATTTTCTTATTAAATCCCTCTTTAAGTATGGCTCGGCACAGCTATCTGTCTTTAGCACCCTAGCAGGACACGTACCCAGATGAGAGCCTATTCTGTGCTGGGAGCTGTGTTCAGTGCCTTTATTTAGACTCAATAATCCTCAGAACACTCTAGCAGGGTCTAACCATTGAATATACATACATACACACATGCATAAACACACATATGTATTTGTTGAACTATATACACGGTATTGCATTCAATGGCTAAGCGAGTGAAGGATGATTTAACTTGTACTAGATAAAGGTAAACCATGTGCAGCCCTAAACATTGTCTAGTAGGAGCAATAAGATGCTTACATTCAAGAAATGTAATATACTGTACAGTAAATTTATTGACAAGACAAAAGTGCAAAATATTATGTTTGGGACCTAGTTGTACTGAAGAGTAAGAAGAGTATTTCAACCTAGGACCCAACCACGCACTCACTATGTATTTATTGAGCATAAATAGACTCACTAATACTAGAAACTACGTTGGGTTGGGCTAATGACTTTAAGTTGAAAAAGAATAGGTATGTGTGGGATAGGTATGCAAGTGAGAAATAAATTAGGGATATGCACATAAATCTAGGTGTAATTCAGTTGGAGTGGGAAGCATGAAAGGGAGAAATGGGATATAAAATTGAAAAGATGAAGTGGAGCCAGATCTTGGGAAGGTTTTGTATGTTACACCAGAGGATTTGAACCTTATTCTATAGTCAATAAGGAGCCATAGAAGGTTTGGAGCTGGAAATTAATATCCTCAAGACTCTGCTTATAAAAACTAACTTGGCACAATGTATGGAACCAATTAAACTAAAGATAAATATGGTAGCAGACCTCAAGAAAACTAGAGAGTATTCTAAGAGGGATAAGGGCAGGAGCTGGAAGACTTAACAATGGAAACAGAGAAAGAAGCATAAATGCTTATGCTATTGGCTTCTAAAATTGGCAACATAAGCACAGTGCTTGAAAGAGAGTAGGCATGGGATAAATGTCAAAGTGAGAAGACATGGTGCATGGGGGACAGTGAGGAAATAAAGGTGCCTGATAGTTGGGGCTAGATGTTTGTGAACATCTTTGTAACAGGTTTGAGAAAAATTATCACCATGGTTCCACACTGCTGGATGAGGGAAATGAAGAACTGAAAAATAGCAGGGTCATGGAGCCAGAGGCAGCACAAAACCAGGTGTTTAACAAGAGAAACACAGAATGAGGTAAGGAGGCAAGCAAAGAGCTGCAACTGGGCTGTCTCCCAGAATAGAGTGTAAAGACTTGATAATACATGTTTTTCAGGCATGGCTAACCCTTCTGAGATGCAAAGGAGGCTGATAAGCATTGCATCAGGATGAGTACAAGCATGGCACTGGTTCCAAAGATGGGTTCTGCAGTCAGAGAGAATATAGACAGGCCTGTACAGGGATTCTGATTATGCCACTTACGAAGTATGTCACATTATTAGAGTGTTCTGGGTCTTGATTTGCTCATCAATAAACAGAGATGATGTTACCACATAAAGTTATTCAGAGGATGAATGAGATAGCAACTGTACACTAAAAACTCACACTCCCCAGAATCTTGGACCATCTTAGTTGTTCCTAAGAAAAACCCAACCAGACACTGCATTCCGCAGGCCCCCTTGTGGCCAGTGTGGTAACGTTTTAGGCAATAGAATATGAATATATGCTTTTTCTGGCCAAGAATTTTTTAAGGAGCAGGTGAGCCTTCTAAACTTGCTTTTTCCCAACCAATTTGGCTGGGAGGGGAGGAGACAGGAGTACGGAGCCATACCATGGACCCAGGTAGCAAACCATCTGTGGAGGAAAGCACCCTGGAATCAGAGCCTAGCACCAGAGAGTCATGTGAACAAGATTAAGCCTCTATGGGTTCAAACCACTGAAAGTTTGAAGTTTAATGGTTATTGGTAGGAGGCCTCATGCTAACCCATGCAGCAG
>NW_006159512.1:1292554-1302127 GCF_000334495.1 Tupaia belangeri chinensis
ATTAAAAAGTAAATAGCAGATAATGCATGCAGCACTCTACTCATAACAAATTCTCATACACTTTAGTCAGGAAAAAGAAGAAGAAGGGAAAGGAGGGAGAAGAGAAGAAGAAGGGAAAGGGGGAGGGAGAGATAGAAGGTGAGAGAGAGGAGAAGAAAAAAGGAGAGGAAAAGAAGAGGAAGAAGAAAAAAATAGGACTCATGGCAATGAGTGGACAGTAGCTCACAGCCTTTCTTTGGTGCCTCAAATACTGATTATAACATAGTTGAAGTAGAAATACATTTAGGAATAGAAAGAGAGGAACGTTCTCATAGGAAAGAATGAATGAATTATAGGGTGTTCACAGGCTTTCTGAACCTTGTCTTTGTACAGATTACATAGCCTCCAACCTACACACACACACACACACACACACACACACACATGTACCCCTGACTTGGAATTTGAAGCTGCTCACCTCCTACCACTTAGCCCTAGAACTCACCAGCCAGGCTTTCTCCCTGTGGTAAGAGAATAATGGTTCCTCTCAGTCCTCGATTTATAAATATGTCACCTTACTTAGCAAGAGGGACATAGTAGATGCGATTAGGTAAAGGATTTTTTCTTTTAGTTGAGATTATCCTGGATTATTCAAATAGGCCCAATATCATCACAGATTTCAAATAAGTAAAAGTAGAAAACAAGAGGATCAGAATCAGAGAAGAGATGTAAAGATAGAAGTGAATTTTAGAGAATCAGAAAGAGAATGCAGATGCCCATGCTACTGGTTTTGAAGATGGAAGAGGCCACTACTAAGGAATGCAGATGGCTCACTGAGGCTGGAAAAGGCAACAGAACGAATGGTCCTCTAGAGCCGCCAAAATGAACCAGTCCTGCTAACAGCTTGAGTTTGTTCCTGTGAGATTGGTTTGAGACAGCTAACCTCTAGGAACATAAAATAAAACATTTGCATTGTTTTAAGTCACTCGGTGCGTGGCAATTTGTTACAGCAGCAATCAGAAACTAATACACCTGCCCAGAACTATCTCCTGGTGCAGCTATTAGGGTCTCCCTGCCTCAGCTTACTACACTGGCAACACAGAAATAGAAGTCACTCTGGCCTCTCATGACAGTCCCTAGAGCCAACAAGCAAGTCCCAATACTGATGTGCATAGCCTCTTCACAGCATAGCTGTCCAACTCTGTGATCCTGCCATTATCCATCACGGGCCAAACCAACCATGACAGTGCACTAGATAACTACCAGCTCTATTAAGCTAGGAAATGACTTCTCGGCAACCTAAAGGATTTCACAGTTGTCCGACTACTAATCCATTACTAGGAAAGCTTGACAGTTTTTCTCAAATTCTTCACCAGGTAGCCAATTAGGCAGAGGACATTGTTAGATAATAATATTTTTATTGCAATTTCTGTGTCTACTAGAATTGTTTTTATATGTTTAACAGTGTATTGGGTGAATTTCACAATTCACTTCATATTTTAAAAGATTGTAATGAGCACATAATGGCTTTTCAAGTGGAATCAGGCCATTTCTATCCCCTTCTATTGTGAAAATAGAGGTGACATAGTAGCAGAAGTTATGGACTGAATTGTGTCCCCTCCCAAATTCATTTGTTCAAATTCTAATTCTGTATCTTAAAATACAACTATAATTGGAAGCAAGCTCTTTAAAGAGGTAATTAAATTAAAATGGGTTCTTGGGATGGTCCCTGACCCTGATCCCTGGCATTTGTGTAAGAAGAAGAGATTAGAACATTTGCACTCACAGAGAGGTGTAAAGGCTATGTAAAGACACAGTAAGTGGATGGCCATTTACAAACCAAGGAGAGGCCTCAGAAGAAACCAATTGGCCAATATCTTGATCTTTGATTTCTGGCTTCCAGAACCATGAGGTAATAAATTTCTGTCACTGAAGCCCCTCAGTCTGCAGTATTTTGCTAGAGCAGTCCTAGCAAATACAGGGGTATCTTTATCAGTATTCTAGAACTCACACTAAAGATTTCTCTACTGAGCACATAGTTGGAGTGAATGTACTAAAGTTTTGTATTTTAACATAGACAACTCTTTTATAAACCTAGAAAACTGGTATTTTATATTTTGTTCATTTCGTCAATGACTTGAGTAAAGGAGCTGACCTTTTTTTGAGTCCCAGCTATACACCAGACATTGCAAGAAAAGCTTTGGATCCATTATCTCATTGAATCCACACAAGAGGCATTGCCATCCCTTCAAAAATGAACAAACAAAACACAGATGAGAAAACTAAACTCAGAGCAGTTAAATAACCTTCTGAAATGTATATTCAGGTCTATATGTGCTCAAGTTTATACCATTTCCTGAAATTGTGCAGATGGCTTTGTCTGATCTTTGTACCAACAGCGGTAAGGGCTCTAGAGGAGATAGGAAGATTAATAGAAGCCCTATTTAGTCTCCTTGGAGCTGCCAAGCTATTTCTGTGGAGAAGGTAGAGAGTAGTAAAAGGAAAAGGAAAAGAAAAGCCTGTTTCCTTATGTATACATGGGAAACACAAATGTGGCTGCCTAGGAAGAGGGGATGTGCCTCATTTCCCCTCCCCTGATAACATGGCCGCTGCCTCTGCTGTTCCGTGTGTGCAATAAACAAGTTGTAATATATTAGCGCCAGCAGTTGCAGCAGCGCACGTCAATGGCTGGCAGATTCCTGAGAAATGGTTTTTATGGCACCGATCTCCTTGGAGACCTTAAATAACAGTTGAAAATGTATGGTACAGAGATCACAGGGTTTATTACTTCAGTTTCAGCCTGGTGTTCTGCAATTTATAGCTTTCCTGATAAATTGGGATCCATTCAGCTGGTACACATTATGTAGGATGGTGGAATTGTTTCTTCGGCGTTGAAGCATTAGGAATGGGCAGATGCCTTGATTGGGTAATAGCCACACTAGCCCAAGCTGTGCATGGCAGTCAGGGCTCTGACTCTGTGTTGGGGCTTATTATAAAGAGGAATGGGCTCCCACCATAGGACTGGTCCCCTTCTTCCATCTGCTAACATCTTTTAGTCTCAGAGGACCCAGGCACTGCACTTAACTCATGCTTCCATGAGAACCTGGCTAAGGGCAAACAAATGCTATATGCAATGGTGATTTGTGGGGGAGAGCGGGGGTCATAGTGAGAGGTCTGTATGAAAATATACAAATTAAAATTTCCCTTCAGAATCCAGCAATAGAGGGATGACATTTTATACAGCACCTAGAAGTACATTGTTTCCTATTTTCCATGGATTAAATTAAAATAAAATGGGCCTTAGTGGCTATGTCTATAACTCTCTACATACACTTAATTAACCCAATGTTGTTAGAAATCCAATGTTACAGGTTATCTGTGAACCCATGTTCCTGATTTTCAGCCAGATGATCAGAGAGCCTGTTTGTTTAAATTTAAAAATTTAAGAAAGGGAAGGGATTTTATTACCAGTTGGATTTTATTATTGTTATTGTCATTGTTGTTGTTCCAGTACAAAAACGATAATAATCAAGCTAGTCTGCACTAACTTTCTTCCAGCTGAAAACCTGATATAGATTTTCGCATTTGGACTTTGGAGCCCTTCCAGATCCCATCTGGCTGTTAATCTGCAGAAGATGAAAGATTTACGCAAAGGGTCTCAACCCTGAAGTGCCGTTAAGTTCTATTGGGTCAATAATTCCTGAAAATGAATTAAAACAACAAAGTTCGATGATTTTATAGACATTGTTAGCCTGTTTCTTTGGAGGGAAAAAAGGAAAAGAAAAGAATTGGGCTGGGGTATGAGAAATTGGGAAAATGAGTAGGAGAGCAGAACCCCTCCCCAATCAATTCTGGATAGTCCTCGAGCACAGCAGCTACCCAGCTTTCTGTACTGAGAAACATTTTACAGTGTGCGAAGGCACATTACTGCTCACTCCTGCGCAGCCAACGTTCTTCCTAACGAACATGCTAAGGCAAGTAAACCCACGACACCTGTGATGTCACTGGGCTCTCTAGATAGGAGAGGAGGCAGATGAGTGGAGGGACATCCAGTGTTGTATGCTGTCCCCATGACTCATACACCAGCTTCTGCTGCCCAGACACTCAGACTGGTTCCATTGATGAACCAGCCAAGTGCAAGATCACAAGCATTTTCACAGGGGATTTTTTTTTTTTTTGAGAGGTTTTTGCTATAGGGCACATGCACTCACCAGAAAGACAGAGAGACGGAGAGACAGAAAATGAGAAATCGCCCCCCAGGGGGGGATGGCCATGCCACAATCCCTTCTCCTCCATTCTCCTCTCAGGATCTTGGGCATGCACATACATGTGCCCGGCGTGAGTTTAAGCCACTGGATCCGGGACTCGAACTGCAGTCGACTACATGGGAGTCCAGCGACATAGCCATTATGCCAATTGCTGGTCCCCACAGGGGATTTTTAACAAGGATCGAGCTAACTATTCTTCATAGATAGAAAGACACCCAAGATTACTTACTTCTTTATAAACTCTAGCAAGAATCACAATGGTCTTGTCTCCTGGGAAAGATGCACTCTGGAAATGCAAAGGTCCCATATGCAGTGGACATTCAAATAAAGAGGAAGGAGAGGATGTTGACAAGGTAGGGACAGAAGGATGTAGTGATTGGGCCAAAGGGACTGACCTAAGTGCCAGGTAATGACTTCTCTTGGATCCTTTCATTCCCACAACACCACCAAAAGGTAAGAACTACTACTATTATTTTCATTGTACCTTTGAGAAAATTGAAATTTAGACAAAAAAGATTAATTTCAAAATTTATAAGCATTGGGGGAACCAGCAGTTAGCATAATGGCTATGTCACTGGACTCCCACGTAGTCGACCACGGTTCGAGTCCTGGACCCGGTGGCTTAAACTCACGCCAGGCGCGTGTGTGTGCGTGCCCCAGATCCCGAGAGGAGAATGGAGGAGAAGGGATTGCGGCGTGACCATCCCCCCTGGAGGGTGATTTCTCCCTTTCTGTCTCTATGTCTCTCTGTCTGTCTGGCGAGTGCATGCGCCGTATAGCGAAAATCTCTCCAAAAAAAAAAAAAAAAAAGTTTAAAAAAAATTTATAAGCATTAAGTAATGGAAACCGATTTCAAATCCAGAAACCTTTCTCCCAGTACATACTTTAAGAACTGAGATAAACTTCAGTGAAGAAATCTGGCTTGATAAAGCTTACCAACCAACTCAAGACCCACTGGGAGCACAATTTATTCATCACTAGGGATTATCTACAGAGTCCATGTGATTAAAGACAAATTCAGACGGAAAGACCTACTGATGTGTCTATATACAAGAAAAGACCCACTGAAACTTACGCATCTTATGCTGAGTAAGTAGATGATTATAATAGCCATTTAAACTTTCTGCTGGACCATCAAAAGCAGAGCTGTGGGAACCAGGGTCAAGCCCTGGCCCAGTTGGCTTGAAAAATATGCTAGGCACACATGTATGCTCAGGATCTTGACAAAATGGAAAAAGGGAGGAGAAAGGATTGAACATGACTAGACCTCATTGGAGGAGGCACTCACGTGCTTGTTCTCCCTTCCTCTTGCACATGTACCTTCTGGTAAGAATTTTCACAAAACAAAAAGGAAGATGAGCTACAGGGGCCAGATGGTAGTGCAGCAGTAAAATGCAATACTCTGTCAGTCAATCTCACATGAGAAGCTTCTCCATTCAGGTCTGGAAACCTCCTTCAGTATGTTGGCCTCAGGACATTTGCATTTGTTACTTCTTTTACCCTGAATGGTCCCATCCGTCCCCATCTGCATTGTTCCCTCTCTCTCGTCCATAATTCTAAATGCCTTTTTTGTGCTTATGTTTTTCTTAGAGCACCAGCCAACCAACAAAGCACAAGGTTGGTTGTTTACTGTCTGTCCTTTTCATTAGAATATAGCATAAGATCCATGTGAGTGGAAATTTTATCTTTTTTGTTCAAGTGATATCTTTAGCAGCTAAAGAGTCCCTGGCACATAATAAGCACTTAATAAATACTCCTTAAGTAAAGGAACACATTGTACTTGCAGATGATTATTCCTCAAAGCCATCCTGATGTCCTCAACTGTGTGATCATCAAACCACTCAGTAGTTCCAAACTCAGTTATCTTAATGTCAGAAAAATTCTCTTAACAGTGCCCTTTTGTTAAAACTTTCACACGAAGACCCAGGCGGTTTCATAAGTAATTTCTAAACAAATGTGGAAGAGCTTCCCAAAAGCAAGTCCAAACCCCTTGAAACATATATTAAGTTTTCCATAGAAGGGCTTCTGCTTTTTCCTCCAGCCTCAACCCCCTCTACTCTCCACCTTCTCCTTTAGACTTTGATACATTGCATCACTGCCCACTAGTTCATTCACTCACTAAACATTAAGTGGGACTAGCCCTGTGCTTAACAGTATTCCCTGCACACTGACCTTTGCATGTGCTGCTTCTTCCTCCTTACTAACTCCCGTCTGCCTTTGCCAAGGTAACACAAACTTCTTCGTTTTTGTTTGTTTGGTTAGTTGGTTGGTTTTTGCCATAGGGCATGTATGATCACTGGAGAGAGACAGAGAGAGGGAAAGTAAGAAATCATCACCACCACCACCCTGGAGGGGGGGGGGAATGGCCATGCCACAATCCCTTCTCTTCTATTCTCTCAGGATTCTGGGTACACATGCACATGTGCCTGGTGTGAACTTCAAGTCACTGGGTATGGGACACAAACCACAGTCAATTATGTGGGAGTCCAGTGCCTTAACCACCATGCCACCTGCTGGCCCTCACGTTTATTCTTTAATGAGATTATCAGAGCTGGGATTCAGACACAGAGAACCAAGCCAGAGGAAGACCAGAGAAGATCATTAGGGCAAGTTATCTCTACATTTCAAGGGATCTTAAGGATCATGAAACTTATCCACAAAGATTACAGGCAAAGACCATGGACAGCTACTTTATTTACTTGTTGTAGTCACCTGATGTCAATTTTTGGCCTGAGCTGTCCTTCTTATCTGTTCCCACCAATGTGCAAGGTAATGAAGTTGTTAAAATAAGGGGTTTTCCAAGTTTGCACAGATTTGGGGACATCTGAGATCCAGTCCCAGTGTCCATGCTAGAGGGAAGGTTGTGACTCATACTTCTTGTAGTTCTAGAATTTTCAGCTCAATAATTTAGAAAATGAGTTTCCTGGACACATGGGCACAAGCAGCAAGGGGAATCCCCAGGCCACTGGGCCCTGTGAAGTCATGGTAGCATTTATGATAGCCGAGTCCCTCCAAGAGAGGTGATGTCTTCATAGACAGGAGAGAAAGTTTCTGGAGGTGATGGCAGCCATCAAAGCCACTCTGGTGCAGAGCTAATGTGCCCCGAAGCCACAATCCAGAGACATTGGCCCAGCCCTCTCAGTAGATACTTCATGACAAGAAGTACTGAAATATCTCCTTGACACCTGGTTTCCCAGAAACAGTTGGAGTACAGGCACAGATATGTGCTCCTGGTCTTTGCTTCTGTGTGTGTATGTGTTACAGGAATATAGCTTTGCTCACTGACCCTGTCTTCTTAACCCCCACCATTCAGCATCTTTCCTTGCATTCCCCTGTCTCCCTGTCTACTCACAGGACTTTCAGGGAGGTTCTGCCATAGGCTTCCTTCTAATGGTGGAGTCAAAAAAGAGAGCCTGATAGGTGAGTGTCTCAGATTGCCACACCATTTACAATGGTTCCCAATTCAGTAAACATTGGATGAGTTGATGGAATAATAATAATGTTAATAATAATGATAGGTTACAACTATTTTACTTAGTCCATGCATTTACCCACAACAATCTGTAGATAGGCATTTTATAAAACCTTGAATGACAGGCCAGCTCTGTGGTCTAGTGGTTAAGGGACCTATATATCACATGGCCAACTGCAGTTCAAATCCTGGCCCTGGTGGCTTGAAAACATCTTGGGCAGATGTGCTGGCATGCACCAAATCCTGACAGGACGAAGAAATGGAGAAATCAAGATTGCAGTGTGATCCCATCCCATTTGGGGTTACTTTCTCTCTCTGTCACTGCGTGGTGAGCAAATGCAACCTCCTGTGAGCCACTCTGGTGCAGAGCTAATGTGCCCCGAAGCCACAATCCAGAGACATTGGCCCAGCCCTCTCAGTAGATACTTCATGACAAGAAGTACTGAAATATCTCCTTGACACCTGGTTTCCCAGAAACAGTTGGAGTACAGGCACAGATATGTGCTCCTGGTCTTTGCTTCTGTGTGTGTATGTGTTACAGGAATATAGCTTTGCTCACTGACCCTGTCTTCTTAACCCCCACCATTCAGCATCTTTCCTTGCATTCCCCTGTCTCCCTGTCTACTCACAGGACTTTCAGGGAGGTTCTGCCATAGGCTTCCTTCTAATGGTGGAGTCAAAAAAGAGAGCCTGATAGGTGAGTGTCTCAGATTGCCACACCATTTACAATGGTTCCCAATTCAGTAAACATTGGATGAGTTGATGGAATAATAATAATGTTAATAATAATGATAGGTTACAACTATTTTACTTAGTCCATGCATTTACCCACAACAATCTGTAGATAGGCATTTTATAAAACCTTGAATGACAGGCCAGCTCTGTGGTCTAGTGGTTAAGGGACCTATATATCACATGGCCAACTGCAGTTCAAATCCTGGCCCTGGTGGCTTGAAAACATCTTGGGCAGATGTGCTGGCATGCACCAAATCCTGACAGGACGAAGAAATGGAGAAATCAAGATTGCAGTGTGATCCCATCCCATTTGGGGTTACTTTCTCTCTCTGTCACTGCGTGGTGAGCAAATGCAACCTCCTGTGATTTTTTAAAAGAATAAAGAGGAGGACGATGAGGAAAAGAAGAAGAAGAGAAGAAAAGAAGAAGAAGTACAAAAACGAAATGATCAACATTAAATATCAGAAAGATATATTTATCATGAGATGGGTAAAATCCAGAAAATGTGGGTGATATCAGGATTGGCGAGGATGTACAGCAGCGAGTTCTCTTGTACATGCTGCTGGGTCTACAAGCCACCTTAGAGGACGCATGCTCAGCAGTCCTTTCTCTGGCATCTATCCTAGAGAGACACATAAGCCTAAGGAGGTATATATGATGGTACTCACAGCAGTCTTGTCACAGCAAAACACTGGAAGCCGTCTAAATGTCTATCGGTACAGGAATGGGCCAAATAGATTCTGACATACCAATGCTATGAAATATTATACAGTCATTAAAAATATGAGAGGTGTCTATTTGTACCAAATACATACACTGCCCACATAAACTACATGAACTCAAATATTTTCATTTTTTCCCCCTGGTAGTTGTTCAGTGAATTCCCAGTAATTTGGAACATGGCCTAGCACTTAGTAATCATACAATAATATTTGTTGACTAAATGGAAGGTGAGTAAAAAAGTATGTTCCAGAACTATAATATGACACTTTATATGTGATAGTTTCCATTTAAAAAATAAAAACAATAGTATGTGTTTTCTACAAAGACACACACACACACACACACACACACACACACATATATATATATATATATATCTCTTTGGTGAGCATATGC
>NW_006159512.1:1314989-1348415 GCF_000334495.1 Tupaia belangeri chinensis
ATATATATACATATATATATATGTTTTAATTCTTACAAAACAAATATTTACATATTATTTGGTTAATAGAAAATTAATTTAAAGTTTTTTTTAAATGCATGGTTAAAATGATGGTAATATTCCAGAGGGAAAGAAAAACAATTAGCCAGTGTTCATTAATTTTCCTTTGCCTAGAAAAGAGATGACTCCCAGGACTCAAAGACAGAACCCAATCTGCAGTTACAGGAGAACAGGGTCTCTGAAAGAAGGAGCCAGGCAGGCCACTGGCTGACTAGCATAGTGTTCGCAAGTATCAGGATATGAAAGAGGGTCCCAGAAATTTTACTTAGGAAAACAATAGTAGCCAAATTTGCAAAGGGCTAAAGAAGAAAGGGAGGTTGTAAAGGACTCCAAAGCAAGGATTACCTGTATTGTTGAGATACCAGCACATGGACTTATTGCAAGAAATTGAGGGGAGACAATTAATTTAGTTCAGAGATTCTAGGCTTGAAGTAATTATGAGAGGTCCAATTGGAAATATCTGGTAGGCAGGGGAATATTTGTAGAAACAGAGTGTGAATGATGCCAGTTTGGAAGTGATTTGCATAGAAGAGTCATAAAGCAATGGAATTTGAATGAGTTCTCCACTTGGGAGAGATGAGGACTGTATGGAAGAGGAGAGTCTGAAAAGGAGGGGGCAGGTATCAAGTCCAGAGACACCTTTGGTGAGGGAAATGCCAGGATATGATACTTATATGGCAATACCTCTGTCATTTCATTCAGAAAGTCAAGCATTCAGACAGTGATATCAGCAACTGAACTTGGACCAATGCAGGTCGAAAGAAAGTATCTATTAGCAAATCCTTTAACAAGACTCCTGTTTATATCTCTGTTGTCAATTGCAATCAATTGCCTGGACAATGATGTCATTCATTGTAGGTCATCCTTGACTTTAAGAATTACAGTTTGTGTAAAATCCATAAAATGTAGATGATGTCAAGATTGGCAAGGATTATACAGTAGTTCTCTTGTACGTGCTGCTGGACCCCCCTTATGGAGCACTGGGTTCAGCAGTCCTGTCTCTCAAGCATCTATCCTAGAGGGACACTGGGCCTTATTTTTTCTGGAAGGGGACTCTTTCCTTTATGTAATATGAGACTATTTACTGTACTGTACCCCCAAGGAAGATTATTCAAAGAGGTACAACCAAATCACTACTTTGTATCATAAATTCTGCATGAGAATTTCTCAAAAGTAGCATCAGATTAATGCTCAGATCTACTGAAAGGCTTGGCCTTTCTGTGTAAGACTCTCCTCTCAGTTAAAATGCACATAACCCTCATGCTAGCAGGATCGCGAAACATGCACACTAACCGGAATCAACTGCTAGCTCTGAGAGGCAAATCATGATTTTACCACTTGAACTGTTTCACCTTGCCTCTCTATTTCCACATGTGTAACATTAAGTGACAATGTCTATTTTGCAGAATTGCTATAAGAAATAAAGGAAACAATGTACATAGACCACAAGACACACATTACAATCGACTGTATTCTGTCAGTCCCCCTTTCCCATATCTAATGTGTGAGAAGACCAAAGGAGTCAATTCCCAAAACTAGGGGCTAATGAGATATGACTGATTTGAACATATGAAGTTGTTTTGCCATCGAACTCCACAGAACTCTAGAAGATGACTTTGCTGATAATTAAACCTTGATAAAGTAAATCTATGTCTCTGGATCATGTATATAACCAATGTTTATCCCATGTAAGACAATCAACCTGTCTGACACTAAGAAAGTAATATATAAACAGAAGCATGTCATAAATCTCGTTCCCGAACTCTAGATGTAAGAAGAGGAGTGAGGAAAAGTGGAAGAGTTTGTTCTGGAAGGAAACAGTCCCAAAGCATTCACCATGCAATCTGCGAACACTAACTCAGCTGCTCCTCTCGCTCTCCACGAGGGGCCACTCAGGGCATGTGCTAAAAGTAGAAGACAAGTGCCAGGAACAGCCATTAGATTGGAGCCAGGAACCCAGGGCCCGCTGTCTTCCTGCACCTGCACAGTGCCAGAGCACCTGGCTGCACAGTAGAACCGTTTGGCCATCAGTATGCTCCATCCACATGGTGCCAGAGGCTTGAGTAGCTGCCTGAACTTTTCATGTTGTGTTCGCATGCTTGGCTGTCAAATGGACTCAGTCATTGTAGGGGGTAGGAAATAAATTAAAGACAGGAAAGAAAAGAATTTTCTCCCCATGTGCCTTTGTCAATAATCTCTAGCCAGAAAGTAAAATACCTATCTATTCATCCACACGAACTTTTTCAGAACAATTTTAACTCATTCTCCCAGCCTTCCCTACATTTCATTAAATTAAATATAGGGTGATAAGTAAGTTTTAATAATGACACATAGGTTAAGAGAATAGATTCTGGAACTGCCTATATTCCATAGTGCAACCTTTGTTGTGCCATTTATTAGCTGTGTGACTTTAGGCATGTAATTTAATTTCTCTGTGCCTCTGTTTATTCATCTGTAAAATGGTAAATTGGGATAACATTAGCATCAAGTTTATTATTACTAGCCATGTCATATCTTTATTTTGAGAATGAATAAAGTGAACAGATAAAATCTCTTAGTACAATAGATCCTTCTGGGGGACTAGCAGTTAGCGTAATGGCTATGTCGCTGGACTCCCATGTAGTCGACCACAGTTCACATCCCGGTGGCTTAAAGCTCATGCGAGGCGCATGTGCGTGCGTGCCTAAGATCCCGAGAGGAGAATGGAGGAGAAGGGATTGCGGCGTGGCCATTCCCCCTTGGGTGTGATTTCTCGCTTTCTGTCTCTATGTCTCTCTCTGTCTGTCTGGCGAGCGCACACGCCCTATAGCAAAAATCTCTCAAAAAAAAAACTTTAAAAAAAAAATGAAACAATAGATTCTTCTAATGCATTAACATAGATCAGGCACATAGTTAGAGTTCATTGATTTTAATTATCATTATTATTAACAACAGTTTAATATCATAAGATTGTGGGGGACCATAAGTGATGATGCAATCTCTATATTCTGAGGATTATTTTCAACTCCATTTCTCATATATTACCATGAGATCACTTAATTCTATGATTTAACCTTCACTTTTTAAATAATCTGGAATAAGAATATATACATATATATAATTTTTTTTACATATGGCTTTTAGTAATGCTGAAAAGCCATAGCACAGTGATCACATGTCCTAGATTTTCTTGGACAACCTGATTTTCTTCTTCTTTTTTTTTTAAGGCCTTGATTTGCTAAATGCATAGCTAAATTGGATTTAATTTTGTATCGCTGCAAGATTTCCAAATATATAATTTTACAAATCAAGCACACATCTTTTGGTCCTGACTTTTCATCCAAAAATGATTATAATGAGTATATGTAATTTTAGAAGAATAGGTTCTAATAATTCCCATGTTGGTAACAACACATCTAAGAATTTAAAAAAAAAATGTGGTGAGGGCTTTTGACCTAGAGATTCACTTTGTCGCTAAGGAAAATGATTTGCACCTTGGTCAACAGAGTGCTTTACACAGGGTGTAAGCAATTAGAGTACAACCTTTCTGATTCACACTAATGACCACAAGACTCAATGAACACATGATCTACTGACTTCTGCTTATTGGTGAGAATGTGAAAAGATGAGGTGAAAAACAAGTTATTTTCTATATTAAAAACATGAGTGATATAGCTCAGTGTTAAGAGAACAATTATTTTCCAATTTAGGATATTCGTGTTTAAGGCATTCAGGTATCAGAGCGCCTATAAAACAAAGTAAAATTTATCATCCTTGCTATTAATTCGAATGTAAAGGGGTTCCTGGGTGGAGATTAGATTGGCTGTGGCTCAACAAGAAAGTACTAGAAAAAAAAAAAGTACCTAAAGAAATATCTTTAGGTTTGGAATAAAAAGACTTGGACTGTCCATTACTGGCTCTGTTGCAGACCAGCTGTATGGCTTTGGGCAAATCACACATTCATCTTTATGACCAGACTGAAAGATTTCTCAGTTTTTTTAGTGCCCAGAAGTTCATGAATTATAAGACTGCTCAATTTTGTTAAAAAAAAAAAAAAAAAAATCCTGATACTGGGGGATGATTTTTCAAAATAATTCTTTTTGCATTTTAACTTGTTTTATTAAATTCCAGATTTTGAAAGGAGTTGCTGAACTTTTACCTTATCTAAATACACCCCTTTTCTAAAAGTTCTTATCCGGGTAGGACAAAAGAGATCATGGCCCCTGCTGGTTCCCAAAACTGGGTTGGATTTAGATAAGTTAAAATCCAGGGAAGCCATTGCAGAAGGAAGGATTGGTATTGTAAAGGGACAAATTCAGAAGAGAGATCTGTATTGAGCGGAACTGCATCCCTCACTGCAGAAGACATTTTCAAATTCCAACCTCTAGTACCTGTAAATGTGACCTCCAGAAATAAGGTCTTCACAGGTGTGATTAAATTAAGGCTCTTAAAATGAAGTCATCCTGGGTTTAGAGTGTACCTTAAATCCAATGGCAGGTGACCTGAGACAATAAAGAAGGCATGCAGAGACACAGAGAAGAAGGCCAAGATTAGAATTATGCTGCCACAAGCCATAGACCACCAGGAGCCACCAGAAGCTGGAAGAAGCAAGGAAGGATTCTCCCCTAGAGCCTTTGGAGAGAGTACAGCCCTGACAACAACTTGATTTTGGACTTGTGTCCTCCAGCATAGTTAGAAAAAAAAAAAATCCTGTTATTTTTATGCCACCTAGTTTGTGGCCATTTATTGCATCTGCTCTGAAGAACTAATATTGGAGTTGTTTTCGGGAATAGCGTATTAGGGGCCCACCTGACTCTCTCTTTCCTGGTGTTTATTGGAGGAATGGGAACTGAAGAAAGAGAGGCAAGAAAACAATAAAAGAATAAGACTTCAAAGACAGGGACCATGGTGTAGCAAGCTCCTTGCATAGAAATAGAGAAGCATGAAAACATTTGTGGCATAGAAGTATCAAGACGAATTAACTCAAGTGGGTTATGAGACAGACTTACAGGAGAAGAGACTAGAGACAGGAAACTTTGCAAAAGTTCAAGGAAAAATAAGGGATTAAATCAAAGCAATGGCAACAGGGTTGAGACTTGGCAGATGTTAGAGTAAGGAGTGTGTGATTAACTGGACAAGTTAGGGAGCAGGAGAGAGAAGTTCAAGTAATGCCTGTGGAAAAGTTCCAGTATTAAGCAAAGGAAAAGAAGACAATTAACAAGACCAAGAATTCCTATGAGAAGAAAAAGAACCAGTAGAGTACTGAAGGAGGTTGGAGACTCGAATAATAAGTGGCATCTGATGGACAGGGCAAACACACTTAGTTAGTATAGAGAGCTTAGAGATGAAGTAATTTCTGAGGGTCCACTAACCATGGAATAGTGGAAAGAAAATACAAATTGTAAGGAAGTATACATATCAAGTACAGCATATTTTTCAACATTATTTTTTGTAAAAGAGAGTAATGTAAGAAATCACGTAGTAATGTAGCAGTAATGCAACTAGACTCATGTGTGAAGGTCCTGGGTTCCCTTCTCGAGGTCGTCCTGTACACACCATGTACATATCTGGACTGACTGAGGCTGGGAGTGGAACATGGCAGCATGAGGACCCTACTGGGAGTAACTGTCTCTCTCTCGTTCTCATAAAAGAAAGAAATGAACTTTTCAATCAAGAGAGAATAATGTGTAAGATCCAACTAAAAGTAAAGCAGTGTGACTAACAGGTTCTTTAGACACTGGCCAGGCTTCGACATGTTAATATACTCTTTTCAGAGAGCCCCTGCGAACCTGCAAATTATATGGGAAATACTAATGCAACAGCAAAGATACATTTGCCAGATGATCTAATTTTCACTCAAAAAGAGCTATCATTTAAGAAGGATGCCCGAGGAATCAGAATATAACAGGAATCTGTGTTTACTAAGGAAGAGATCAGGACAATACCAGCTTATACTTTATTGCTGTGCAGCTGTTGGTCGCTCTGGGAATAGAGATAGCATAAAATCACAGGAAAACCAGAGTTAAAAAGTAGGAATGGAGTAGGGCAAAACAAATGTACCAACTTTGCCTACTTTGTTGTTCTGCCTAGGAACTTCCTTTGCCCTGTGGGTCCTCTAGTCACTCCGTGATTTGTTCTGGTAATTATCTAGCAAGTATCCTCCAAAGAGAATTCAAGGAATGGGTACTAATCTGAAAGTACACACTGCTTCTGATTTCTGGGCCTTCTCATATACTCAAGAGTATTTTTCAAGAATTTTTGAGAAAGTCCAAGACAATTGCTGCCAGTCCAAGAATATTTTGCACAAAGATCCTCACGGAGCAGCAGAAACAGAGAATTTCTAAGTGAAAGAGAGCAGAGGTCACCATCCTTACTCTCTGTACAGCATAGGTCATTCGTCAATATACATAGCATCAAATGAGTCCTTGGCCTCTCAATTTCTCCTTTTTATTTTCCTCCTAAAATATTAGGGTCCATAATGCACAATTTTCCTAATGGCAGAGAATATTCAGAAATATCATTTGCACTTGTAAAAACTAAAAAACATAAATAAGGATGCCTGAAAGATGCCTCAGCCTCTCGTCCTATCCTGAGGATTTCTCCTAAGCCCTCAGAGACTGGTAAGAACTTATTATAGCTTCAAAATGTTTTCTTCAAAATTCAACAGCCATATTTAGTAGCTGAGAATTACATAAAGGGAGGATGTATGGAAAAATGGAAGGCTTTTGTTTCTTAGAAGATTAGGCAATTCATTATAGTGGCTAAGTTGGTTATTGTAAGATTTGAAAGAAAAGTATAATTTGAATGACCACTTATAATTTCTGGGATTTCACAGAATGCAAGAGGTGTCTCAGTTTCCTGGGAGCCTCGTAATGAAGATATTAGAGCTGACAGTAAAGCTCCTATAACAATGGGTTGAGACCTGAACAAAGAAGGGAGACAAATACCCTCCAACTTCAGAAGTCACAAACCTCAGCAAACGTGTATTTACTGACTTCCTACCATGAGCCAGACATCAGGCTAGAAAAAGCAAGGAAATCACTGAGTTAGGAAGGAGTCAAGATTCAGTGTTTATTATGGTCACGATTGTTTTTAAAGTGACACCACATCATGTTCCACAAATGCAGTTACAATTTTCCTGGCTTCAGAAGTGGTGAAGCATGAGGGCAATGAAAGAGGCTACAGAACAGATTGTGGTACTGGTTCATGTCGTGCCAGGAGATGAGGAGGAGTCCCAACATTCCTCAGGAGTAAGAGCCTCCACTGACAGGGCAGGCCCTGGGTCTTAGAATGGAGTAGACTCTGAGTCCTTGTCAATGAGGACTCTGGTTGTCTAGTGGTCCCGAGCCTGGGTCCTGCACAGATCATCTGATGCATAGCTCCTGTTTATCCTGTAATTTCTTCTCTTGGTTTTTTTTGTTGTTGTTGTTAACAGAACCCCTATTTCTTCTAGAAAAGTCATTCCACATGACTCAGAGAAGGCTAACTCTAACCTTTTGGAATACTCATCTACTTTGTTCTTGTGACTGGATTAATCAGAGTCCTCAATGTACTTTTCTATCAGAGGTTTTTTTTTTTTTTTTTTTTTTTTCTGCTTAGTTAGAAGAGCTTGTCCACGAAGTGGAGAAAAATATGGCACCATGAAGACATGATTGGACACTAGGATTCAGCCATACCTGAAGCCAGAATCTAACCTCACTTTTCATTATTTGAAGCTTAGCTACTTGGAATCTGGTTTCTGTCACTTGAAACTATTCAACTTCTAATATGTTACAAAAGCAAGCTCCAGGCACAGTTCTAAATCAGCCTTTATGAAAAATAATTCAGAAGTGAGAAGGAACTGAAGTCATGGAATTGTATCTCCAAGCCAGAATCTGGGAAGAAGCTGTGTCTGATGCATGGCCTCAAACTGCTCAGCATCAAACCAACCTATTTATTTTAATAATTTTAATGACATTTATTAGGATTTTTCAAATCAAAAATTTTTCAAATTTAAAAGGTTATATATTTTTATTATATAAAATTTTGAAAATATATATTCCCTCCACCAAGAAACAGTATCAACTATGTCAACATGTATCCAGCCTTTATAATATACACACACCTTTTCAATTATTCTCCCCCAATTTTTACTTATATATAACATAAATATTTTCCCATGTCAACCACCATTTTTATGTAGCATAAGCTTAATGAAGGATAATATTCTACTAGACAGATACTCTGTAATTTGTTTATCCAGAACCATATTACCTACATTTTAGATTCCTTTTGTAAACAACGTTATTAACTTTTATATAAATCTTCATTTTTAATATAGATTTCTAGAAGCATAATTGCTTGTCAAAGGGTGTGATATTTTCAAAGTTTTTGATAAATGACAATGGAATTATTTTTAACATTTATTTCTTTATTTATTTTCAAGTCACCAGGTCTGGATCTCGAACCACAGTCAACCATGTGGGAATCTAGCACCCCACAATGAAACCTTCAGATATCTGAAGAAGTTCTCTCTTTGCCATTTTTACAGCAATGAGAATGGGGTTACTCTAGTGAGCTACATTGCTATGAGCAGTACTAGAGTATGTATGAGTTTCCTGTTGTAGTAACAAACTACCACAAACCCAGTGGATTACAACAGTCATTCCTTATCTCACAGTTTTCTAAGGTTAAAGTCTGGCAGGTTTGACAGGATCATTTGTTTAGGATTTCACCCAAAATCATGATATTTTTCAAATCAAAAATTTTTCAAATTTAAAAGGTTATATATTTTTATTATATAAAATTTTGAAAATATATATTCCCTCCACCAAGAAACAGTATCAACTATGTCAACATGTATCCAGCCTTTATAATATACACACACCTTTTCAATTATTCTCCCCCAATTTTTACTTATATATAACATAAATATTTTCCCATGTCAACCACCATTTTTATGTAGCATAAGCTTAATGAAGGATAATATTCTACTAGACAGATACTCTGTAATTTGTTTATCCAGAACCATATTACCTACATTTTAGATTCCTTTTGTAAACAACGTTATTAACTTTTATATAAATCTTCATTTTTAATATAGATTTCTAGAAGCATAATTGCTTGTCAAAGGGTGTGATATTTTCAAAGTTTTTGATAAATGACAATGGAATTATTTTTAACATTTATTTCTTTATTTATTTTCAAGTCACCAGGTCTGGATCTCGAACCACAGTCAACCATGTGGGAATCTAGCACCCCACAATGAAACCTTCAGATATCTGAAGAAGTTCTCTCTTTGCCATTTTTACAGCAATGAGAATGGGGTTACTCTAGTGAGCTACATTGCTATGAGCAGTACTAGAGTATGTATGAGTTTCCTGTTGTAGTAACAAACTACCACAAACCCAGTGGATTACAACAGTCATTCCTTATCTCACAGTTTTCTAAGGTTAAAGTCTGGCAGGTTTGACAGGATCATTTGTTTAGGATTTCACCCAAAATCATGATATCAGTTGACCTGGGCTTCTATCTAGAAGCTCTGGGGGGTAGTTCCAGAGCTTCTATGTTCATCTGGGTTGTTGGAACAATTCACTTCCTTCTCAGAGTTGCCACATGACCTTTGTCTTCAAGCCAACAGTGGTGGGTTGCGTCCTCACATTTGGAATGCTTCTGACATCTCCATCTGCTACATCTCACTGACTCCACCCAAGAAAGTTCTCTACTTTTAAGGGCTCATGTGATTAAATTGAACTCACACAGATAATCCAGAGTAATCTCCTTATTTTAAGATCTGTAACTTTAATTCTACCTGCAAAGTTCTTTTAGCCATGTCATAAAATATACTGACAGTTTCCATAAATTAGCGTAGGATGTCGTTAGGGTTGCCATCCTGCCTACCAAAAAGCAGTGCCACAAAACTGCTGTAAACAACTCCACCATACACAGTCACTCCATCATTTATCCCAAGGCAATGTTTGGAGGGACTACTTCAGTCTTTTTAAGTATGACATGGGGAATTGTTCTCTTCACACCTACTAATCACACCGTAGCAAGTTTCCAATTGGTCAAGGACTGTCTTGTGAAACTTTCCAACATCTCTCGTTGCTAAGGAAACAGTATTCCCATTTCCTTAGGGGCCAGCTTCCCTTCAGATTTATATGCAGTGCTATACCATTGCAACAAACTACATTGTGTCATGTGTTCAGGCTGTTGCCAGTCAAAAAAGAATGCAAAAATTCAAGTGATTTTTACGTACAAATCTAGGCCTATAGAAGGTAACTGTGCCCCTATGTGCTTCGAGGTGTCCAGGTACATAAAAATGTTTCTGTGACCTACTAAATTTCCCCTCCTCAAATCTAACTCATTTATTCCTTATTAGTTTTCTGCAATGGTTTTCTTCTCTATGGCTAATTTTGAAGGAAGTAGTGTGAGAGTTTTCAGCAAAAGTGGTTTCCATGGTTACACTGAAGTCTTACTAAAAATAGAACATGATGTAATCAGCAAAACTTTAGCTACTCAAGTAACTAGGCAAAATGGATCCACATTACTGTATGAAGTTTCTGTTGTTGTTCAAGCTTTGTTTAGGACATATGAAGAGAATAGTCTCTGAATTATATTTATTGCCCTGAGATTCCAGCTCCTCAAACACTTTTGTGGGTAGCTCACAAGCTGTTCAGGCACTGGAATGATCTCTAACACTGTAAAGAAAGGGGCACAGAGAGAGAAGAGGAGGAAAAAAGAAAAGGTAATGGAAGGAAATAAGTTCTTAACTTGAGGTAATTATACATACTCTGTGCTTCTAATCTCCAAATCAGAGAACCTCTCTCTTTTACAAACAGACCCTTTAACTATTATCTTGCTTAATATAAGGAAAAGATATTACTCTAATGTGGTTGGTCTATACCATCTAAATTCTAGCTACCCACTCTATCTTTCTCACTGTGTTGTAAGCTTTCTTCTCCTGAGTGATTGATTCAAGGTTTGATACTAGAAGGAACTTCAAGAGGGAGACCCATTCATTTTATTATTTCTCTTCTTTTATTTCTGCTCACTCTCTTTTATAGAATGATAGGAGAGTGCAGACTCCTGAGATTAAAACAGCTTCCCTTTTGCGTTTGGAGTTCTTTGTCCTCATTGTGTTTAAACTGTCACTGGGCACAGCTGGGACCTATTTCTAATATCCTTTTTCCACACTTCATATAATTAGAAAAGCGAATCAAGAATGGCAGTCCCACCTGCTTCCAAGGCCATTTTCTTCCCAAATGGTGGAAGCTGGAAGTCAAAGAAGCAGCCACAGGGGTCACCGTTCCCTTCTTGAGCACCACACTCCCCATCATCTGTCTGCCCATAAAGGCACCTCCAGCCCCCAAGACTACCTGTTTGTTATTTTCTGCCTCTTTGTGATCCTCATCCTCACTCCCTTTCTCCTCCCCCTACAGCTGTTCAAAAGGCACTCTCAAAGCAAAATTCAGTCTCAAAACTCAGTTCTTTTTACTTGTCATCCTAGGAAGCCTTAGGAATATTCCTAGTTTTCTTCTGGAGTCAAAGTAATACTACTTGTTTCTTGTCAGTTTAGAGACTCTGTGTGCCTGTCTCAAAAGAACACAGCATTTTATTTTGAGGGCACAGCACTGGAGAAAGTTGAAAATGTTTTTTAAAACATCACAGCTATTGCATATGTTGGCAATTTCTTAAATGTGTTTCCTTATCAGGGACATTGTTAATAACAGTAAGGTCAGAGCGATTTAAAAATCTATAGATTACTGCCAGCCTGAACTACCTTGACAGTGTTCCTTTAAAAACGCTTTCTTTTTAAGTAACTGGCTTTAGAAGGGCACTTGGAGCTAATGTTTTCAAGTGGCTTTTTATGACACACCTTTAAGATTCATTTGTTTCTCATTACCTTCTGCGGAATACTAACTCCTGAATATAACTTCAGAGATGGTACTAGACCTGCCCCAGGGTTTTTTAAAGTGGTGTGTGCAGGCAGGATAATTTAAACACAAAACACAACAAGAGAGGAGCTGTTGGTGAGTTGAATGTATTAAGTTCCTATGGTTTTATTTAACAGCTTGAACGAGGACATTCAGTAAAGAGCTCTCATTTGAAGCTTAACTAAGGATATCCATTCTAAAGAGAGATAGAGGTGAAGGTCAGCCTATGGCATGGTGGTTAAGGAACTGGATACCACCTGGGTATACAGTTCAAGTCATGGACCCCGTCAGTGGCTTGAAAATCATGTTGGACATGTGTACATGTGAGCCCAAAATCCTGCAAGGAGAGAAAAATGGAGGACAAGGGTTTTCAGTGTGACCTTGATCCATGAGGGGCGCTTTCTTGCTTTGGCTCTCTCTGGTGAGCACATGAACTCTGTGGCAATTTTAAAGAGGAGAGAGTGAGAGAGAGGTGAGAAGACGAAAGATAAATGAGGGCTGATGGCCAGTGGTCAACAATGTTAGTAGTCCAGGTACTCCAGGTGGGTGGGTTGGAAGATGAGAAAGGCTTCTCCCTGCTGGAGATATTTGTACAGGGAGCAGATGTTTAGTAGAGAAATCCCAAAACAGGCATTGCACCAGATATTTTTACTAAGCTACTGAATCCCTTCAGACGCACTCTACATCTTCTCCCAACCTGCTCCCTGCCTGGGAGGGTGCCATCCCCAATGGTATGGACCACATCAGTTGGCTCCTACACCCCTCAGCTTCCAGCTGGGTCAGCCAATGGGAAATGTGGGGCTTCAGGGTGAAAAGAGAGTGAGGTAAGAATTGTTTTCCTTATTCCTTGACTGTGAGGTCTTCTTGGGCTGAAACCAATGATTGCTTTCCCCTTGGTCTTTTCAGACCCGGGTGTCTGACCACAGTCAAGGTTAGTAGCCTAGAGCTACTACACTATTTCTTGTGGGTCCCACATCCAACCCATCCTTTTGTATTAAAAAAACAAAACCTCCTCAAATTTTTATTTTTTTTAAGTTTATTTATTTATTCTTTGAGAGAAATAGACATGGGGGTAGGCACTCCCAATATAAATGTCATACCACAATCTAACCCTAGCCCGATCCAGCCTGAATCATGGGCATGCATGAGCACAGATGTCATGTACAAGCAGTCCTTGGGATATGAACCCAGGACCTTCCCATGTGGTTTTAGCATCACAGAGCATGGCATCATTTTTGCACCACTACAGCTGGCCTCAAATTACTTTAATTCAAGTGTGTCACCTATTTCTTGTTGGTACTCCATTTTTTAATTACCAAAAGGAAAAAGAGGGGGTGTGGAAAGCAGCCCCCCAATGGGACATGGCTACACTTCAATCCCTTCACTATTCTCCGTCCTGTTGGGATGTGGGGCATACTTGCACACATGTCTGGCATGTTTTTCAAGTCACGAGACAGGATTCAAACCATACTCAGCCGTGTGGGAGTCAGCTTCCCTAACCACTAGGCTACAAGACTGGCTCTTTTGTTGGTACTCTAATACCAGGATCTTCTGCAAATGGACCCTTGATCATTTTATTGATAGAGGGTGAATTCTATGAGAGTTGGCTGTGAAAAACTAAAATCGCTTCACTTTTATTTGTTACAGAAGGATCTGAAAGTGATCTTGAAAGAGACACACTAAAGTAACTAATAGCACCTGGAAACAGGCAGACAGGGAGCAGACAGGGTATAAATCAATAGGATTCATTGGAACTGGATGTGAAATACAATGGATTAGTTAAAGCACAGGAAAAGGTCATCTTAATATCTAAGAAATATTATTTCATGGGAGATTCATTATCAATATTAAACTCAATTACTCACTTCACTCTGTTGTTTGTCTTTTTTCAGGAGACAAATACTTCCAATATGTTATTCCTTTAAAATAAGTTTAATGCCTTGGAACACAGATGCAGTGTTGTTTTTCCTGATGATGCTGAAGATGATAATGCTATATCGTTATTGTGACCCAAGCTGCCAACCATTAAGCTCTTCCATTCAAGATGCTGGTGAAACCCTTTGTCTCACAACAGTTCTTAGAACTGGGCATTGCTAGAGAACAGCAGATGGCATAATGGTTACATCACTGGACTCCCAAGTAGTCGACTGCAGTTTGAGTACAGACTTAGTGGCTTAAAACTCACACTGGGCCCATGTGCATGTGTGCCCAAATTCCCAAGAGTAGACTGGAAGAAAAAGGATTGCAGCGTGGTCATACCTCCAAGGGGTAATTTATCACTTTCTGTCTCTCTGTCTCTCTCTGACGAGCACATGCACCCTACAGCAAAAATCTCTTAAAAAAAAAAAAAAAAAAGTCGGGAAAGAAGAGCTGAGAAGGCCTGTGGGCTACAACATGGAAGTGAATACCTGGAATTCTAGTCCAGAGCTCCTGGATCCCTGCAGTCATCTTCTAACTCTTTTATTCACTACCCAGTGCATGCAAAGTACATATGACTAGAGGAAAGTATCCAACTCTCCTGATCTATATGACCTTAGATGGCCACAGAAATTGGTGTTTCCTCAGTAGCAACCAGCAAGCAGTTCAATCTCCCACTCTCTGTCCTCACTTTAGCCTCCATGTATAATTATCCGCAAGCTGATCATTTCCAAATTTATCTCTCTAGCCTGACCTCTCCCTAAAATTCCAGTTTCAGATAGCCATCTGCTTTCAAAACATCTCCACTTGGACAAATCCAATTGACAAATCCAACATGCACAAAATTTTGTTCTGTTTTAGCACTCCCCCAAATCTGTTCCTTCCTCGTGTTTATCATCTCTACTTAGAATGTAGAATCATTTACCCAGTCGCTCAAGCTGAAAACCTAAGACACATTTTGATCTCTCCTTTTACTCTCTACCTGCATACAGCCCATGGCAAGTCCTGTCTTGAACTTGACATCTCACCATGTTTCACCATGACTTACCATGAAGCCATCATTCTCTTTGTTTTGATTACTGAAGGAGCCTTTTGACTGATCTTCCCAGTACCATTCTTAGGGCCTCTGAGTCATTCAACTGTACACTACGCAGCATGATCATTTCAAAGTGCAAATCACATCACTCACTCCTTTGCTCAAAACTTCTTTATCACCCAGGATCAAATTCCCTGGCTTACAGGCTTTAAAGGACCTGGCTACTGGTGCCTTATGGCCTCATCTCTCACCAATTTTGCCTCATTTAATTCGTTCTAGACATGCTGTTCTTGTTTTTCTCCAAATTGCCAATCTTTCTTACACTGTGGCCTTTGCACTTGCTGTTCCTTCTGCCGGGCTCACTTCTGAGATCCCTCACTTCATGTAGGTTTTTACTCAGTAGTCACCTTCTTAGAGAAGCCTTCCCTAACCACTGTCAAAAATCACCACACAGTGTCCCGCTCCCATTTCTCTAACCTCTATCCTTACTGTCCTTATCTTTAAGGTACTTTCTAGGACCTGACATTTTGTAACAGATGCATTTACTTTATTATTTATCCCCTTCATTGGAATCTAAGTCCACTGAGGGTGTAAACTCATTGTTTAAATAAATTCTCTGCTATAATCTCCAAAACCAAGAACCATGTTTTAGCCATAAAGATAATCATATATGTATTTGTTTAATTGATGAAGGAAGGAATTCTGGAGTCTATTGTGATAAGCAGAATAATTGTCCCTTAAAGATATCCACATCCTGGGACCAGCAGTTAGCTTAATGGCTATGTCGCTGGACTCCCATGTTTGAGTCCCAGACCCAGCGGCTTAAACTCACACCGGGTGCATTTGCGTGCTTGCCCAAGACCCTGAGAGGAGAATGGAGGAGAAGGGATTGCAGCATGGCTATCCCTCCTAGGGGATGAGTTCTCGCTTTCTGGCTCTCTCTGTCTTTCTGGCGTGCACACGCACCCTATAGCAAAAACCTCTCCAAAAAAAGAAGAAAGAAAAAAGATATCCACACCCTATTCCCTGGATCATGTGAATATGTTATGGGTGGAATTAAAGTTGCATATAAAATGACTTTATAAAAAGAAGCTCATCCTGGATAATCCAGGGCGATCCAGTGTAATCACAGAGGTACTTTAAAGTAGAAGAAAGGAGGCAGAAAAGAAGATTGGAGTGATGAGATATGAGAAGGGAGGAGAATTCACACAATCATTGCTTGATTCGAAGATACAGGAAAGAGCCATGAGCCAAGGAATGTGAATGGCTAGAAGGTAAAAAAGGGAAGGGAGCAGATTCTCTCCTAGAAATTCCAGAAAAGAACACACCCCTGCCAATACCTTGAGTTTAATTAGTAAGACCCTTGTTGAAGTTATAACCTTCAGGACTATAAAGATGAAAATTATGTTGTTTCAAGCCACTCAGTTGTGCCAATTTGTTACACGGCAATAGCAAACTAATACATCTTATACTCTCATGACCTAGACTATATCACCTCTCCTGACTTTCCCTGTTACTCTCAGCGATTTGGAGTTATTCCTCTGTCAATACACTAGTATAATTATAGTCCTCCCTTTCTCAAAACAGCAAAAACACACCCTCCATCTTCAGTCTGTAAGTTAGACATTAAACATGATAGCCATATTTTTGAATAAGAAAGGACACTGAAATGAAAAATGTATGTAAGTTTCCTAGCTATGTGACTTTAGGCAAGATACTCAATGTTTGGCTTCCTCAGTTGTAAAATATGTAACAATGGTTAACTATTTCCTAGGTATTTTGAAGAATATAACAAATACCTAATAACTATTAACCACTATTATTATTAATGCATTCACTGAAAGAAAATACTGAGGTCAAGCCTGTTCCAGAAAACTCAAGATGCATAGACTAGACTATTTAGCTATGTTTCCATCAAATCTTTTACTTTTCAGAGATGGTTTTAAGTACTTTTGCAATCAAGAGTATTCTCATGCTTTATAAGAATAATTTATCCCAGCACCCATTCCCAGATTTAATTTTGACACTACTCAGTACTGGCAAAGATATACAGGGAAGTGAACACTTACACTCTTTTGGCCTGAGTAGTAGATATAAGCCAACTAATCTTCTCTAACAAAAAAAAAAAAAAAAAAAAAAAAAATTAGCTTCACTGATTAAATGCTTGGTAATTATCCCTTAGCCTTTTCTGGAATATATTTGTTGCAGAGAAGATTAAATGATGTACATTCAACGTTTTTGTCCTCAGCCCAGATCAAGGACTAGTACATAAAATTTCCAAGGAGCAAAAAAAAAAAAAAAAGAAAGAAAGAAAGAAATGAAACAAAACAAACAAAAAAAAAACCTGATAGCAACAGGCTGTGAATATGTATGGGGACATAATAAAATCTATTGTATTTTTCCCACTCAGAACAAGGTTGTTGTTAAACTTAGTAATGTGGGTCTTTCTTATCTAGTACAAAGAGCCCATAAGTTACATTGTCCCCATTTTAAAAGAAGAAAAGCAATAGAAAGAAGCTAGACATTTGGTCTGATTATTTGAGTGAACGCGCCTCTTTTGAGTAAACAAAATTCATTAGCATATATTACGAAGATATGCGAATTCTACAGCTGCTTCCCACATTTCAGTATTAACACTGGATAGTGCTTTTGACAGATTTCTGATTAGTTCTTCCAACTTTGGAAATTAAAAAAATCACTTTCCATTGCTATCCTAATATTATTAGAGAGAATGAAACTAAGAGTGTTGGACAGAGAATGAAACTAAGTGTTGGACTGGTCAGCAGAAAGACTAAAAGGAAAATAAAAGAAAGAACTTTTTTATTTGTTGATTCATTATTTTATTCATTCATTCAGTTATTTGTGGGCCAAATGCTACACTATGTTCAATGCACAGACAATGCAGCAGTAAACAAGACAGATATGGCAGTCTCTTACTCTTTTTCATGTAAAGATGGAAATAAAGAATCAAAACCAAAATTTCCCTGGAAATTCACTGATTAAAAACTAGTAAAAATTCACAGTTCACATTCAGTGATTCTTCATATTCTGTGAACTTGATTAAAAAGAAAAGAGACAAGAGTCCCATACATGTCTCCCAAAAAGGACTTTATGGATATTTGACAAAGTCTGGTAAAAAAGAGTTCATGGGCAGACATTTTGTCCACTACTTAATTAATTAATTCCTTCATTCCATCCTACTATGGCTTATCATTGTAAGGAATAGTGTTATCCACTTAAATTTAGGAAGATTAAACATTAACATTCAGTGGAAGAGTTACAGGAATATAGGTCTCTGCGTACCCTTTCCCCTCCACTTTTGCCTGTTGAAATATTGCCCTTTCATCAGCAGTCAGTTCAAATGCCAGCTTGGCCATTTTCCCTCCTCCCTGTACATCTTGCTGATGCAGAGCTCTTTATTCTTTATGTAGTATTCATGTTTTAAGCTCTTTATAGATTGCAACATTTTTGTCTTGTTCATCTTTAATATACAACCTAGAATATAGCATATCCTCAATAAATTCTACTTTAATTAATCAGATGTAGATAAAGGTATAAATATGGGCCAGCAGGTGGTGTGGTGGTTAAGGTACTGGAGTTCCACATGACCAACTGTAGCTTGAGTCCTAGACCTAATGGCTTACTCCCTCTCTCTCTCTCTGTGTTCTCTGTAGTGAACACATGTGCCCTGGAGTAAATTTTAAAAATAGTAATATAAATAAAATTAAATAAATCTTTTTAAAATATTTTAATGATAAAAGTATACATAAATATCAGAATGATAAAGCCTAATTCTTCCTTTCCAAAAGAAAAACTAAATTAGGTTAATATTCCTGAAGCCCTTAAATAAAATTATTTTTATGTTGAGGTGTCAATCTGCTTTCTATATAGTAATATTTGTATGAGTGATATTTGACAAATTTGCTCAAACTCAACAGAACGATAACTAAGCTTTTTGCTTCCAAAATCGACTTCTTCTCTTGGTTTCCTTATATCGTTTAATGGCACATCCTCCTGGTTGTTCAGTCCGTCTTGGTTCACCAGGCTTTTTTTGTTTGTTTTACTCTCCACTCCTCAACAATTCTGTTTTATTCTCCTTAAAGAATGCTAATTCCACCCTTGAATCTTTATTTCCCTCTCCATTTCCATTACCACTCCCTTAGCAAACCTAAATAAGTTCTTGCTTGAACTATCTAAGTAGTTTCCAAAAATCTCCCTGTCAACATTCTTTACCATCTTCGATTTTACCTGGAGTTATCTTTCAAAAATCTAATCTCTTATTTAAAAATAATCTTCAAAGACTTCCAGATTACATTGTTAGAGGGTGTTTCACTGAGAAAGTATCCTATAGTCAAATAATCTGCAATAACATTGGCTTAAATGCATTTAAACATGTTTTTCTGCTGCAAAGAAATTCAGGGACTTTGATATCCTACTTTGCATAATTAAAATCCAAGAGTATGCAAGTACATCCCAACTAGTTCACTTGAGTCAATGTTATCATGGAGAATTAGATCTGATACCATAGGTTAGATCACATGTCATCCTCGCCAACCTACTTTTTTAACTACCTCTATTATAGAAGTTCAAAAAACAGGGACCAACAGTTGGCGTAATGGCTATGTCACTGGACTTCCATGTAGTCGATGATGGTTCTGGTCCCGGACCCGGTGGCTTAAACTCATGCTGGGTGCATGTGCATGCATGCCCAAGATCCCAAGAGGAGAATGGAGGAGAAGGGATTGCAGCATGACCATCCCCTCTGGGGGGTGATTTCTCGCTTTCTGTCTCTCTGTCTCTCTCTGTCTTTCTGGCAAGTGCACGCACCCTATAGAAAAAGAAAAAAAAAAAAACTCTCAAAAACAAAAAAAGATTCAAATATAAAACTACTCATTCCTAGCCTTCCTGGCTACCAAGTGTGTCCAAGTGGCAAGTCTGATGGATGTGATGTAGACAGGACAGGACAGGTATCCTAGAGAACAGTCCCCATTACACATTTTGCTTCTTCCTCTTCCTTCCTAGAATAAAGATACAATGCTGGAGGCATGGCAGTCATTCTACACCTCTGCTAAGGATGGTAGAACAAGACAATGGCAAGAGCCTGTTTCTCTAATGACATCATTGACTCATGAACCAACGCTGTACTTTTTTTTTCTTTTCTTGAGAGAGGTTTTTTACTATAGGGCACATGCACTCACGAAGGAGAGAAAGAGAGCCAGAAATCAAGAAATCGACCCCCAGGGAGGATGGCCATGCCACAATTCCTTCTCCTCCATTCTCCTCTTGGGATTTTGGGCACACATACACACACCCAGAGTGAGTTTTAAGCCGCCAAGACTGAGACTTGAACCTTAGTCAACCATGTGGGAGTCCAGTGACATAACCATTACGCCATCTGCTGGTCCCCAACACTGGCCTTCTTATAAGAAAATTAAACTCTTGGAGGCCAGACAGTGGCACAGCAGTAACAAGACACTCTATATGTTAGACCCACATGGAAAGGCCTGGATTGGTGTCCTGAGATTTTCCTCTACACATCAGGCACGCACATGAGCCAGACTGACTGAGGCTGAGGGCGGATAGTGATGTGAAGACCCTAATCGGGATCGCTCTTTGAAGAAATGTATAAATAAACTGGAGAGGTTTTTTGCTATATGGCACATGCGCTCACCAAAAAGACAGAGTGAGACAGAAAGCAAGAAATTACCCCCTGGGGGCATGGCCACGCCGTAATTCCTTCTCCTCCATTCTCCTCTTGGGATCTTGGGCATGCATGCACATGCACCCAGCATGAGGTTAAGCCACCAGGTCTGGGATTCGAACAGTGGTCAACTACATGGAAGTCCAGCGACATAGCCATTTCGCCAACTGCTTGTTCCTAAATAAACTTTAAAAGAGAAAAATTAAACTCGTCTTTGATTAAGCTACTGTGTTTTGGGTTTTCTGCTACTTGTAGCTGAATCCAAACATCTCACAGTCATCTAATACAATTTGGGAAATAGTAAAATACAAGTAAAATTTAGATTCCTAAGCATGGCATACGAATCACGTTTTCCTATTCATCTCTGTTGTTCCCAGTCTTTCAAAAATACTGAAGTACTAAGGCCAGCAGATGGCATAGTGCTTATGTTGCTGCTCTCCCACATGGCCAACCATAGTTCAAGTCCAGAACCTGGTGGCTTGAAACATACCAGGCACATGTGCATGTGTGTGCGCCCAAGATCTTGGGAGGAAAATGGAGGAGAAGGGATTGCTGCATGGCCATCCCTTCAAGGGATGATTTCTCACTTTGCCTCTCAATGTCTCTCTTCAGAGAGCACACATACACCAAAGCAAAAATCTCCACCAAAAAAAAAAAGAAAGAAAGAAAGAAAGAAAGAAAAAGAAAAAACTGAGGTACTTAATATCCCCAAATCTCTTTATGTAATCCATATAATATGTGTATCAACCACTAGGACTGTCCACTGTGGGCACTAGAATCTTGACTACAGTCATTAGTTGTGTTCTCATAGTTCAAGTGGCTTTCTTCAATAATATCTCAAAGTATTGAGCTAACTGTAGCCAAGTTTACTGAACTAACTATAGCCAAGTCTGTTGCTGGTCTGACTCCACAGATCAGTGCCCATTTGGGAACTTCAAGGGAATACATTTTTTCTTTCACATTCATTCCAAACACTAAACCTGCCTGCTGTTAACAGCAGAGAAAAGCCTTCTATTCCCTGCTGGGTTAGAAGTTTTGTTTCCCACTCAGACTCTGGCGATAGACCCTTCTGGGCTGAGCACTGCCTGGCCATGTTTTTCCACCATTACACCCATAGATACAACCTCTGAGTTTCACCATCTAATCACCTCATGCACTGCAGTGGCCCAGCGTTTGTTTTATAGTCATTTTACACGCATTAGCTTTCTCTCTCAGTCTGACCTGCCCTTTTTCTTCATTCACTTAATAAACAACTCCTTCTCCTGAAAAAAAAAAAAAAAACAAGCTGAAATTTCACCTTCCTTGTGAAAACTTTCCTGCAAGTCATAGTTTATTTCTTGAGCCTGTATCTTCCAAAGTCTGTTAATTATCCCCTCATTGAAGCACTGAGTCTATTTACATGACTCTCCATCCTAAAAATCTATAACATTTTAAAGAAAAGACATCATGGGACCAGCAGATGGCATAATAGCTATGCCGCTGGACTCCCATGTAGTCGACCACGGTTCAAGTCCCCGACCTGGTGGCTTAAACTCATGCCGGGTGAGTGTGCGTGTGTACCCCAGATTCCGAGAGAAGAATGGAGCAGAAGGGATTGCAGCATGGCCATCCTACCTTGGGAGGTGATTTCTCACTTTCAGTCTCTCTGTCTCTCTGTGTTTCTGGTGAGTGTATGTGCCCTATAGCAAAAACCTCTCAAAAAAATAAATAAATAAAGACATCACATTATTTTTATATTTGCAACCCCAGAATCCTGTACAGTGCTTGATATATGTAAGGCATTCAGTAAGTATTTAATCAACAAATAAATAAGCAAATAAATAACTCAACTCCATAACTGATACATATGGCCAAGGTTAATTAACGTAGCCAAGGTTGAATTCCTTCCCTTGCCATCATGTGGTTAGTCACCAAGAAAACTAGTGAAAGGATAAAGCCAGTTTTAAACTGACTGTAGGTTCATAGCTTTATCATTGTACGTTAGGCAACACATTATGTTTATAAAATACTTGCAATGTATATGAATTACAGTATGATTGTTATAAAGATATAAAAGGTTTCTACCAGCCTGAAAGTATATATAAGCTGTAAGTTGAAATACATATTCTAAACCTTAAGTGTCATTGCTGGAAATGCTCAAGACAAGCAACAACAATGAAAAAAATGTAAAACCATGTATCTTTCATGGCTGTAAATGGTCCTTTGAGTTTCCCCTTGACATGCAAGCAAGAAGGTCAGTATTCTTCTGCAAAGGTGTCCCACCAGTTATTTAGAAACTCCTGAGAGCTTCCAAAGGTAAGTTGCCCCTCCTTTTTCAGGTGCACAGAGCTCACAATTGCCTATCCCACTGCTTCTGACCACCACATGGTATCCATCTCAGTGCTCATCCTCACACAGCCCCACAGTCCATGCTTTGATGTCCACGCTTGGTAACACCAAGTCCATTTTCTGGGATTCCTTTCCCTCAGTGCTCCAAGGTTGTAAGTCTAGTAGACAAGCTTTTTAGTTCATATAACTCCCACTCCCTAGGGCACAAGTCCATGAAGAATGCTTAAATGCATACCTTCTTTGCAAGGCAATGAGGTCTAAACTATTCCAACACCTAAACGCATCTCTATACCTAATACCATCCCTATTCCTCCCAAAGGATGAGACCTCTTCCCTGCCACTTGAAATACAAATTGTCTCCTTATACATAATTCAAAGCAAAATAAGTTATCTGTGTTTCTGAAGTACTCAAGGCTACCTTTCTGAAAAGAACTAAAATTAGTCATTACAAGGTGATGATCAGCCCCTGCATAGTGTGGGCTCTAGGGAGCAATATCTGCAGCTAAAGAGTGAGGGTAGTTCCTGGCTGAGGAGGTTGTGGGTAGGAAACAGAGGGCAGGCACAGTTCTCATCACAAGCATGACATTTCCAAGGTGAGGCTTCAGCTACCAAAGAAGGAACATTGGGACTTTAAGGCAACCAAATTTTATTTCCATGGAGGACAAGAGAAAGAAGCATATCAAAACATGGAATCTGGGCCATACAAATGGGTCTTTTCAACAGTGTGGTATAGGTAAGTGTACACACATAAAACAATATGTTAACTTTGGATAATGTTCCTGGCTAATTATGCTTTAACAACCATGCATCTTTGGAGAGATAAAGTTAAGCCCATAGTTTAAAAACACTGACTAATATTCTCATCAGCATCTCGTTTCCCCTGCTCAACTCTGATTCAAATTGCCTAGAAACAGAGATCGTACAATGAGATACTGATATATGTCATTATATGTGATTTGCTTGTCAGACATTTTTGCTTGAAAAATAGGAGTTTTTTTCAAATAGTAAGACACAAAATGGACCTGTCAATATTTCACCCCCTGATAAACATTGATAATTTTACTATCCACAAATAGTCATCAAGACAGATGCCCTTGAGTGATTGAAATTTCTCTGTATGAAATGTTATTTACTGGCTGAAGAGTCTTGAAAACGATTCTATTCTTTAAGTCTCTCACAGGTGAGCCATCACCCAGAAGCTACTGGCTGTGAACAGGCGATCTTTTTCATTCTGATAATGCTCTTCACAGTTGGCAAGATGCGTTGTGCCAAAGGGAGCCTTTATTCTACAAATTTCACAAAATAGTTCCAGAACCGAAAATAAAAATGAAGACTTATGTCCATTTTCTCTTTCTCACTCTGTCTCTCTGCTATGGCTTCAATGTGTCTCCCCAAAATGCATGTGTTAAAATTTGGGGAGCCCTGGTAACAATATTGAGAGGGTGGAGACTTAATCCGATTGTGATGTTGAAAGATGGGGCCTTTGGGAAGTAGGCATCAGAGTGGGGCAGTGACTGAATCCTACTAGGCTTACCAGGAGAGGGAGTAAGACAGACAGACGTTCTACTGCACGTGCTCTCCTGCCCTCTGCGATGTCGAGATACTGACTCTCACCAGATTCAGGCTCCATCCTCTTAGACTTCTCAGCCTCCAAAACCATGAGCTAAACAAGAATCCACCCAGACTCAGATATTCTGTTATTAACAATAGAACAGACTAGCATTTTCTATCTCTTTTTCTTCTTCTCATTGCCTTTCTTGTTTATTTTCTTCAACAATCCTAATAAGATCTTTCTCTCTTCAAATCCATGGGCCTCTAAAATCCTATAGAAATTCCCTGTGGGAGTAAAGAAATAGGCTGGTATTTGTACAGCGTATTCTGGACAACTGAAAGTTCTCCGCATATACTGGGAAACTGTTAGGTCAACTTTTTTCTCTTTGAAGACTGTAGCTATATTTGCAGTACACTTCTCTTTGCTATCCCCAACCCATATTTCCACTTCTGGTATTAATATCATTATCTGATAAGATCCTTTGGTTATATTAAATAGAAATAAAGTCTTTCTACCTCAAGAAAAAAAAATATTTTCTTTGAAATATATAGAGAAACTCCCAGATGAAGGATTTGGCTTGAATTTAAAAAGCTAGAAACTGGAGAGAAGCCCAGGGAGAACTAACTCTTCACCACCATCACTAGGGCTTTTGCTCTTTTGTTCAAGACTCAAATTCCAAAGAAATTGTGCTTTAGCCTGTACCTACTCTTTATAAGGGAAATCAGGAGCCCTTGATTAACAATTCTTCTATTGTGAATCCAGTGGGTAAATTATACAATGGTTACTCAAAAGGGGGTGTCATTATTAGACAAAGAAAATAGATGCAAAGAGAAACAGATGTTTGAGAGAGAAAAAGGGAAACAAAAGGTAAGTGATACACGCTCAGGTGACATGAATGCCTCTGAAGAGGCTTTACTGTGTTGTTTCCCCCGGTACTCCCCAGAGGACAAGGCGAAGGACAAAGTGCACACTTTCTATTCAGTAGACACTTGATTGGTTCCCATCACCTCTCACTGGACTATATCTTTTATGCATTAAGATATCTTCCATGACTAGCAAAAAATATAAATAGTAGGCCCTTAGTACGTATTTGGAAAAAAAAAAAAGAAGAATTGGGTCAGCAGATGGTATGGAGGTTAAGGTGGTTGAATCCCACATGGCCTGCTATGTGGTTCGAGCCCTGGATCTGGTGGCTTGAAAAACATGCCAGGCATGCATGCACGCCCAGAATCCCGAGAAGAGAATCCAGAAGAAGGGATTACAGTATGACCATCCCCCCTGGGTGGTGGGGGGGTGTGTGTGTGAGGTATCTCACTTCCTTTCTCTCTCTCTTTCTCTATCTTTTCCTGTCTCTGGTGTGTGCACTCTATAGCAAACTAGAAATAATAAAAATTAAATTTTAAAAGTAATCTCAGTTATTTAGAGGGGTTGCCTTCACTTCCTCTTTGCTCCTTTTTTCACCTTTTTCTGCTCATTTTTCTCATTTATCCAGTTTTTACTCTTATTAGCATTAGCCTGAGGCCAGTTTTGACATCAGAGACATAAACACTCTTAAGTATCCAGAATTTAGGAACACGAAAATCCACAAGGCAAAAAAGCTTTACATGAATATTGTGTTGGTCGCAGTATGGATTATTCAATCAAACTTTCTATCATTTGAGTGAGCGAGTCTGAAATGCTTTTTTTAAAAATCATTTTATAAGCAAATCGAAGACTCTTAACAAAAATTTGCTCTCAGCAATTCACCACAGCATACCACATTCTCCAAATGCTTATAACTGCCTCAAGATTCAGAAAATCCACTTATTATAGGAGACAGGAACCTGAAAAACTCTTTATTGGAGAAACTCGAAGACAGAAAAGTCACACAAATAACTGATTTTGGCCTTTAATGTAGCCTAACTTGCTACGTTAAAGTGAGAGAAGGATAATAATCACGTTCTTGAAAGTTCATTTAATACTTCAAATTTTAATTACATTTTGTCACCGGAAAAGATACAGTCCCAAGGAATATTCTCTGCACAAAGTTCCTTCCAATCACAGTGAGCCTAACTAGTCTTTTGTACAATTAACATGCTTCAGTGGATACCCTCACTGCCACGTGGCTTGGCCTCGGTGTTTTGACAATGCAATTTCCATTAAAGACTAGACTAGATAATACATTGGGTGAAATTTTAAGAGAACGGTCAGTGGAAGTCTTCATTCAATAGCTTAAATCTTTATCTTCTTTCTTTTAAAAAACAAAAAATATTTGCTAGATAATATGAGATTTAATTCTCTTTGCAATTTTACTGTCTGACAATAAACAAGTAGTGGCTGGAAAAGGTGAACATTTTTGTAAGTTCAACACACAAAGCACTAAACTATAGTAGCATATCTCAAACTTTAATTTTGTTAAAAATACAAATTCTGGGTCAGTCGATTCTGTAGTTGGTTAGGCAGCTGGATCCTACATGGCCAACTGCATGGTTCAAGTCCTGGACCCAGCAGCTTGAAAAACACACTGGGGGGGCTGTCAGGTAGTGTGGTTAGGGGTACTGGATTCCCACACAGCTGTCTAGTGTAAGTTCAGAACCTGGCAACTCGCTTTCTCACTTCTCCTTTCTCTCTCACTCACTCTATCCCTCTCAGGTCAAATTAAAATACATACATACATACATTGGGTGATGTGCACTTTCGTCCCAAATCCCAAAAGAAATGAGAAATGAAGTAGAAGGAATTGTGGCATGACATTCCCCATGGAGAGTGATTTCTTGCTTTCCTTTCTCTCTCGCTGTCTCTCTCCTGTGAGCACATGCACCCTGTGGCAAAAAAAAAAGTTTTAAAATTCAGATTCTAGGGCTGCATAGGGGCAAAGAAGTAAAGTGCAAGACTATGCAAGTCAAACCCACTTGGGAAGGTTCGGGTTCAAGTCCCGAGAGCTCCCTCAGTATGCTGAGCATGCATGTGCCTACGACCCAGGGCTGGCTGAAGGCTGGGGGACAGCGGCCTCAGGATCCCTTTGACGGTGCTCTCTCAGAGGAAATAAACAAATTTCAAAAATATGCAAATTTTGATTTTGTGAAGTGGGCCTAAGCATCTGAATTTCTGACAAGCTCTCACAAGGGACCATTAGTGCTGGTCTGAAGACCTTAATGTGAGTAACAAGAACCTGAATAATGAGGTCTGATCCACCCAAAGTATTATACATCCATTTGCTTAGAATATTATTCTCCTCTTCAGTAAAACTCTTGACACATATTCCTCACACACCCCAATTTTCCCTCAGACTTCAGACTGTGAAAATTAGCAGATACAAAGAATTTCCTCGTCCCCACATTTTTTTGTTCCTGAGTTTCACATCCCACCCTGATTTTGCACAAGCTATGAACGTAACATTTCATAATTCTAATATGCCTCACACCTCAAATTTAATACAAATTTGCAATTCTTCATCAAAGTGTACTAATATTTTATTTATTTTATGATTTCTTTGTTCATGAAGTTCTTTTCACTTCTTATAGGGAGAAGAGGCATCCTCAGATATTATTTAAAGTATTTCTTCTATTTAAAAAGAAAAAAAATGCAAGAATAGTCAATGTGCCCCACCAGAAGAGCCACAATGAAGAGTTTGATTATTTTTAAATTTCAACCCATAACCAGAGAGGGCAATAGAACCTCGGCTTAACTGCCCATCACCCATCTTTCACACTCAGTATTGTACGGCGGTGCTTTTCCATCTCTGTGCAGAAATGGACATGGCATCCCATGCACCGTGAACCTCTTCCTACAATGCAAAGAAGTCGTTTCAAAGAGGCTCATTAGCTGCTGCCAGGGTCTGTGTTATCATTGGGCTAAGACAAAAAAAAAGAAAAAAAAATCTCTACCAGAGCTACTGCCTTATCAGCTCACAGCACGTCCTTGGGAGTTGTCCTGGGGTCCTCTTGGGACTAGACTAGTTAAGTTCGTGACTCCTCCTGCCCCCTCTACCAGAGTGAATTGATGGTACACTGCTTTTCTTCCCCTCCAAAGATGAAGCTTGGCACCAGTCAAGGGATCAGAATTGTAATCCTTCTTAGGTTCTGTTGAATTGGAGTTTACTGCTTTGACCTTTGCAACAATACATATTTTTTTGAATGGCTGCATGTTCTATTTCTTCAGGGGATTTGAAGTGATGGAGGCCAAGGAGTCAGCAGGAGGGGAGAGATGCTTGAGGAGGAATCTATAGTGATGGTGATATGGTTTTTGACCTTCTAGACCAGAGATTTGTACTCTTGTGACTGAAGATATGCTGTGGCTGCACAGATTAACATTGCAGAGGTTAAATGGCAAACCTGAATTGCATGTAGTAAGAAACGTGGGAATTTTTCAAGTCTAACCAAGTACTGCTCTGGGGACAAAAATATCATCCATAACAGTTATTTGGCACACCATGTCTGCCCAGACAATTTTTCTCTATTTTATACCCTCTGCTCTAACAGCCACACTGGGCTTCTCCACGTGCCAAGAAGGGATATTATTTCATCAGATAAGAAGTCATCCAATGCCCGCAGAGTTTCAGCAGGGGGTAGACATAGATGTTTCTGTCTCTATCACTGATTACACAAACCAAACTGGAAAACATAAACCCACTACATGGTACTACTAATTGCATGCTCTTCTTACACTTCTTGATTTTTCAGGTTTGACCTTACAGGGGAAAACACCCAAATTCAGTGTCTAAAAACATTTTTCAGGTGCCTTTCTGTGCCTAGCACTATCCTGGGTTTGGAGAGGCCTGCTAGGCTCTGGATCCAGACAACATAGCAGGTTCACGGATCTGTTTTCGCATACGACTTTAGACAATCACAAAACTGAGTTCAGAATTCCATTGATTCTCCCTCCAATTAAAAGGAGCAAATGATTCCTACCTCACAGGGTGTAATGAAGATTGAACAATATTGTGCAGATGATAAGAGAGAAAAAGAGAAAGATCTTAGAATAGTGATGTGAGCTATTAACATTATGAATGTTACTTTTAATTTTCACAACATTGAAGATAGACTTTATTGCACCTATTTTACATATGAGGACAACAGAGCCTCAGAGAGAGATTGCAGGGAATCTCATTATTAGTGTTTTCAAGCCACTTGAGTCCTGGAGGTAGTAAGTCCGAAGAAAGAAAGGAGAAACTCCAAAAGAAATAAAGGTTTTGCAACAGTGCCAGAAGTTTCTAAATATTACAGAATGCCAGGTAAATGGTGTCCTGTAAAACAAGACTGATATTGGTCATATGCAGCTTCTGCTATGAATGATGGCTGGGTTAACCTGAGGACTACAGCAAGTTAAAGAGAATTCCTATGTGTTAATACACAGAATATGACCTATCCCTTCTTGAGATACCTGGACCCATAATCTCTGATCATCAAAATTTCCCAGAGAGAAGTTGCTCAGGGAAACACCTAAAATGTGTGACAATGATTATGATATGTGGCCTTCATAGGATTTGGTCTAACCAGGCTTTGTATTCTGTTATGTTTATTTTTCTTACTCTGCTCATCACCAACCCAGAGAGTAAGTTCCAGCTTTACCGAGGATTTTTGTACTTGCAAAATCCACCCCAAATGGCAAAATAAAACTTGGATGGCTATTGATATAAATAAACTTACAGAAACTTAGAAAAATTAGGAAGGAGAGATGCCTTCTTTGTGGCTAGAAAGTTCTCAATGGAATGGTGGCAGCAAAGTGAAAAGTAAGGGCAGGAAGGAGGGACCGGCTCCGAGGCTCAGGGTAATGGAACAAGCCCTGGGCTTGCAGTCTGCAGTCAGCTTTTTTGCTTTACTCAAGAGATAATTATTGAGATCCTGTTCTCTGGAACCTTGTGCTAAGAGTGTATTGAGAAAAAGGAATGAGTAAGACATTGCTCTATTCTCCTTTAGAGGCGACGACTCTTAACCACATAACTATTACAGAATAGTGTCCTATCATTTTGGTTAATCTCCCAGGACTACCCCCCGATTTCCCTGTCCTCTCAAAGTTTTATCCACACAAACCAAGCCACTTGCTCTACTCCACAACACATTTCAACTTCTAGCATTGACTTTGGCATTGAGTGAGCTGCAGTGCCATATAACTTTGGGCAACCTACTTAAACTCACAGAATTTCAGTTTCCTCATCTGAAAAGCGGAGTTTGTTACCTCCTTCGGAAGATTATGTGTGTTAATGACGGTGTATATTAAAAGCTTAGGGCAGTGTTGGATACCTTCTAAAAGGTCAATATAGGATATATTTAAATCTGCTATAGTCAGGTTTTTGAACAGTTGGCAATAATTAAACCATTAATATTTAAATCTGTTATAGTCAGGTTTTTGACCTGTTAACAATAATAAAACCATTAAAATTAAAATTAAAATTAAAATGTATTGTAAGAAACACTCAGCCCATCTTGAGGAAAGGAGGTAAACCTGAAGGATACAGGCTATTTCTGTCTCCATAACCCTGTCAACCCCACGCTAAGTGCTTCCCACAAGTAACTTGTTACATAAATGGTATACAAAGTGTATACAATCTCTTGAGTCCAGAGTCAGACTATCTGGCTTTTAATCCTTGCTCCTCGGCTCACCAGTTGGGAAACTTGAACACATTGTAGAACATTTATCCACCTCAGTTTCCTCAAATATATGATAAAGTTATAATAGGTCTTTTCTCCTTGGGGTGCCAAGAGGATAAATGTAACATTGTGTAAAGGACTTATCTGTCACATAGCACCCAACACAGAGCATATGCTCCAAAATGTTAAATCTCACATTTTATGTATGCATGCAAAGGTGTGTTGCATGGAATAATGCTTGCTTGAAAGTGAAAGATTCTAATAAGAAAGTATAAATCAAGTGCCCTTGGGACCAGCAGTTAGCGTAATGGCTATGTTGCTGGACTCCCACGTAGTTGACCGCGGTTCATGTCCCAGACCCAGTGGCTTAAACTCACACCGGGTGTGTGTGCGTGTGTGCCCAAGATCCCAAGAGGAGAATGGAGGAGAAGGGATTGCGGCGTGACCATCCCCCCTGGGGGGTGATTTCTCACTTTCTGTCTCTCTGTCTCTGTCTGGCAAGCACACGTGCCCTATAGCAAAAACCTCTCCAAAATAAATAAATAAATAAATAAAGTGCCCTTGAGAATCAAAGGTGGCAATGGTTATTTATGGCTGGAGAGATACAGAAAGACTCAGTCATTTCTCTTTTCTTCCTTTAGCTCTGACTCCTGTGAATTGACAGGCCAGTTGGACAAGATGGCCTCAAAAGGCTTGCTGCCTAGGCTTCCCATGATTTTCAGAAACTCCTTGGAGAAAGGTATATCTTTTAGCTTCTGAATCTGGCTAGGATAGGTAGGAAGAAGTGTTTCAATGGGGATCAAAAGAGGGAACAAGTGAGTGACTCCTGCCTTTGAGTGCCCAGTTCCTTCCCCATCAAGCACTGCACACACCATCAGCATCTTCGTTGAGTAGTGTTTATTACTTCATAAACCCTTCAGCCAAAATGCACAGTTCTGTGACACTATAGAAGAGCCAGACAACATCAGAGGGCATTTCAAAAAGTTTGTGAAACAATGAAATTAAAGTACAAATTTATTTTGGTGCAAAAAAGTTTTGCTAATTATGCATGGCTTTTTTGCATAACATGAATTTTTTTTGAGAGGTTTTTGCTATAGGGCTCATGCACTCACCAGAAAGACAGAGAGAGACAGAAAGCGAGAAGTGACCCCCCAGGGGGGTGGCTATGCACAATCCCTTCTCCTTCATTCTCCTCTTGGGATCTTGGGCACACATGCACATGCACCTGGTATGAGTTTAAGCCACCGGGTCCGAGACTTACACCGCAGTTGACTACATGGGAGTCCAGTGATATAGACATTACGCCAACTGCTGGTCTCGTAACATGAATTTTCTATGAACTCTTCAAAGACCCTTCATGTATCACCTATGAATTGAATAATTTGACCAAATGCTGGCCTGGTGTCTAGTTTTGATGCAGGAAAAGACAGGCCAAGAAGGAATTAGCTGATGGTAAGCCCACCCCTGGATGAGTAACAGAAAATAAATGGCTGAGAGTAGAGACTCTGGCCCACTCCTGAAGAACGAGGTCATCAAGACAGAAGTAGGACCACAAGTCCTTCCACATGGCTCTCCTCCAGGGCCTCAGCTCACAACTCATCCTCTCTGCTCCCTCACCCTTTCAGGTATTTGGGGGTGGTTAGTTTTTATTGTGATTTGAAATGATTCCATGGCTCAGTTCTATTGTTGTTCTGTGTACAATGAGTAATGAAACATTTTTAACGGCATCTTTTGGGCGCCTTTTCCTTTGATTTTTTCCAGCTTAATGACATTATCGGGAGGGCTTTGGGGACTGGGATGCAGATGTACTTCCTGGCGAAGTTGCTGCTTCAGGAGAAGTCATTACTTTTTGTGGGCCCCACAGGCACTAGAGAGGCTGCTCCGACAAACAGCTTCCTGCGACAGTTACCTCATGAAAAATATGTTATGTGTCAAATTAACTTTGCGGTGCAGACCTCAGCTAAGCAGGCCCAGGACATCTCCCTAACGGAACTTGAAAGGTACCCAGAGTTTTAATTAAAATCAAGAATGTAATTGTGCTTAGTTTACTCCTCAGAGATTATCCACAAAATAATATGAAGCACTCGCCTTCAGTTTCTGACAGAATAAATGAAACTTGATTTGTTCCTCCCTGTAATGTTTATTACCAGGGAAACTACTTTTTAATTGTTGTTGACAAATATTCTGATTTATGGGGTGCATAAAAATGGCATGCAGGCTAGAGAGCATGTGTCTACTTAACTTTTTCTTTGCAAAATTTTCTTCAGGAAGCTGTGCAGGCTGTCTGTCATGGGCATTCTGTAGGCCAAAGCATATTAAAGTAAATCACCAGATTGGATCTTGACTAGTAAAAAGAACCATCTGTTAGG